>NC_045442.1:80132503-80225831 GCF_002776525.5 Piliocolobus tephrosceles | reverse complement strand
GGAGGCCGACAGACTTCTCCCGCACACCTTAGGTTACCAAAATAAACGTGCAGTTTTGCGCCTGACCTTTGCCTACTTGCTGGTTCTTTTGCTTGCTCTGGTGGTCTTAGAAAAACAAGACAATATGTATATATGTATACACACACACACATGTGTGTGTGTATATATAATTAGTTCTTCAAATTTGTGACTCTTGTGGATTTACCCACTTGGTTATTGGGATTTTTAGTTTTCTAACTATGGTCTTTGTTTTCCTTGTCTCTGTCTCTTTGTGTGGTTTGTCATAAGGAGGAAAACCATAATACAATTTTTCTTTTGTCTTATTTTATTTCTTGAGAAGTGTGGCTTTGCAACCAGTAAATTTATTCTCTGGTCTCTGACACTCTGCCAGCATAAGTTCCTGGACTTCTGTCAGGTAGCCAACTGAGAGTCCAGCTGGGGGACCGAAATGTCTGCCTAAATGTGCTGGCTCTTGGGAATTTGTCTTAATTTTCTCAACCTTCATTGTCTTGCTAATAATGAGGGTCTTTACTTTCCTAGGCCATCTTTGGAAAAACTTCAGATCCTGAAAGAGATTGCATTTTTCCACCCTCTTTGAGGACATAATTGTTGTGTCTGGTTATCAGTCATAAAAAGCTTACTGGTTTTAAGTCACAATTAAATTAGGTATACCTTTGGAATTTAGGCTTTTGTATCTAAAAGTATTTTTTTTTTTCTTTTTTAAAGAAAGCCCCCTCAGTTCCTTGGAGTTGTAAATCTTACCAGGTCTTTGAAATGTTAACACCAGGGCATTAGCTAAGCAGCATTCCTTCTGAGATCTGATTTCAAACAAGAGTTAATTTAAGAAAGGAAAAGCCAAGAAACAGGAATGTTTGCTCTTTGCCCAGTTAAAATCTGATAAAACGACTTTTTAAGGAACTCTGTAGTTAAAAGTTGACTTCATTAAAAGCCGATACTTAGGCTACGTATGCATACATATATATTCTTAAGGCCTCTGTTCTGTTAGGCAGGAATCTGGACCCAACATGGCGGCGTTACCCGGCGTAGCAGGCCTTTTGTTAAAGACTCCCTTCACCCTTGTACACACCCGCAGACTTAACATGCATCAGAGTTCCGGCTGGGCAACCACACTCCCCCATGACCTGCAGCTCACCTGCATTCCACAAGTTCGTAAACAGCAGTTTCGGTTAACAGTTTCCAAAGACCCCTTCCTGGTGACCCTTACTCAACTCCTGCCCTAGTAGTTTCAAGACCCCCCAGGCCCTGTTTGCACAACCAGCTTCCCTACCTCTCGGGCTATAAAAAGCCCCTACCCTCCTCCCTCAGCGCAACTTCCTCGGCCCATGCCTTTGGACCGAGGAACCTCACCCGCAAGCCCTAATAAAAGGCTATTCTCACGGCCATTTCCCTTGTGTCTTCGTTCCCGGTTCGGCTCCAGCTTCAGTTTACCTTTACATGTTCTCTCTCTAGAAAAGCTTCTCTGTAGACTATCTTCCTTTCTTCTTAAACCCTTGCCAATCATATGTGCTTCTTCTGTCTGTTTCTCCTCTTAACATAATTTTTGCCTCAAAGACTTGTTCTTCCATTTACTTCTGTCTGTCCCTCTTTCCTCTTGCCACCCTCCATGCCACATGAGGGGACCTAAAGAAGATTTCTGAAAGCCCTGGTACCCCTTGAGAAAACAGAAAGAGCTCCACAGACTCTTCTTTTTTAGGAGAATTTCTGTTTTTCCTCATAGAATCCCAAGAGTTGTGAAAGGACAGGTTTCTGTTAGGTCTAAAGCTCCACTGTCTTTTACGTTGAACTCCTTGATCTCGTTGGCTTTTAGGTACACACATATGTGTGATGGTTAATATTGAGCATCAATTTGATTGGACTGAAGGATGGAAAGTAGTATTCCTGGTGTGTCTGTGAGGATGTTGCCAAAGGAGATTAACATTTGAGTCAGCGGACTTGGGGAGGCAGACCCACCCTCGATCTGGGTGGGCACCGTCTAGTCAGCTGCCAGCATGGCTAGGGTAATGCAGGCAGAAGAACATGGAAGGACTAGACTTGCTGAGTCTTCTGGCCTTCATCTTTCTACGGTGCTGGATGCTTCCTGCCCTCAAACATCAGACTCCAAGTTCTTCAGCTTTTGGACTCTTGGACTTACACCAGTGGTTTGCCAAGGGCTCTCTGGCCTTTGGCCACAGACTGAAGGCTGCACTATGGACTTCCCTACTTTTGAGGCTTTGAGACGTGGACTGATCCACCACTGGGTTCCTTGCTCCTCAACTTGCAGACGGCCTATTGTGGGACTTTACCTTGAGATCGTGTCAGTCAATTCTCCTTAATAAATACTCCCTTTATATAACTGCTGACCTCAAGTGATCTGCGCGCCTTGGCCTCCCAAAGTGCTGTGATTATAGGCATGAGCCACCACGCTCGGCCGAACTTAGAAAGAAATGTCCTGGTTTATTTTAATTGATAAGCACACATTTATCTTAATTTGGTACCATATAGACAATATACAAATATATGTATAGACATATACATACATGTAGAAGACATAACATATACATACATACATATATATGTGTGTGTGTGTATATATATATGAAGTCTTCTGTTAGTTCTGTCCCTCTAGAGAACCCTGACTAATACAATGAATATTATGAATTAAATAAATAGGCCTGGATATTTTTTAAGTTTGGCTGAGCATGGTGGCTCATGCCTCTAATCCTAGCAGTTTGGGAGGCTGAGGCAGGTGGATCACGAGGTCAGGAGTTTGAGACCAGCGTGGCCAACATGGTGAAATCCCGTCTCTATGAAAAATACAAAAATTAACCAGGTGTGGCGGTACGTGCTTGTAGTCCTAGCTACTGGGGAGGCTGAGGTACGAGATTCACTTGAACTCGGGAGGGAGAGGTTGCAGTGAGTTGAGATCGCGCCACTGCACTCCAGCCTGCACTACAGAGCAAGACTCCGTCTCAAAAAAGAAAAGAAAAAAAAACCCAACAAAATACAAAAAAAAACCCACCAGAAACAAACCAACAAAAACCAAATAATTTTTAAGTTCATATGACTTAGGTAAATCATTTGGTAAATAAGATGAGATTAGTAATGTTGGGGTTAATAAGGATAATTATGTCTTCTGGGTAACAGCAAAACATACATGTATTTGACTTTTAAAGTTCTTGCTTTTATAATACTTACCTAACATACAGTCATATGCAAATTGTTAATGAAAAATTTAACTTCAGATGATAGCTAGATTTGTGTAATGTCTTATAAGAATTTTTAAACATAATTTTTTTTTTTTTTTTTTGAGACGGAGTCTCGCTCTGTCGCCCAGGCTGGAGTGCAGTGGCCGGATCTCAGCTCACTGCAAGCTCCGCCTCCCAGGTTCCCGCCATTCTCCTGCCTCAGCCTCCCAAGTAGCTGGGACTACAGGCACCTGCCACCTCGCCCGGCTAGTTTTTTGTATTGTTAGTAGAGACGGGGTTTCACCATGTTAGCCAGGATGGTCTCGATCTCCTGACCTCGTGATCCACCTGTCTCGGCCTCCCAAAGTGCTGGGATTACAGGCTTGAGCCACCGCGCCCGGCCAAACATAACTGTTAAATAAAATAGATATAAATGTGATAAACTACATGGATATAAAAAGTTAAAGAAAGAGAATCAAAAATTTGTAAGAGATTACAAAAAATTTATAGACATCTTATTTTGTCTGGTCAATGTTAATTAAAATTGGATGGGTTGGGTATGGTGGCTCATGCCTGTAATCCCAACACTTTGGGAGGCCAAGGTGGGCAGACTGAGCCCAGGAGTTTGACAACAGCCTGGGCAACATGATGAAACCCTGTCTCTATCAAAAATGAAAAAACGAGGTGGGGCGCAGTGGCTCACACCTGTAATCCCAGCACTTTGGGAGGCCAAGGTGGGTGGATCACCTGAGGTCAGGAGTTCGAGACCAGCCTGGCCAACGTGGTGAAACCCTGTCTCTACTAAAAATACAAAAATTAGCCAGGCGTGGTGGTGGGCGCCTGTAATCCCAGCTACTCGGGAGGCTGAGGCAGGGGGAATTGCTTTAACCCAGGAGGCAGAGGTTGCAGTGAGCCGAGATTGCACCATTGCACTCCTGTCTGGGTGACAAGAGTGAGACTCTGTCTCGAAAAAAAAAAAAAAAGAAAAAACCAAGCCAGGCATGGTGGTGCATGCTTGTAGTCCCAGCTATTTGGGAGGTTGAGGTGACAGAATTTCTTGAGGGGAAGTCGAGGCTGCAGTGAGCCCTTATTGTGCCACTGCACTCCAGCCTGGGTGACAGAGTGAGATCTTATCTCAAGAATAAAAACAAAAAAAGAAAAGGCTAGATGAATTTGTTTGTAAGGTTTTATTAAAATTAGGTTTAATATTAATAATACTCGGATAAAAAGCTAAAATTAGTTTCTTCTTTTAAACAAGGTTTATATATATATATAATATTAATAAGAGATAATAAAAAACTTAGGTTCACCTTTTGAGTAAACTGCAAAAACAGAAGAGGGAAGTGTTTGCTACATGCTGTCTGTATTAGATCTTTTGTTTAAAAAATTGAGTCTTCTATCGAAGAGTAAAAGTTTTCAGTTCCTGAAATTTTTAAATTATCACTCTGGCTGAATGAATGATTATTATGCCACAGCAACCTGTAATCCTATTTTGATCAAGAGTTTTAAACTACTGATATATTTGACAGCCTTCCTAAAATCAAATTTCCAGTTATAAATTAGATCTTTTTGACCTCAAACTAACTTTTGAACACTCAAAAAAAGAGCCCTTTGAGGTCAAAAGAGACATATTAGGATTATTTGGTATGTTAAATTGTATAGGAGACATTGTCAAATACAAATAATGTTTAACTTTCTTTGAGTTATATTTGCATAAATGTGTTATTAATATTTGTTCCCAAACACATGATTTTTCTAAAACAAAAGATTTTGATATGTCTTGGTATATGTTATCAGTTATAATTCTGATTGCTAAGTTAAATTATATGCCACAAAATTAACCAAATTTCCTTGTCAATTGCATCTTTAACTATAGCTATTCTAAGTCTTTTCTCATCTACAGGCAATTATTGTTTTACTTTATTTTCCTCAAAAGGCAGTTTATAATTGGCTACATTCTAAAATTTGCTGCTTCTTCAAGGAAATTCATAGGAAAGGATCATGGCAAGTACTCTTGAAGATAGTTTTCAGTAAACTTAGAAATCACATCATTAGGCCGGGCGCGGTGGCTCAAGCCTGTAATCCCAGCACTTTGGGAGGCCGAGACGGGCGGATCACGAGGTCAGGAGATCGAGACCATCCTGGCTAACACGGTGAAACCCCGTCTCTACTAAAAAAAATACAAAAAACTAGCCAGGTGAGGTGGTGGGCGCCTGTAGTCCCAGCTACTCGGGAGGCTGAGACAGGAGAATGGCGTAAACCCGGGAGGCCGAGCTTGCAGTGAGCTGAGATCCGGCCACTGCACTCCAGCCTGGGCGACAGAGCAAGACTCCACCTCAAAAAAAAAAAAAAAAAAAAAAGAAATCACATCATTAGACTAGGTAAAAACTTTCAGAAAGAAACTAATGGGTTCATAAAGATTACTAACCCAATGTGGAGCAAAACAAGAGTTAATTACATGGGACTTAACCAACAAAAGACCAAAATGATTTTTTTAGGGACTTCTTTTTAACGTAAATCATTGTTGATTCCTTTCATGGTTTGTTTTCCAAAGTCAAGAACACTTATTTTTATTTTTTAAAACTATTTATAACTATTTTTAAAAGTTATACATTTGGGCAAATTATACTTTTTGAACAAACTTAGAATATTTACCTTTCTTTGTACCTGATCTCTCCAGAATTTAGAAATTATCTGTGAATATTTTTGTTTTATGACAATATAGTTATTTGCATAAGTTCAATAAATGTTTGCTTTTTTCATTGCAGAACTATTGGAAACACAGGTTACATTACCAAGGTTTTGACTGGGATGTCGTATTTTCAAGTATAACCATACTGCTTTAGGGAATTAAGGCCAACTTTAAAGAGCCATTCAAGCTCCTGGAAGAACTGTCCTAAGACCTTGTTTCCAAGATTCCCTTTCAAGGTTTCTAGCTTTGGGGTAAGTAAAAATGTCACTTTCTGACAGGCCAAGGAGCCCCAGAATATTTTGGAGACCTCAAAAAAATTAACCTAGGTACTACAGGTAAAATCAAATGGTGAATTAATGGCATAGCTTCCTAGCCTGGAGGGGCTTTTAAACATCTAATCTGAGATTCCTTATGATAAGCTTCAGTAAAGCAGCCTGTATAGCTAATTACTACTCTTACTCCACTTTATACAAATAATCAGGCCAAGTAGACTAAGATCACAACTCGCTTTACAATTAAATTAGTCTTATTATAAATATATTTAGTAAAAATGGGGGTAACTGTAAAAAAATTGTAACTCAAAAGAAAACTACAGTACATCTGTCATTAGATTTTAGCCCTGTCATTTTTGAGTTTAATTATCTAGACTAAATCCTGAACTTTCAGTTTTCTCCAATATTTGGCTACAACTCTCTAAACTAGCATTTCTAATTTTTTCCCCACTCTTCTGTCTTAAATTTCACTAGAAATTTAAACTATGCCTTTCCTAAAGCCATGTAAGCTAAAGTTAGACAACTTGATATAAGCTTCAGAGAAAAGACATAATAATTTATTTTTAGACGGAAAGTTCACTAAAATATCTCACACAAACTACAATCCAAGAAAATCTCTCAGATTACCTTTGTTTACTTCCATTCCAACAAGATACTCTGAACACAAATCTAAAAATCTTCTCAGCTGAGTATCCTCCAGAATCAGATTAGTTTGTAGACTGCTTCAGGCATTAACCTTTGTTTTTCTTTTGCTTCTATAGAAGTACAGCTTTCTAAATGCTTGTTTGCCTATACCACATAGAAAACTAATATGATGATGGCCGGGCGCGGTGGCTCAAGCCTGTAATCCCAGCACTTTGGGAGGCCGAGATGGGTGGATCACGAGGTCAGGAGATCGAGACCATCCTGGCTAACACGGTGAAACCCCGTCTCTACTAAAAATACAAAAAACTAGCCGGGCGAGGTGGCGGGCGCCTGTAGTCCCAGCTACTTGGGAGGCTGAGGCAGGAGAATGGCGTAAACCTGGGAGGCGGAGCTTGCAGTGAGCTGAGATCCCGCCACTGCACTCTAGCCTGGGCTACAGAGCTAGACTCTGTCTCAAAAAAAAAAAAAAAAAAAAAAAAAAACTAATATGATGAAAACCCACCTACAACATCACCTCCTGGAATG
Source organism: Piliocolobus tephrosceles (assembly GCF_002776525.5). Taxonomy (NCBI): domain Eukaryota; kingdom Metazoa; phylum Chordata; class Mammalia; order Primates; family Cercopithecidae; genus Piliocolobus; species Piliocolobus tephrosceles. The sequence goes on along the minus strand of NC_045442.1, from coordinate 80,218,512 downwards.
AGACACAGCTTTTCAACTGAATTGACTGTTCTCAGGACTAAAAGATTATTTCGATAGGGTATTGGGCAATGTACCCAAACTTGTTATTTTCTCTGCTTCCATGGTTTTTCCCTATTTGCCAATCCCTTGTCTCAAAACCTCTAACTCAAATCTCTCCAAAGCTACCAACTTAGATTTTTAATATGTAAAACTTTCTGAAAGTAACGTTTCAAAATGGGTCTGAAAGAAACTAAAATATTTCTCCCCCAAATATTGGGAATTGTTAAGTTAAAGACACTGCAAAGGCATTGGAACACTCTGTCCCAGCCTCTATTTGCCCAATGGATAAATCTTTCCTTACTAAAGACAATACTTGCTTATTAACCCAGAGAAGGACACACAGGCACCAGGGGAAACTGGGAATAAGTTTTACTATTTGCCCACATTTGAATACCTTTTAAAAGACTGGAACTGCTGTCTACTATGTCTATTCACTATATAGATTTATGTTTATTTGTTAAAATACTAATAAGCATGGCCCCAAGCCACTGCCTTGTGAGAGAAATACTCTTGAACAGAGGCCTCTCCTGTGTGATGAGTACAGCATGTGTTAATACACTTCTACATGTTTTTCTTTTGTTAATCTGATTTCTATACTTTCAGGAGAGTGTCTCAGCTAAGAATCCAAAAGAGAAAGAAAAAAATATGTTTTCTCTCCTGCGGTGTCTACTGGACATTTGGTGTGGGAAGAAAACCCTCCCCACATCTGGTCACAGAAGCATTCTGTGTTGAGTGTGTGAGTAGGAGGAGAAAAACTCTTCCTTTCAGAGCCTGTTTTCTTTGGGATGATTCTTCACCCTTCCTCTGCTCTGCACTGCAGGGGACTGGTCATGTGGGCTGCATTTCCTAGGCTTCTGTTTTACTGGCTTCTGGTCAGGTTCAATCAATGAAATACAGGAGGAATGAAGAAATCAGGGTATGAGTCTCCTATCCCCATGCCTCTACTGCAATCTGACAGTGGCTGTGTCTTCTTTGGGGCTCTAGTTTCTTCTAGGTGACCTGGCCCATGTCTGGGATCTGCTAACATTGCCGCCTGCTTTGTCCCTCAAGTCTAAGGAAGGCTGTGAATGTCCACTGTCTGTAATGCCTGTGTTGCCTTTCACCCTTGTTTGGTTCTCATTTCTTCCGTTATTTATGGAACTAATTTGCTCCATTTAACTCCCCAAGTTTAAACACTTACAGTGCTTTCTGTTTTCTTCTTGGAAAACCAAATAGATTGGGACATTTCCAGGCATTCATGGAATCAAGTGGCTTATCTTTAGCATCATCCTTAGGAAGTGCCTTGATGACATGCTCTAGAAAAATTAGGAAGGAATTCCAAAAAGAGGATGAACCCAGTCCAAGAGGGCCAGAGGGCACAGTGGATCCAATCTAAGACGGCAGTGAGGGGAAATCCAGGCAAGAGTCATGGATTTAGCATGGAGCACAGTTTATCTGGAAATAGCAGTACAAGAGGATCAAAAAAGGCCATTTGAAACCTTCCCCAAATTAAAAGTCACATGAGACCACAAGTCACTGTAACCCAAACTGAAGCAAAATGAAATATGCAATGATTTTAACACAATTGGTAGAGTGTAAAGTAACCCATTTCACCTTGATGCAGGGGTCACGCTCCCCTCTCTGGCCCACGAATTGGCACTGAACTTGTAAAAAGGGAAATATAATCTTAGCATTATATTTGGCTTTGCAGTAAAAAATATTTAGAGTCATGTTAACGTGAGTTCTGCTTATTGGTTTTTAGCTCTTAAAGTCAACCTAAGTAGAAAGAATGGAAAGCTTGGTTGTAGTTATAGCTGAGAATATAAACGTTAACAGCCTTAGTACTGTGAAATGAAAGTGAAGTTGCAGAAGGGCAAGGGAGGAGAGTTGAGAGGGAAGGAATGAGCATCAATATTCCCATTTTGTGAAGGGAAGAATGAACCCACTAAAGTTGAACAAGTAGAGGACTACTACATTACTTAAAACTATTAAGGTAGCCAGTAGTAAAATTAAAAACAGTATTGTAATTGCGAACATTAGGGGAATGGGAACAGAAAATGTGCATTCAGTAGATATTGCCACCAATTGTTAGATCAGAAGCAGGCTGTCTCTGAGTCAAGGAAGGTGGGAGACATGGTGATGGAGGGAGGGAAGGCAGGCAGGGTGAGGTAGTCTATGTTTCTTTCCAGTGTAAACTTTCTCTTCTTTTCTTTTCTGTTCTTTTTTTTTTTTTGAGATAGAGTTTCGCTCTTGTTGCCCAGGCTGGAGTGAACTGGCAGGATCTCGGCTCACTGCAACCTCTGCCTTCTGGGTTCAAGCTATTCTCCTGCCTCAGCCTCCCGAGTAGCTGGTATTACAGGCATGTGCCACCACACCTGGCTAATTGTGTATCTTTAGTAGAGAGAGGGTTTCACCATGTTGGTCAGGCTGGTCTCGAACTCCTGACCTCAAGTGATCTGCCCGCCTTGGCCTCACAAAGTGCTGGGATTACAGACGTGGGCCACCGTGCCCTGCCCGGTATAAGCTTTCTTTTATTCTTTAGGTTGTTACCGTGTGTATCCATTACTTTAATACTTAGAATGTATTTAGATGGTTTTAGAATATATTGGAATAAATCAGAATAAAACGTTGACAGTTTGTCTCTGGGAAGTGAAATTGTATTTCCCCCCTTATTTTTGCTTTATCTTTTATGTTATGAATATTTATTTACTTTTTCATAGAAGCATTTGTTTATGTTGAAAAAATGAGCAACTCTTCCACTTTTCTTCATCTTGGAGAAAATGAAGTTCGAACTCTGTATTATCAAGAGGCAAGAGTGGGTGGTGGCTAGGAGTGTGGTTCAAACCTTACTAGCCATGTGATGTTGGGCAAGTTACCTAACTTCGTAGTGCTTCTGTTTCTTATCTGTACAATGTAGACATGAAATATTGTACCTGGTGATTAATGGCTATTCTGAGGATGACACGAGGGAATCTATAGTACATGTGCAGAATGGCGTCTGGCTTGTGGCAAACTCTCTGCAAGTGCTTACTGTTTAATTGCTTTGACTCCAGGGTAATCTTCCAAATGTCTCTTTCTGCACTTGCTTTCTGAACTGTTTGCTGTTCTTCATACACAGATTTTATTGTCCCACTTTTCCCTTCTCTCTCAATCTCTTCATTTCCCAATCAAATTCTTCCTTCTAGGTCTAGCTCATGTACCACTTCTCCATGTAACTTTCTCTGATCTGCCCAGCTAGAAGTACCTTCTCTCTCTTTTATACAACATACCTTTCATCTATGCCGTGAGTCTTATGGCACTTCATACTTCTGATGTGGGATACCATTTTTTCCAATTAGGTCAGATGTTCCTGGAGGATGGAGTATTTTAAATTACCTGGCAGAAAGTAAGTACCCCCAAAATGTTTTAAAATATAAATAAACAAGTTAAAGAAGAAAAGTACAAGCAGTGTTGTACGTTAGTTAAAATAAAAGGCTCAGTAGTCTTTCCCTCTCTGGTAAAATTGCTATTATGCTGGTTTCTCTTGGTTTTCTCTTACGATAGTCTGGGATAAGACTTAGAAGGGGCCTTAATAATAAACCATTTTTTCCATTTTCAATAAATCTTTTGTGGCTCAGTGCTGGGGCTCATTAGAGTACGTTCCTTTTGTTTATTGAACAAAGACCAGAGTTTTTTTTTGTTTGTTTGTTTTTTACTATACTGCTGACTCATTTCTTCATGGCATTTGAACCAGTTCAATTGTTGCAGAAAGTGCCTATTCACTAGTAGCAGAATTTTTTATTGTTTCTATAGGTGGCGCTAACTGTGCATGTTAAAGTCACAAATTGGGCTTAAAAATGAACTTTGCCTAGAAATAATTGGATGTCCATTTGCTTTTCATTCTTTCTCTTAAGCTTTTTCTTCTTTGTATTTATTTACTCTTCAAAAATTTCCCTAAGCAATGTTTTGCAGATGCGGCACTTGAGTAGGTCATTAAAACCAGGTCCATTAACATGGGATCATTTTTAATATCTTTGGATAATTCAGGCTTTAAAGAAACGAAAATATTAATAATGAAAAACCTTAAATTATTTATAGTGATTTTGAATCTATTACGCTGTAGGATTAATTTAAACAAATTATGTCTCAATCATTCCTGATTAAATGCCAAATGCTAATTATTAATATCAATGGAAGTACACCTATTCTAGCAGTTCATATTCTGTATTTCATGCCTAACCCTCCTGTAGCCTTATTATATCTCTAAGTAAAATGCTGACATTTCTCCCTTCAATATTCCTTTTTTATATTATGAGTCTGAACATTTAATATTATTAGGCTTAAGGCAATGTTTTATCTTTGAAAAATAATTTACGACAGAGACAAAAGGTGAACATCTTGTGCTTTGGCCCATGAGTCCAAGGCCTAAACAGATGTGGTAGTGAGCTCAATGACACAGAGTAAATCAGAGGCAGTATTCTCTGCTTCTCTTTCCCTTTTTTTTGAGACGCAGTTTTGTTCTCATTCCCCAAGCTGGAGTGCAATGACATGATCTCGGCTCACTGCAACCTCTGTCTCCTGGGTTCAAACGATTCTCCTGCCTCAGCCTCACGAGTAGCTGGGATTACAGGCACGCGCCACCATGCCCAGCTAATTTTTGTATTTTTAGTAGAGACGGGGTTTCACTTTGTTGTCCAGGCTGGTCTCGAACTTCTGACCTCAAGTGATCTGCCTTCCTTGGCCTCCCAGAGTGTTGTGATTACAGGCGTGAGCCACTGCGCCCAGCCTCTGCTTTACTTTTCAAAATATATTCCCCAGGATTCTTCACACACACACACACACACCCCCCGTTGTCTATGTGTAGGAAGTTGATCAGAGGAATTACAGTGGATACATGGAGAGAAGTGCAGCCTGTATACACAGTGTGGCACTGGCTGTGGGGAAAGGTGTATAACATTTCTAGAGGTGAGGCATGTCTTCATGGGAATACAACCTGTGCAGTCACCTGGGGCCCTCTGCTTAGAAGAACTCTGTGCTTTATTTAATGCTCTGTTTTTGCTGCCTTGAAATTTGTAATTTTTTTAGACATTTTCATTTTGTGCTGAGCCCTTCAAATCATGTATCTTGCCCTATTTATAGGTTTAATGGCTTTAAAAACAAGCTGCAGGGCTAAAGAATTACAACATAATATTATAATAATAGAATTAGTATTAAAATGTTATAAAGAATTGGGCTACATTAAATAATTGTAATAGAATTATCCTATGTGACTATCTTTAAGGCTTTGAGATTGAGTGAAACAAAGATTCAATAAGAAATTCCTTGGAAATGGCCCCAGCACATTGTCAGTGGGCCATGGGGCAGCTTTCCCTGTAAAGCCTCAGCGGAAGGCAGCTGAAAACTCTGCTGCCAGCCTTTGCTCACCCAGATTTCAAAACGCACAATCAGCACGCTCATTCTGACAACTTTTTTTGTTAAGGATTTTTGACACTTTTCCAGAAATACTCATATCACCTCCCATCACATTCATTTCCTGTGTGGCTGTTACACAGAACATATTTTCTGATAGGTGGAGTGCATTTCCTTGCCAGGCCTGCTAAGTAAGACAATTAGCAAATATAGAATCAAGTCACCTATATATTTAGCCTAGTGCAATGGCAACAAACCTATAATTGCATTAGTAAATAGGGTGGTTTTAAAATTTGGAGCTGAAACTCATAACTACATTCTTGGCACCCTTTTGCAGAGAGAGAGAGAGATGACTTTATCAGCTGTTCACATGGCTGTGTTCATCAGCAGAAAATAAATGAGTCTGTGCTTAATACAAGTTCTCCTTGGAGTGAGCTTGCACTGAAGTTTTTAAAATTAGATCTGGGGAAGAAATCTGAGCCCGCCATCGTGGCTTTGCCTCCTGCTATACATTCGAGATGCCTCTCTTGGTATGTTGTACAGGGTTTGAGGGCCTTATCTATTGCAGCTATTTATATTATCATATCTATTTAATAAGAAAACTTTCTCTGTTTCAGCCTTTATAATAAGCATTTTAACAGCAACACATGGAGACAGCATTCATATCACCATGGACTTGGCTCAGCAGATTTTCTGAGAACACTTGAATATTTAGCTTGTTGGGATTCTTGAGCCTTGTCCTTGAAAGAAAGTAGAATAATATTTAGATCCAAATCCCTTTATGCAGAAGCACTTACGTTCATTCATTCATTATCCATTTACTACTTATTCTTGGTTCTTGCTTTATAAATGAATATAAATTTGAAGTTTGAAGATTTATACCGGGCAAAGGCTCTAAGGTTGAGGTCAGTGATAGTTGGAGTTAAAAGAGATCTTAACATTCTCTTGTGTGGCCCTTCCAGAAAAAGGAAGGAGTTTGTTCAAAAGTAACAGATTAATTAGTATCCACTTGACATATCTAGCCTCCTTGGAGGCTATTTTCAAGGAAAGAAGTCATCATGTATTTCAGAACTACCAAGCTTAGAGTAGATGGGAGCCATACAGCTTGCACACTAACCACAACATCTGCATTATTAAGATAGTGGGGAAAGAGCATTGGCTTCCTCCTGCCAGGTTGTGAGTGCCCATGAGCCAGGGCCTCTGAGAAGTAGAGCTGGGCTTTTGCTCTGAAGGGCTGATGACAAAAACTGTTTGGGATGTGATGTAGTTTGTCTGTGTTGCCACCTAAATTTCATCTTGAATTGTGGTTCCCAGAATCCCCACATGTTGTGGGAAGGAGGTAATTGAATCATGGGGGCAGTTACCCCCATGCTGTTCTGATAGTGAGTGAGTTCTTGAGGGATCTGATGGTTTTTTTTTTGAGATGGAGTTTTGCTCTTGTTGCCCAGGCTGGAGTGCAATGGTGTGATCTCAGCTCACTGCAACCTCCACCTTCCAGTTTCAAGGGATTCTTCTGCCTCAGCCCCTAGAGTAGCTGGGATTACAGGCATGCTCCACCACACCTGGCTAATTTTTTGTTATTAGTAGAGACAGGTTTTCTCCATGTTGGTCAGGCTAGTCTCAAACTCCTGATGTCAGGTGACCCACCACCTCGGCCTCCCAAAGTGCTGGGATTACAGGTGTTAGCCACTGCGCCTGGCCGGGGTTTTTTTTTTTTCTTTCTGAGATGGAGTCTTGCTCTGTCGCCCAGGCTGGAGTGCAGTGGCGTGATCTCAGCTCACTGCAATCTCCGCCTCCTGGGTTCAAGCGATTCTCCTGCCTCAGCCTTCTTTCTGAGTAGCTGGGACTACAGGCACCCACCACTAGGCCTGGCTAATTTTTTTATTTTTGGTGGAGACAGGGTTTCACCATATTGGCCAGGCTGGCCTCAAACTCCTGACCTTGTGATCTGCCGATCTGATGGTTTTATAAGAGGCTTTCCTCCTTTGCTCGGCACTTCTCTCCCCTGCCACTTGTGAAGAAGGACTTGTTTGCTTCCCCTTCTGCCATGATTGTAAGTTTCCTGAAGCCTCCCCAGCCATGTGGAACTGTGAGTCAATTAAGCCTCTTTCCTTTATAAATTACCCATTCTCTGATGTTTCTTCATAGCAGTGTGAGAATGAACTAATATAGGATGAATCAGATCTCTGCATCATTTTGCCAGAAATCAATTCTTTATCTTGCAATTTCTGCAGGAGATCATGATGTTTCATTATAATTTTATGTAGTTTGAGGTCAGTAAAGCACTGCTAATACAATCGTTGTTTTATAACAGTTTAGGATTGAACTGAATCAGCTGAAGGGTAGACTTCAGTTAATTTCACTTGTACCATAGCAAATATTTGTAACATAAAAACTGGGAGAAAAACCAGCTTGTTCCTTTGTAGATGTGTGGGGATAGTGGTGAGAATTTATGGGTTAAGGTTTTCTTCCTTATTTGGAGTTCCATTAATGTAAGGTAAAATGCTGTCCTTATGGTAAAGCAATTCATTTTTTTTTGGTAGTCTCATTAAATAAAGAAAGTTTAATATAGCTGAGCATGGTGGCACATGTCTGTATTCCCCGTCACTTGGGGCTGACATGGGAGGATCTCTTGAGCCCAGGAGTTTGAGGTTACAGTGAGCCAAGATCACACTACTGTAGCAACAGTAGTGGGCAACAGAGTGAGACCCTGTCTGTAAAAAAAGTACAACATATTTTAGAAATTAAAAAATTTAAAATAATAAAGGCCATATGAAAATATTTGGGTGGTAATTGTCAAATAAAATCAATATTTCTATAGAAATATGCACTAGAAGTTTATTCTTCTTTTTAGGACAGTGCCCAGATCTTGCTGGATTTTTTGTTGTTGTTGTTCCCACTTCGGTTTTTTTGTTACAAAATTGTAGGGCCAGAGGAAGCATCTCATCATTTGGTTTAATCTTTTTCCTAGAAAGGATGCTGCCCATAGCTGGGGCTCCCAGTGAGTGACCAAGATTATCCTAGAGACTTGTATAAATTAAAAATGTGCTACAGAAGCAAAAAACAAAACAACCCATAATTTCAGTGGTCAGAGATAAGCCCTGTTAATACAATGGATATATACTTCTAGAACTTATTCTATTAATGTAGGCTAATCCCTGTTTATCTCTCTTTCTCTCATTTAACTATCTTTATATTCCCCCAACAAATATGTATCCATAAATTCATTTTACTGCCTTCAGGGCAGTTGTCTTTTTCATGTACTCTTCTATGCTCTTCCTGAGAGAGGGGCTTAGAACTAAACCTTCTCCTGGTCCATCCTCCACAATTTCTGTTTTGTTTGTTTGTTTGTTTGTTTGAATATTTGCCTGCCTGGGAACTGCCAGCCACACCCATCCAAATCTGCAAATCTTCCTCTCGACTTTGGGAGACAGAAAAGTAGCTCCCACTTCAAGAGGTTAGAATCCTCAGACATGGCACTTTCAAGGAAAAGAGTTGTTTACCTGAGTGATAAGAATTTCTTGAGGAGAGCTCATCACTAGTCGGTGTGTAGTTGCTGTGACTCTGTCTCTCCTGGCAGTTTCTAATCTGGTCCTGCCTGTGAATTGCAGAGTGCTCCACGGTGCTCTCCAGCACCCCGCGAAGAAAAGCCTGCGATGGGATTGCAGTCCGTTCTGTCTTGCTATGATTGCTTGTCTGTTCCTGTAACTTCTAGTGGCTCTTTTCCTTGCTGGAGTAAGAAGTTTCCTTTTTTGCTACTTCAACTTGCTATTTCTTAAAAAATAAATAAATAGAGGTCACCCTTTACTTCTACAAGCAAGAAATAGAGGAGAGAGAGCTCAGGAGATTGAGAAATAGAGAATTTCCCTTAACATTCATTACTTGTATTTCAGAACTTTCAGTCACCTCTGGGTCCATCTGTCTGTACTCTCTCTTTTTTTTCTGCTATCTCTTCTAAAGTATTAGCTTATACAAGCTTCAGGAAAGAACTTGGGAACCCAAAACTCAATAAAATTCAAAGAATTGTCAACATACTTATGTGCAATAACCAATCTCAATCAATCTCAAATGAAAAGGGCTAACACTTGTCTGTAAAGAAAAGCTATTTCAACTGTTTGCCAAATTATAAGTCTATGAATCATTTTATTTGCCATCTTCACAGATGCCATGTTATTAAAGTCATTCACCTACTGGGAATATTTTTGAAAAAATTTATTCTCTCATGGGAAATTACGAAAAATTTAGAATGGCACATTTTAACTACTGAATATTAATGCAACCTTTCCTAACTACTAGTAAAAGAATCAAATCCCTGTTGCAATTAAGGAGTTGGACCAGCCTCTTTCATGTGCACAAGTAATTTCTTCACTATGGTATTGATTTTTACTTCAGGATTTAGACAGGATTGTAATGGGACCAATGCAAGCAGAATTATGTACTTTGTAAATGTGTGTAAATGTGCCCATCTTTGGCTTTATGAGAATTGATCATAGTATTTGCATTTGAGATGAATGAGCTCAGAGTCCTTCATTTCCATTTGTGACATATACCATTATAGGATGTTATTTTCTGCTAAAAGATTCAGTTAAGCTGATGGTAAAATTGAGTTGACTACCTTGACTTAGCTATGACATGTCAAACGTCATAACTTGGGATCCCAATGAGTGGATAGGGATTATATTGATTCTATTAAGACCAGCGATTTCAGAATCAGGAAACTTGGATTTTAGTCCTATGTCTATTTTTTAAAGGTTTTTTTTTGGGAGGTGGGCAATCTTTCCTTCATTTTTTAATTTTTAATTTTTTTGGAGACAGAGTCTTGCTCTATCCCCCAGGCTGGAGTGCAGTGGTGTGATCTCAGCTCACTGCAAATTTCACCTCCTGTGTTCAAGCGATCCTCATGCATCAGCCTCCTGAGTAGCTGGGATTACAGGCACCTGCCACCATGCCCAGCTAATTTTTGTATTTTCAGTAGAGATGGGGTTTCACCATGTTGGTCTCAAACTCCTGACTTCAGGTGATCCACCCGCCTCAGCCTCCCAAAGTGCTGGGATTACAGGCATGAGCCATTGCACCTAGCCCCTTTATCCTTTTGGTTTATTTTTTTGCTTTTGTTATTATTTCTAATTGTGATATAATAATTGTACACACTTATGGGGGATAGCATTATATTTCTATAAATGATACTATGTGTTATGATCAAATCAAGGCAATTCGCATATCATCATATATCTATTAATAACAAAATTAGGCAGTTGTGTTTGGGCTGTGTGTGTGTGTGTGTGTGCTTATTTAAAAAGTGGTGTAAGGTTCTATGGTCTGAATGTTAGTGTCCCCCCCTTAGATTAATATGTTGGAATCTAATACCCAATGTGATAGTATTGAAAGCTGGCACATTTTGGGAAGTGATTAGGTTATGAGGGCTCAGCCCTTATGAATGGGATTAGTGCCCTTACAAAAGAGGTTGAAGGGAGCTGCTTTCCACCTTTCACCCTTCGAGGACACAGCAACAAGGTGCCATCTTTGAGGCAGAGATCTGGCCCTCACCAGACACTGGATGTGCTGGTGTCATGATCTTGGACTTCCCAGCCCCCAGAATTGTAAGTACTAAATTCCTGTTGTTAATAAATTACTCAATATAATGTATTTCGTTATAACAGCAGAAACAGACTAAGACACAAGGTAAGAAGTTTAACGTAGCTAAAACATTGCAATTGTTGTGAGTAAGGGATAGAAGGTAGTATTGGACAAGTAGATCAGATCATGAAGATATTATATGTTATGCTAAGGAAACTGGATTTGATTCTATAGGTACTAGGGACACTAATTTTTAAAAATGTCTTAGTTTGAAATAACTTTAGACTTAGACTTACGTTAGAGATGCAAAAATGTATAGAATCCCTATTGGTATACTATCTACCCAGTTTCCTCTAATTTCAACATTATACATAACCACATTATAATGAGCAAAACAAAGAAATTAACATTGGTATAATACCTAAATACCTAATAACTAAACTACAGACTTTATTCAGATCCTCACCAGTTTTTCCACTAAGGCTCTTTTTCTCTTCCAGGATCCAATCCAGAATAGCAGATTGAATTTAGTTGTCAGGTCTCCTTACTATTCTCTAATCTGTGACAGTTTTTTAGCCTTTTTATGGCTTTGTTCACCTTGAAATGTTTGAAAAGTACTGGTCTGATATGTTGTAGCATGTTCTTCAATTTGGGTTTGTCTGAAGTTTTCTCATGATTAGATTGAAGTTATGATTTACGTTAGTCTGTACTTGTGTTACTATGAAGGAATACCTGACACTGGGTAATTTATAACAAAAAGAGGTTAAATTGGCTCACAGTTCTGCAGGCTGTACAGGAAGCATGTCTTTTGGTGAGGCCTCAGGAAGCTTTTACTCATGGTGGAAGTTCGGGAGCTTACGTGTCACATGGCAAAGCGGGAGCAAGAAAGAGTGATGGGGGAAGTGCGACACACTTTTAAAAGAGCAGATCGTGTGAGAACTCACTATCATGCAGAGAGCATGCAGCTTGGTGCTGTAAAAGGGCAAGAGAGCAAGAGAGAGCCCAATTGGCTTTGATGTCAATACACTCTCGAGATAAACACACTCCAGTTATTAATCCATTCATGAAGGCTCTACCCACATTGCCTAATCAGCTCTTAATGGTCTCACTTCTTTGTACAATCACAATAACAATGAAATTTCAACAGGAGTTTTGGAGGGGACATTCAAACCATAGCAGTAAGTATAGTATTTATTATTTATCATTAGCCTAGATAATTCCCCTTGTTTATCTAAGTGCTTTATATTAAAACATGCACAATGTTATCTGGTGGTATTCTACATAATTTGTCATTATGTTGTCAAAGAATGCACTTCACCTGGTTGGCACAGAATCACCTACAAGTGTTTTATCTCAATGCTGTTATACCTCAAGTTAGCTTGTTTGGATTGAGCATTTGGAGAAGGTCTCAGTGTGCTCAGTAGATGGGTCAATTTGCTTTGCTTGATCAGGCTCCCAAGTGCCCCCCAGACCCCAGCCTTACAAATGCCTCATTGTCAGCGGAACAGAGAGCAAAGTGAAAGAAGAAGATAGCGCAGCTCCAATCTATCCCCATGAGGGAAAAACAATTCAAAACACATGCCCTGCTCATGCAGGAGCAAGAGTGTTATCTTTGTATAACATTATTCAATATGGAGGTCACATTTTCCTTAGTAAACAAAATTATTTCCTTTATTCTGTCTGGAAAGAAAAAAATATTTGCCTCTAGAACATCATTTGAGCATGAGAAATTAAGCCTGGAGTATAATTCATTTGAGCTAAAAGTACAAGAGATTCTGGAGGCTGAATTTGGGCTTGTAACTGTTTATTTACATTTATAATGGACATCTTTTTACTGTGAAAACAATGTAATAATATTACAGAATGTTAAAAAAACAGGAAAGAAAACCACTTCTAATCCCATTAACACAGTTACTATCCTTTTTATTTCCTGGTTTCTTTCTATATACATCCGTATTTTTACATAATTACAAAGGTATGGAATATACAGTTGCATCCTTGACTGTTTCACTGACTCATGAGTATTATTCTGAGTTGCAATGTAGTCTTCATAAATATTCTTTTTATGACTGCATAATATTCCATGGAATGGATGTGCCATTAGTTAATTAAGGAATCCTCCACTATAGAACATTTAGTTTGCTTCTGATTTATCACTATCATAAATAAAGCCATATTGAAAAATGTCTGCTGCATTTTTTCACCTGTATTTTATGTTATTCTTAAGATATATTTTGAAAGCAAGGTTACTGAGTCATAGAGGATGAACATTTAAGCTCCTTATATATATATATATATCTTATTTTGTCTTTTAAAGAGTTTACTGATTATGATGTCACCAATTAAGGTTTGCTTCGTGAATGTGAGCTAGGAGTTTGGTGGGACTGGTTTCACCAGATATGGGTCACAAAGACCCCACTGATAAAACAGTAGGTGATAAAGAAGCCAGCCAAGTCCAGACATGGTGGCTCATGCCTGTAATCCCAGTACTTTGGGAGGCTGAGGTGGGCAGATGGCTTGAGGTCAGGAGTTCAAGACCAGCCTGGCCAACATGGTGAAACCCTGTGTCTACCAAAAAATACAAAAATTAGCCAGGCCTGGTGGCATGTGCCTATAGTCCTAGCTACTTGGGAGGCTGAGGTGGGAGAATCGCTTGAACCCAGGAGGCAGAGGTTGCAGTGAACGAAGACTGCGCTACTACACTCCAGCCTGGGAGACAGAGCGAGACCCTGTCTCAAAAAAAAAAAAGGCCGGCCAAAATCAACATGGCAACAAAAGTGACCTCTTGTTGTCCTCACTGCTCATTTTACATGAATTATGATATAATAGCATACTAAAGGAAATTCCGACCAGCACCATGACGATTTACAAGTGCCATGGCAACATCTAGAAGTGACCCTTTATGGTTTGAAATGGAGATAAGCCCTCAGTTCTGGGAATTCCCTACTTCTTTCCTAGAAGACTCATGAATAATACACCCCCTGTTTAGCATATGATCAAGAAATAACAATAAAAATAACCAAACAGCAGCCCTTAGGCTGCTCTGCCTGTGGAGTAGCCACCCTTTTATTTCTTTACTTTCTTAATAAACTTGCTTTTACTGTACTCCATTGGCCAAGAATCCCTGTGGCTTCATGCACAGGGAACCCCAGTTTTGAGGTGTGTGTGCCCTGTGATAGATGGGGAATCCAAAAAGCCAGAGCAGGGTCAGGTGGAGTGGGTCTACTCATGTGGGAAGAGGTGGAAGGGCACTGTGAGTTCTTTCCGGGGATTTGCTGAAAACCAAACTTAGTGAAGACGAAATTCTGTTGTGAAACCCAAGCCAGAGGTGGAGTTCCATATAGAGAAACAAATGGAAATTGGAAGTCATAAAATGGGTCAAAAGTCTTTTTTTTTCTTTTTTTTTTTTGAGATGGAATCTTGCTCTGTCACCAGGCTGGACTGCAGTGGCACGATCTTGGCTCACTGCAACTTCAGCTTCCCAGGTTCAAGCAATTTTCCTGCCTCAGCTTCCTGACTAGCTGCGACTACAGGCGCGTGCCCCCATGCCCGGCTAATTTTTGTATTTTTAATAGAGGCGGGTTTCACCATGTTGGCCAGGATGGCCTCGATCTCTGGGTCAAAAGTCTTATAGACTCTTTAAAGAGACAATGGGGATGGAAAAGCCAAAAGGGGTGTGAAGTACTAGGAAATTTCAGCCAAAAGTTTTGAAGTGTGAATTGGTTACATGCTGGGCATGTATGGAACTGACACATTGGAGTATTTCAGATATGCACAATAACACTGGAGTTGGCAAAAATTAAAACTTATTTAGTTTTCACTCTCTGCTGGATACTATCCTAAGCTTTTCATGAATTCTTTCATTTAATCTTTACAACATTCACAGGTGCTACTATTATTCCCATTTTCAAGTGAGAACACCAAAGCGTAGAGATGAGTGGCCAAGTGACTTTCCTAAGGTGACACAGTGGTCAGCTATGGAGTTGATTCAAATACAGGCCATCTGGTACCTGGCTTCTGCTCCACTGTGCCCTCTCCTCTGCTGGAGTTTCTTATTTTGTGAATGTAGCGTGGGTAAAGAATACACCATTCTTCTTTTAATTTGTATTTCTCTGGTTTCTAGTCTTGTTTAATATTTGAGTCACTTTTAACATAAGTTTGGGACATGGATGATGGGATCATTTATACATTTGAAAAATATACTCACAGACAAGGAAGTGAACTTATTCTATATAATAACATTAATATTGAGGCTATGGGAAACTGAGTAAAGACATCCAATTAAATAATAATAATAATACTTATTATTATTATTATTATTTTTTAGATACAGGGTCTTGCTCTGTCACTCAGGCCAGGGTGCAGTGAAACAGTCATAGCTCACTGCAGCCTCAAACTCTGAGGCTGAAGTTATCCTTCTGCCTCAGACTTATGAGTAGCTGGGACTACAGGTGCACACCACAATGCCCAGTGAATTAAAAGGTTTTATTTGGAGAGATGGGGTCTCACTATGTTGCCCAGGCTGGTCTTGATCTCACGGTCTCAGGTGATCCTCCTGCCTCAGTCTCCCAAAGTGTTGGGATTACAGGTGTGAGCCACTGTGCCTGGTCTCAATTTTCAAATTCAAGAATGTTTGCCTAACACTGATACTTCCTAGACTATGGCTATATATTTATTGTAAATATTCCATCACTTGACAGTGATGTCTTATTATTTCAGTGTGTCAGGAGCCATATCTCATTGTGCCTAGAACCAGGTCTCTTCAAATGTAATCATTATAGTTAAAAACTTGTATTTGGGGTAGAGAGCTAGGAATGAAATCAGGCTCTCCTAGAGGAAGTTTGTGGATGTTCTGGGAAGAAATACCACACTCAACCTCCTGGGTTGTCATGTTCCTAGTCCTGTTTCCCAATAGAAATTCTGAGGAAGATGCTTCAGTTGCTTGGAGAATCTTTGGTTTTGAAATGCCTTATACATTTATTTTTTCTTTTTAATCAAAAGCCTTAATATAGAGAATGAAGTGATACTCCTGCCTCCGCCTCCTAAGTAGCTGAGATTACAGGTGCCCACCACCATGCCCGGCTAATTTTTGTAGTTTTAGTAGAGACGGGGTTTCACTATGTTGGCCAGGCTGGTCTCGAACTCCTGACCTCGTTTTCTGCCCACCTCAGCCTCCCAAAGTGCTGGGATTACAGATGTGAGCCATTGCACCTAGCCATTAAACTTCTAATTAGAAATCATGCAAGTGAGAAGAGAATGGAATGAAATATTTGAAGTGTTGATTGAAAAAACTCACTAACCTAGAATTTTATTTTTATTTTTTTCCAAGCCAGACTGTGTCCAGCTTTATTAAAGATACTTTCCACAAACAATCATGGTATTTCAGGCAGGACATGGGCAGACAGTTGTCAACAGTATACAACAACGTTCAAACTCCCTTATTCAATGGACTACCAAACATCAAAAAACCACTATAAAACCCAATGAAGTCTTCATCTGATGCTTTGAACCGGGGAAGTTTAGAGTGAGGGTTGACATGTTACATATAGCATGTTGTTTAACAACTTCTCATGAGCCAACCTGGACTTTCAGGAAGTGAAATGAAAATGTCAGAAGTGATCTGAAGATCCAAAATCTGGAAAGGGAAACATTGCTCTTTTGTGGGGTGCCATCTCACTGGTATCACTGGGAAGTCCAGATTGCCTGACACACTGGTAACAATTGTTGGGGTTCAGGTCCCAACAGATATCTGAGCTTCAGAGAGTTAAGTCTATGCTGAAAGGTGGAAAGGGAGAAGAGCATATAAAAATGAATTTGTTTTTCCCTCCCACAAGGTTTTTGTGCCAGGATGGCCATGTGTGTCAAAGTCAGGGAATCCTTGCTCCTGGGAGCCAAGAGAAAGTCTCTCAAAACTAGAAGGGAAAGATGTTTTCCCCACATCAATCCAGCTTTGGAGACATTCTGTGAGTGACATATGCCTCTTCCCCTAAAAACAACAATGAAGTGTTCTGTGTGCTAACAACATAGCTTAAAAAAAAAAGAAACAAAATTCTGCATTTTTATAAAACTTGATAAAAATAGTATTTCAAACTGTACAGTCACCAGAAGGACACAGTTATAAAAAATGCACACACTTCACTTGGCATCTCCAGCACCTTCAGCTTTCTGTGCCTAGTCTGTTTTGGCATCCCTATTTTCTACCGGGTTATTCCCCTCCTTGCCAGCATCAGCTTTTCTTTTCTTTTTTCTTTTTCTTTTTTTTTAAATTTGAGACAGAGTCTTGCTCTGTCACCCAGGCTGGAGTGCAGTGGTGCAATCTCAGCTAATTGCAACCTCTGCCTCCCAGGTTCAAGCGATTCTCCTGCCTCAGCCTCCTGAGTTGCTGGGATTACAGGCATGAGCCACTGTGCCCTACTAATCTGTATTTTCAGTAGAGGTGGAGTTTCATCATGTTGGCCAGGCTGGTCTTGAACTCCTGACCTCAAGTGATCCACCGGCCTCAGCCTCCCAAAGTGCTGGAATTACAGGTGTAAGCCACTGTGCCTGACTCCCTTTTTCCCTTTGGGTAACTTCTCTCCCTTCCTTGCAGGGATATTTTTAGGCTTGGGCTCTGGCTTTGGAGGAGCAGGTTTGGCAGACAACCTCACGCATCTTCTCTGTGGTTTGTCCTTCACCTTGGCTTTATCGCCTTTAGTATCCCCTTCAGCCTTTCTCTTGGGCATGGTGGCGGCG
Source organism: Piliocolobus tephrosceles (assembly GCF_002776525.5). Lineage (NCBI taxonomy): Eukaryota > Metazoa > Chordata > Mammalia > Primates > Cercopithecidae > Piliocolobus > Piliocolobus tephrosceles. The sequence goes on along the minus strand of NC_045442.1, from coordinate 80,200,797 downwards.
ACGGCAGTGGGACGTAGGCGCTGGGGCAGGGTGCAGCAGGCTTTGGTCGGTCCAGTGGTCATTCTCGCCTCTTCTTCACACTGCCCGTAGAATTTTATATTCAGTAAAATTATTCTTCTAAAACGAAGGAGAAATAATTTCTCAGTTCAATAAAAACTGAAAAGAAATTTTACCACCAGATATTCCTTGCAAGAAATGTTACAAGAAGTTTTCAGGCAGAAGGAAAATGATATAGGTGAGAAACTTGGATCTATATAAAGAATGGAAGAGTGTTGGTAAAGGAATAAATAAAGGTAAAATAAAATAATTTATTTTCTTATTCTTAATTGATCTAAAAGAGAACTGTTTGAAGTAATAATAGTAACAAAGTATTGGGTGATGATTAGCATACAGATAATTAAAATGAATGAATGCAATGTCACAAGGGGCTGGAGTGAAATTGGGACCAGGTGCTTGTTATCAGGTGCCTGCCCGTCATGTGAGGAGTTATGATGTTATTTGAGAATAGATTTAGATTAGTTAAGAATGTATATACAACATACTTTAGAGCTAGAAAATTTTTAAAGAAGTATAATGGATACACTAGGAAGATAAAATTCAATCATATCAAATACTCAAAACTAGAGAAGGAAGGAAGGAAAAGAAGGGCAAAAAAAGAAAGAACAGCTGTGTGGTGGCATGCAGTTGTAGTCCTAGCTACTTAGGTGGTGGATGTGGTAGGATCATTAGAGCCCAGGAGTTTGAGACTAGCCTGGGTAACACAGTGAGACACCATCACTTTTTTTTTTTTTTTTTTTTAAAGAAAGAACAAATGCAACCAATAGATAACAGTGACAAACATGGTAGATATTAATCTAACTATATTAATAATCACCTTAAATATAGATGGCTTCAATACACTGATAGGAAGACCGATTTTCAGACTGGAGAGTGAATTGAAAAAATAAGACTCAACTGTATGTTGTCTACAGGTAATCCACTTTAAATACAAAGACCCAGGTTAAAAGTCAAAGTAAAGATATGGAGATTAATATTGAAAGGTCTTTGTGAACGTTTGCAAGAAGTAGGGGGACATATGTCAGAAGGCAGCCTGATGATTTAACATTTTTCTGCAGCAGGGCAGGAATCCAGAGGGTAATTTGTTCTCACACTGATGATTGGAAACCATCATTTCTTTTTTTTTTTTGAGATGGAGTCTCGCTCTGTCGCCCAGGCTGTAGTACAGTGGTGTGATCTCGGCTCACTGCAAGCTCCGCCTCCCAGGTTCATGCCACTCTCCTGCCTCAGCCTCCCAAGTATCGGGGACTACAGGTGCACGCCACCATGCTTGGCTAATTTTTTTGTATTTTTAGTAGAGACGGGGTTTCACTGTGTTAGCCAGGATGGTCTCGATCTCCTGACCTCATGATCCACCCGCCTTGGCCTCCCAAAGTGCTGGGATTACAGGCATCAGCCACCGGGCCCGGCCACTGTCATTTCTTATAGTGGAGGTTTTACTGGTTTCAGTGTTGCTAGAGCAGTGGCTCTCAAGATGGTCCATGGGCCAGTAGCATTTGCATCACCTGGGAACTTGTTAGAAAGGCAGATTCTTGGGCTCCAACCCAGGCTTACTAAAGTGGAAACTCTAGGGGTAGGGCTCACAATCTGTGTTTAATAAGCCTTCGAGGTGATTCTGATGCACACTCAGGTGTGAAAACCTCTGCTCACATAAGAGTGTGCTTATGTGAGTGCGGTCATGGGCCACATTCTGGGCATTTTCAAGAATAGGTATTCATTCTCAGACATATGCTCTCTGCTACTGCTCACTATGTAGAGATGCACTCATTTTCCTAGTCAAACTGGAACCATGTCATATTTGTCTGAAAATCCCTTAAACTTTGCTTCCCAAGGGTCAGTTCAAGACGAGAAGCATCTGTATCTCCTGCGGGCTTGTAAAGAAGGCAGAATCATGGCACCATCTCAGATCTACTTAAGCAGAATCTTCATTTTAACACGATCCTCTAAGTTTATTGTAATCTAATTAAGCAATTAGGTAGTGAAAATGCTCATTAAGAAGAACAAGCATTGAAAATTGAGTAAAGAAAATAAAACAACCACATTTATTGTCATAAAAGGGGTTCTGGACTGGGGTTTAGGACCACTGGGGCAAAGCTGGAGGGTCTAAGATGCCTCCTGAAAAAGAAAGCCAAAGGAAGTTTCCTTCTAAAAGATGACAACAAAGAAGTCTTCAACCAGCCAGAGCCAAGAGGATGTGACTGGGAGGGCTTTGAAGTGTTTGCCACTCCATTGTGTCTGAGTCTTTCTAAAAATTATTTTATTTCTAAAAATTTTATTATTATTGTTATTTCAGAGCAGAGTCTCTCTCTGTCACCTAGGCTGGAGTGCAGTGGTGTGATCATAGCTCACTGCAGCCTCAAATTCCTGGGCTCAAGTGAGCCTTCTGCCTCAGCCTCCTGTGTAGTTGGGACTACGGGCGTGCACCACCACACGTGGCCAATTTTTCTGTAGAAACAGGGTCTCACTATATTGCCTAAGCTAATCTTGAACTCTTGGCCTCAAGCGATCCTCCTGCTTTGGCCTCCCAAAGTGTTGGGACACAGGCACGAGCCACTTTGCCTTGACTGTGTCCAATTCTTTACTCTTTGGATTTCATACAATAATTGAGTGTCCCTTGGAGAAGAGGTGTGCAGCAGATAAAACCTGGTAAGGCTGTTTCTCTAAGACATGAGGGCATCAGTCATATGACTTCGACACTTCTGCAATAGAGCATAAGATGAAGGGCGGGAGACCCCTGTGCAGTGTTGATATCTTGGGGATTCCAGGTTTCAGCTGTAGTAGGAGAGGGCCACATCCTGGCAACATCTGGTGGGGAACAGAGAAACAATAGCAGCACTCAGATGAAGCTGACATGTTCATAAATACACCTGAGATATACCTGGGGATTCCAAAAAAACACTTAAAGGGCCTGTAGGGGCATGACCCAATGAAAAATGAGTCATTTCTGCTAATCTCACTACATGAGCTCCCTTAGGCTATAAGGGGCTGGACAAAGTCCTATTCACTTTCAAAGACAGTTTTGTGCCTCTCTCATTTGGATCATTCCTTCTACTGGCTCTTTGTTTAGCCTGCAGGAGCATTTAGAACCCATACAAGAAAAAGCCTAGGGAGCAATATTATGGAGGAGAGTTTCCTTTGCCCCATGGTTTGATCTGTTTCTTTGCTTGATGTTCTTTATTTTGGGAAATGAGTGGCCTTAACATGCCCTTGAAATAGATAATGTGGGGCCGGGCGCAGTGGCTCAAGCCTGTAATCCCAGCACTTTGGGAGGCCGAGACGGGCGGATCACGAGGTCAGGAGATCGAGGCCATCCTGGCTAACACGGTGAAACCCCGTCTCTACTAAAAAAAATACAAAAAAAACTAGCCAGGCGAGGTGGCGGGCGCCTGTAGTCCCAGCTACTCGGGAGGCTGAGGTAGGAGAATGGCCTGAACCCGGAGGCGGAGCTTGCAGTGAGCCGAGATCCGGCCACTGCGCTCCAGCCTGGGCCACAGCGGAGACTCCGTCTCAAAAAAAAAAAAAAAAAAAGAAATAGATAATGTGGGTCAGCATATTTGTTAAGTTTTTTTGTACCTTCCAGGCCTTCTCCTTGAATTATACAGTCTGAAATCAGTTGAAGTCCAAACTACCATATTCTCAGCTTTTATTTCATACCTTACAAGTTTCCCCCTAAGAATGCTGTGTTTGCTTTCCAGAACTTTGGTTGTGTATTTTATTTCCTCTATGGAAAGATCCAGGTAAAGTTTAAATTACAGTTAATTGATAGAGGCCAAGGAGGCAGATAGAAAAATTTAATTAGTTTCCAAGCAAAGTAGTGTGTATTAATCTGACTTTCCACACTAGAGACTACATATCTGAACTTAAGGTGCACACAAAATGTTCTGTTTAAACATCCAGGGTCTGAGTCATTTTCCTAGCTTATTTTCTGTCTAGACAGAGAAGAGAATCAAATCCCTTTTTAAATTATAAAATTGTTCATGCCTGTCTCCTGAGGCATGCATGGAACTTCATAAATAGTTAACACCTGTTAACGCTTGATTATTCAGAAGCAGATGCTGTTGGTGTCCCCTGCTACATGCCCTCAGTCCTCTTCTGCTTTTGGCTGTAGTGTGGTGGGAGCTTTCAGGCAGACCACCTCCCACCACAGGCACTCATGGATCTCAGCTCTTTCTGCCTTAAGTATTTATTCAATGTGCAAGGAGCTCACTCAGCCCATATGCTCTGGCCTGGAAGTGTCAGGGAGTTGAGGCCTGCACCGTAATCAACAACCACTAGGACAGGTGTCCATGGATAAAGGCCCTAGCCCCAGCCCTCACCCTCTCAGCCTTGGACCAATGATTTTTTTTTTTTTTTTTTTTGAGACAGGGTCTTGCAGTGTCACCCAGGCTGGAGTGCTGTGGTACAATTTTGGCTCACCTCCACCTCCCAGGCTCAAGTGATCCTCCCACCTCACCCCCTTGAGTAGCTGGGACTACAGGTGTGTGCCACCACGCCTGGCTAATTTTTGTAGAGACAGAGTTTCTTCATGTTCATGTTGCCCAGACTGGTCTTCAACTCCTGGGCTCAAGCAATCTGCCTGCCTCAGCCTCTGAAAGTGCTGGGAATATAGAAGTCAGCCACCACGCCCAGCCCCTGGACCAATGATTCTAAGCTGCATTTCTGCCTGGATCCCCTAACAGGACTGAACCTAATCTCTCATGAGTCACCAGCTCAATCAAGCACCCTCCACTGGTTCTCCCTCCTTCCCTATATCACTCCTCTCTTTTGTCTCTCTCTGGCTTCCTGGGATCACATTTCAAATAAACCACCTGACCCATGTTTATGGTAGACACATATGTATGGTAGATGCACCTGAGAGGGATAGCTTAAGTATGCCCTGAGAATGGCAGACACACTGAATGTGTGTTGGGAGTTCCAAGCGTGGCCAACCCGGCCATTCATTCCTTATCTATGAGGAACGTCTGAGCTGCTGGCCCATCCCATCCTGAGGAACGGGGGCCATACAGGGGATTGAGGCCCTTCGTTTTTAGTTACATGAATGTTGCCAGGTGGAGGTTGTTAGGGGGAAGAGTGTTAAGTGAAAATTCTATATAAACTGCTCACTTTCCACAGGCAGTAGCCACTCTCCCGTCCAGCCTGCAGCCTCTGGGCTGCCCTGTGTGTAAGTTCCTCTCAATAAACCCTCTGTCTCTTTTTGCTGGCTTTTGATCTTCTCCTCAGCCTCTCGAACCTGGTGCTGTTCCTAGTGGAGTTAGCAGGGGTCTGGCATAACACCATGTCCTTGACTCAGGTTGCACTTGTGGGGAACTTAAATGAAGAAAAGCTGACTAATTTGCAGGGCTGTAGAAGCATCTCTAACATAAGCTTATGTTTGATTAGTACTTGCCCATGACTATTATCCAAGCAGTACCTTTGAGAGCCCACCAGGTGCTAGGCAAGAACTTTAGGACTGAACAAAACAGAAAGAATCCCTGCCCTAAGGAACCTTCCACATACCTCTTATATCTCAAAATAACCATGTGAGTTAGATGTTTTTTACCCCCATTTCATGTATAACTAATGTGATTGAAGATTTCTGGCTCTTTGGGAATATAAACATAAAACAATTTTGTTTTCCCAAACACTGCTACAGTTTGTCTGTGCTAAGAGTGTCTTCAGATTTCTAACCAATGTTATGTTTCCAGTCACTTTTAGTGATGAAACAATCTCATTCCAGTTTTGTGACTCACTGTCATGCATTTTAGAACTCCAGCCTCATGATCAGTTCTAGTTTCCTCCTCTTAGTCTTGGGGACATATTGGTAACATCTGCAGAGCTTTAGAAGTCCTGACAGTTAGGCCCTCCCACCAGAGATTCTGGGGTTTAAGCCTCCAGGTGACTCTAATGTGATCCAAGATTGAGAGCCCTGCTCAAGGGTTCTGGAGGAGCAAGTGGAGAAGAGATGGCTTTCACTTGTCTTTCTCCCACCCTGTTCCTCTGCTTGCTTCCCTAATACTGGAGCTCATTTCTCACCTTGACACTGGTCGCCACCATTGGTTTTGCCTGTTGTTCTCTGACTCAGAGGGGATGGGCAGTGTCCAACAGGCCCACTGATGTCTAGCAGTGCCTCTGGGAGGGTGCTTGTCTGACTTTCCTGCCCCTTGAGCTAACCTAAAGTCTGTGGCTTCCAGTTTTATCCAACATCCCTGAAAGCTCTAAGCTCAACCAGTCTCCATAGCCTAAAACCTGGGGTTTGTGGATAGACGGCCAAGTCTACTCTCTGTATCTCTTGGGGCTCAGACTGTAGAGGCCATTCCCAGAACCTTCTTCTGCCTTTTTATTCTACTAGCAGTCCCAATGTTCAGGAAGACACCAAGGTCAGTGATGCAAATCTCCTCCTTGTGGGTTCCTTCACCTTGCAGGCTTTGTGGGGAACTCTCCTGGGGCCTCCCTCTCTTCCAGGTTGGCTAAGGGAAAGTATGTCTCTTACCATAAACATTCTTTTGCTCCTTTCCCCACTTGGAGACCTTGTTCTTCCTCCCTCTCCTGGGCATGTGAGAGGGGATGTTGGTGACTATGGAAGTGCAGTTCTAGCTGAAATGACCCCTCTCAGCAAACCTTGGATTGGTTACTGCTGGTGAGTTTTGAACAAGGGCACTTGTTCTCTTTGGATCTTAGCCATGGACTTTGGTTGCTAGTTCCAGGAAAACCATGTTCCATAAAGCCCCTCATTCCATCCTGTTACATCCTGGTGAGGCGCAGCGAGCAGAACTGACAGATCCAAGGTTACTGTCAAGGTCAACAGCTCTACTAGTAGACCTGAACCCTGAGCCCATTTTGTTTCTCCTTTGTTCTCCAATCGGGGTGTGGAGATCCCAGGGCCAAGTGGGATAAAGGTGAAGCTAATGTTTCTTCTTGAAATATCAATTTTTGAGGAAAAGTAATTGTTTTTGTATTTAAACAAATATGAGTTTTATAAAATAGGATGTAACATTTTGATCAATTTGAAATAAATCATGAATTTTCTGCTGTGGCAGCTTCTCTGAACTCTACCATCTGTGTGGGTGATCTTGTGGGGGAAGTAAGCCTTGATCCTATTTACTCTCCCATACACCTACAATGAGAAAGTTTTAGAAGTGATACTTTGTAGTATAGTGTTTAGCAGCTCCACCAGTGCTGGGAAATGCCGGTTCACATCGCCTTCATTTCTTGGGAGCACTTAAAAAATTCCACTATGAAACGAGTGTGTGTGTGTGTTTGTGTGTGTGTGTGTGGTGGTTTGTGGTTGTGGCAAACAACTTAGCTGACAGAGATAAGATTGAACAAGAGGGATTCTAAAGCCTTCAGGTCCAGAAATATTCCCTTACAGTGAAGTTTTCTTTTGAGGAGTTTCTGATATTAACTCATACCAAATACAATGTGTATGTCATTTATACCTTTACAACTTGGAGAGAGGAGAGGGTGGACACGATAATCATGAACTCATTTATAATCAGCTTAAAAATACATTATCTAGGCTGGGTGTGGTGGCTCATGCCTGTAATCCCAGCACTTTGGGAGGCCAAGGTGAGTGGATCACTTGAAGTCAGGAGTTCGAGATCAACCTGGCCAACATGGTGAAACCTCGTCTCTTCTAAAAATATAAAACTTAGCCAAGCATGGTGGCAAGAGGCTGAGGAAGGAGAATCGCTTGAATCTGGGAAGCAGAGGTTGCAGTGAGCCGACACTGTGCCACTGCACTCCAGCCTGGGCTACAGTGAGACTCTGTCTTAAAACAAACAAACAAACGAACGAATGAACAAACACAAAAAAAACCCCAACATTATCTTTTAGGGGTGGTAGCAGATTTTCCTGTTTGTTTTGCTTTGCCTAGGCTGGGAATGGCAAACATCTTTTAACCTTCTGGTCAGCTGTGTTAGGCAGTCACTGCCTGGAGAGCTGTGTTGAGAAATTCTGAGGCCGTAAACAGGAATAACAAGAAGGTAATTAATGTGAATTAATTTCCAAAGTCAGCGGCTTAGGAGGGGAGAACAGCGTACTTCTAAAACTTACTTGCCAAACCTGTCCCAGTATTTTAAATTTAAAAGCATTTATTTATTTTTATTTTTTTGATACATTTTATTTGTACATATTTGTGGGGTACATGTGATATTTTGTTACATGCATAGAATGTGTAAGGATCAAGTCAGAATATTTGGGTGATATACATCACCTGAGTATTTATCATTTCTGTGTTGTGTACATTTCAAGACCTCTTTTCTAGCTATTTTGAAATATACAATACATTACTGTTAACTGTGGTCACTTAACTGTTGTCAAACATTAGAACTTATTCCTTCTATCTAACTGTATTCTTATACCCATTAACCAACCTCTCTTCATCCCCTCTTCGCATCCACGCACACTTCCCAGCGTTTGGTGTCTACAATTCCACTCTTTATCTCAACATTTTTTAGCTCTCACATATGACTGAGAATATGGGGTATTTGTCTTTCTGTGCCTGGTTTCACTTAACATAATGACCTCCAAGTCATTTTGCAAATGATGTTATTTCATTCTTTTTTATGGATGAAGAGCATTCCATTGTGTATACATATCACATTTTCTTTATCCATTCATCTGCTGATGGACGCTTAGGTTGATTTCATTCATTTGCTATTGTGAATAGTGCTGCAATAGACATGGGACTGCAGGTATCCCTTTGATATATTTCTTTTTCTTTGGATAAATACCCAGTCATGGGATTGCAGGATCATATGATAGTTCTATTTTTAGTTTTTTTGAGAAATCTTACTGTTTTCTATGGAGGTTGTAGTAATCTACATTCCCGCTAATAGAGTATAAGCTCCTTTTCCCCACATCTTTGTCAACATTTGTTATTTTTGTCTTTTTAATAATAGTCATTCTAACTGGGATAAGATGATATCTCATTGTGGTTCTGATTTGCATTTCCTTGATTATTAGTTATGTTGAGCATTTTTTCATATACCTGTTGGCCATTTGTATGTCTTTTGAGAAATGTCTATTCATGTCCTCCTCCCGTTTTTATTGGGATTTAAAAAAAAATTACTATTGTTTGAGTGCCTTGTATATTCTGGCTATTAGTTTCCTCTCAGATGAGTAGTTTGCAAAATTTTTTTTCCCATTCAACAAGTTGTCTTTTCATGGATTGTTTCATTTGCTGTACAGGAGCTTGTGGTTTAATATAGTCCCATTTGTTGATTTTTGTCTTTGTTGCCATGCTTTTGAGGTCTTAGCCATACAATCTTTGCCAATGTTCTGAGAAGTTTCCCTATGCTTTCTTCTAGCAGTTTCAGGTCTTATGTTTAAGTCTTTAATCCATCTTGAGTTGATTTTTGTATATGGTGAGAGATACCGGTCCAGTTTTATGCTGCATATGGTTATTCAGTTTTCCCAGAACCATTTATTGAAGAGTGTGTCATTTCCCCACTGACACATTCTTGACAGATGTTCTTGACAGCTTTGTTGAAGATCATTTGGCTGTAAATATGTGGATATATTTCAGAGTTCTCTATTCTGTTCCATTGGTCTATGTGTCTATTTTTATACCAATACCATGCTGTTCTAGTTACTATAACCTTATAACATATTTTAAGTCAGGTAGTGTGATGTCCCCAGTTTTGTTCTTTTTGCCTAAGATTACCTTGGCTATTTGGGCTCTTTTTGTTCCATACAAATTTTAGGATTTAAAAAATATATATATATATACATATATATATATATATGTGTGTGAATAATGACATTGGTATTTTGATAGGGATTGCTTTGAATCTGTAGATTGCTTTTGGTACTATTTGGCCCAGTTTTATGTTGACTAGTTACACTCAGCAGAGGAGACAACCTGGAAGTCTTCCAGAGATTTTATTTTGCTTAGGTTTTGCCATTCAGTTTCTTGGTTGCAAATTATAGGAACTTAGAAAACAAAAATGTAAGGATAATGGGTACTTCACTGAATCTCTGCAAAGACTAGAAAATCCAGCTCAGAAAATGGGCAACAACTGAGGGGAAACTGGGTACAGCCGTGGGCAGATGCAGGCAGAAGTTGCTTCCTTCTCCAGTACTCCCAGGGGCACCACTGCCTCCAAACATACCACTGCCCTGGGACCCTCCCTGCTGTCTTGGCTTTTTTTTTTTTTTTTTTTTTTTGGAGACAGGGTTTCACTCCCTCACTCCTGTCACCCAGGCTTTAGTGCAATAGCATGCTCTTGGCTCACTACAACCTCTGCCTCCTGGGCCCAAGCCGTCTTCCTGCCTCAGTCTCCCAAGTAATGGGAACTACAGGTGGGCACCACCATGCCCCACTGATTTTTGTATTTTTAGCAGAGACAGGGTTTCACCATATTGCCCAGGCTGGTCTCAAACTCCTAGCTTCAAGTGATCTGCCCACGTTGGCTTCACAAAGTACTGGTATTACAGGCACGAGCCACTGTGCCTGGCCCTCTTGAACTTTTAAGAGTTTCAGCTTCTTATGAAAATGTTTAAACATATACAATAGCAGAATAAAATGAAACTCCATGTATCCTGTGTTAGTCCATTTTGCATTGCTATGAAAGAATACCCAAGACTGGGTAATTTCTAAGGAAAAGAAGTTTATTTGACTCATGGTTCTACAGGCTGTACAAGCACGGCACCCACATCTGCTCAGCTTCTGGTGAGCAGGCTGTTGCCCAGGCTGGAGTGCAGTGTTGCAATCTCAGCTCACTGCAACCTCCGCCTCCTGGTTCAAGCAATTCTCGCGTCTCGGCCGCCTGAGTATCAGGGATTACAGGCATGCGCCACCACTCCTGGCTAAATGTTTTCTATTTTTAGTACAGATGGAGTTTAGCCATGTTGGAGAGGAAGCTTTCAGTCTTGGTGGAGGGGAAGGGGAGCTGGAATGTCACATGACGAGAAAAGGAGTAAGAGAGTGAGGAGGAGGTACCAGGCCCTTTTTAACAAGCAGGTCTCGAGGTAACTAATAGGGCAAGAACTCACTCATTATTGTTGGGGGAGCACCAAACCATTCATGAGGGTCCACCCCCATAACCCAAACCCCTTCTGTTAAGCCCCCTCCTGCAACAATGAGGATCACATTTCAACATGAGGTTTGGAGGGACAAACATCCAAACCAGATCGTATCCATTCTCAGATTCCTTGTTAGAATTCTGCCAATCTTATTTAATTTATCCCCCACTGAAACATTAATTTTTTTTTGCTGGAGTTATTTTGAAGCAATCCCAGATATCACATTAAGTTGCTCATAGATATTTTATACACACACACACACACACACACATATATATATATTTATTTTTTTACATTTATTTTTAAAAATGGAGTCAAGGTTTCCCTGTGTTGTGTAGGCTGGTCTCGAATTCCTAGCCTCAAGTGATCCTCCTGCCTTGGCCTTCCAAAGTGCTGTGAGCCACTGTGCCCAGCCTACATTTTTTTCTATCAGATAGGGACTTAAAAAAACACTCATGGTACTGTTATCTCAACTTGAGATGCTACCTTTTCTATAAATTTTTGTGGGACTCTAGACATTAGTGAATCCTAATAATTTTTGTCTCTCTCCAGGCCCTTACTTCTTCAAGGTTCATCATCACATGCTTACACCTAAGTAGCCAGGGAATTGGGAGAGGAAATGTCTGCTGCTTTGGCATTCATGATGGGACATAGGGTGATATCACCCAACTCTCTTGGAATTGCTTTCAAATAAGGAGGGTATACACATTCTGGGCACACAAAATGGCAGATAGGGCATAATAGAGACTGCAGTGTGTTCACAACTGTCAAGTGAGTAGCCGCTTGTCAAAATTGCCATTGATATTTTCTGATTGCTTTGGATTCGTAGCCTAGCATTCTTCTACAACTTTGTAAAAATACTTTGATAATTGTTAAGCTTTGATGTAAAGTGATATTATTTCCACCTGGATGGAAGTCTATTTTCTTCTTGGGAGGTTTATTAGCCATTACATATGTAAATCTGTGCATACTTTCTTTTGATACATTCTCTTGGGAAAAATTACACTGAAAAATTATTAATGTACATGAAAACGACAGTTAAAATTCCCAGAGGACAATTGAGGCATTGAATATCTTTACATATTTTAAAGCATTCACCAATATCACTTGAGGGTGGCAGGGTTAGAGAAAGAATATTAAAATAATAATTTGCCCTGCTGAGAGATTTTAAAAATTTGACCAATGAATGTCTGTATATTATACCAGAAGAAGAATTAAGGTTGTGGACTACAGAATTTGCAGTAGTAAGGTGAAGATAACTTCAGGATCTTAGTTCTACCTGGTAGGATCCTTGCTTGATGTAAATTTACAATGTTTCCTTGTATAAGAAGTGGAGTGCGGCCGGGTGCGGTGGCTCAAGCCTGTAATCCCAGCACTTTGGGAGGCCGAGACGGGCGGATCACGAGGTCAGGAGATCGAGACCATCCTGGCTAACACGGTGAAACCCCATCTCTACTAAAAACTACAAAAAACTAGCCGGGCGAGGTGGTGGCGCCTGTAGTCCCAGCTACCCAGGAGGCTGAGGCAGGAGAATGATGTGAACCCAGGAGGCGGAGCTTGCAGTGAGCTGAGATCCGGCCACTGCACTCCAACCTGGGTGACAGAGCGAGACTCCGTCTCAAAAAAAAAAAAAAAAGAAAAGAAAAAGAAGTGGGGTGCATACATTTTTTGTGTGTGCCTGTTTTGAATCAAATATTCATCACCATTTGCACTTTCTACTGTCTTGATTCTTTTTAATCTTCCTCCGGTCAGCAGACATCATGAATGATAATCACAATCTAATTTCTAACATCAGCCATCACTGGGGATGAAATGTATCAAAGTAAACTTAACAAACATCTTTTGATTAGTATTGATTATTGATCTATCCACTGTGGAAGTGGAAGGCAATGCAAGGCACTCCATCCTCAAGGGGAACAGGAAAGTGAGATGCAAGATACAGGAATCAGAAAGGAGCTAAAGTAGAAAGCTCTTAGTTTACAGAGGGGAAAGATTATGATTACTTTTCCTGGAGACATTAAGAAAGCTTTCTAAGGTAGGTGGCACTTATTTATTTATTTATTTTGAGACAGAGTCTCACTCTGTTGCCCAGCCTGGAGTGCAGTGGTGCAATCTCAGCTCACTGCAACCTCCGCCTCCTGGTTCAAGCAATTCTCGCCTCTCTGCCGCCTGAGTATCAGGGATTACAGGCATGCGCCACCACTCCTGACTAAATGCAGGGGCCATTGAAAATAATATGCTAAGAATAAATAAGGCTCAAGGACAGTATCTCTAGCTAGTTGCACTTTTAATGAACTCCAGTAGTCAAGGACACTATCTCTAGTTGAACTTTTAATGAACTCTAGTAGGCGCCAAGAAGGCGGACAAATAAGAAAAAGTTTAGAGACAAGGAACTAAGCGGAAGGTTACATCTGGGTGCAGAAAGTTTGTTTTGCTTTGTGTTATTTCTGCTGACGTGGGGTTTATGGAGTATAAATAAAGTGAGGCGGAGACTCTAGGCGCGGCCGCCATGTTCTCTATTTGTCTTTGTCTCTCGTGTCTGTTCATTCTCCACCACCTCCCGCACGGGCCCCAATAACTAAATGTTTTCTATTTTTAGTACAGATGGAGTTTAGCCATGTTGGAGAGGCTGGTCTCCAATTCTAGCCTCAAGTGCTGGTCCCACCTCAGCCTCTCAAAGTGCTGAGGTGAGCCAGCACAGGTGTGAGCCACCACATCTGGCTGGGTAGGTAGCATTTGAGCATGACTTTCAATACTAGAGAGGACACTGGCACACAGTTACAGTAGTTTAAGTGCAGTTCTAGGTGGAGGAAGCACTTGCAGGAAGGCGTGGGCAGGCACTAGGAATTACCCAGTTTAACTGGTGTGTGTGAGGGAGAGAGGGAGAGAAAACAGTGTCTCCATCAGAAAATAAGACATTTCAGAGTTTACTGGCAAATCATATAAGAAAATGATTCAGACTTAGTAATAAATACTATACAGGGAAAAAGTCATTGTCACATAGGATGTTTCTATTTGGAATACCCTAGTAGAGATGTACACCTCGCTTGGCCTCAGTTTCACAGGGCAGGCAGCCTCAGCGGGCGTAAGCAGGTGCAGGCAGGTGTCCCTCCTGCCTGAGGAACCCCCTCAGGGCCAGTGCTCACAGGCTATCCCACACCCTTACCCGCATTTCTCTTGGTCTTACATACATCCTTTTCCTGGCTATGACTCTCTGGCCTGCCTTTCATGGGTAGGAGGAGGGATTTTACCAGAACTGAGTCATAGTTCTTTGCAGTTGGATCTTGCTTGTGCTTTTGTGCTACAATCAGTGAAAGCAGGTCAAGAGCTCAGCAGGTGGACACTTTTCCATGCCATGAGAGTGAGCAAGCTGGTGTGGGAGGCAGGCTACCTGGGTTTACATATCACCTCCACTGCTGAGAATCCCTGTGATTTTAGGCAAGTTGCTTATTCTCTCTCTGTCTCAGTGTTTCTCCATCATAAAATGGTGGTGACCATACTGTTTTCTCACAGGATTGTCCTATGTGTGAAGTTAGCCAATAGCTGTACAGTGCTTAGAATGGTACCTACTTAGCTTTAACTCTTACTGGTCCACCAGGGCCTGTGGAGGGGGCATGGGTGGGGATGGGGCACTAGAGCTGATTTGTGCATGGCCTTGAGTGCTGGGCCAGGAGTCTGAGACCAGAACCCTACTTGCTGGAATACCCCAGTTTGGCCTGGATGAGGGTCTTCATTTCTGAGCTCAAAATCATTTTGAAGAGAATAAGAGTGAAATTAGCCCCTTTCTAGTTGCTGCAGGGGAACTGGGTCCATCTTCTGGTTTTAAGGCAATCCTGGAAGAGGTCTTTGGGGTAGATTAAATGTGCCTATGTGATATGGTTTGGCTGTGTCCGCACCCAAATCTCATCTTGAATTGTAACTCCCACAATTCCCATGTGTTGTGGGAGGAACCCAGTGAGAGGTGATTGAAATCATGGGGATGGGTCGTTCCCATGCTGTTCCTCATGATAGCAAATAAGTCTCACAAGAACTGATGGTTTTATAAAGAGGAGTTTCCCTGCACAAGCTCTCCTCTCTTGTCTGCCACCATGTAAGATGTGCCTTTCACCTTCCACCATAACTGTGAGGCCTCCTTAGCCACATGGAACTGTGACTCCATTAAACCTCTTTTCTTTTGTAAATTCCTCAGTCTCAGGTATGTCTTTTTTTTTTTTTTTTTTTTTCTTGAGATGGAGTTTTGCTCTTGTTGCCCAGCCTGGAGTGCGGTGGTGCAATCTCAGTTCACTGCAGCTTCCGCCTCCCGAGTTGAAGTGATTCTTCTGCCTCAGTCTCCTGAGTAGCTGGGATTAGCCTGGCTAATTTTGTATTTGTAGTAGAGACAGGGTTTCACCTTGTTGGTCAGGCTGGTCTCAAACTCCTGACTTCAGGTGGTCCACCTGCCTCAGCCTCCCAAAGTGCTGGGATTACAGGCATGAGCCACTGTGCATGGCCAGTCTCGGATATGTCTTTATCAGCACCATGAAAATGGACTAATACACTATGCCTGGATCAAGCCCACTATACAACTAAATCATATGCGATTGAATTAGGTGTGTTCAGCCCCTACCAGAGGCATGGAGTCATCCCTGCACCCTGAAGCCACCTACCATTCTAAGATAGGTCACGGAAGAGCAACAAGGGATTATGGTACACAAACATGTGTAGAGGGAGAGATGCTTGTCAAGATAAAAAAACCAAGGCCATGATTGTAGGAGTAAAAAGTGAAAATTCAGGTGACTATGAATCTTCAAGCAATTTTGCGCATCTTGAAAGCCTTGCCTCTGTCAATAGAAAGTCAAATGTTATTGTTGGTTTTGAACATGTTTTGCAGAGCAGAAAATGCAAGAGTAAGATTACCTAAGAGAAAATCTGTGCCCTGGAACCTGATAGGCTTCCAATTGCACTACAGCTCGTAGGCCAGACCGGCTGGAGTTAGGTTGATTTAACTCCTGCAGTGCCTCTGGGCTGGGCCTGAGTGTTTCCAGAGGAAGCCTACTCAGAGATTCAGCTGGAGGAAAAGGAAGGGAGAGGAGGTGTGGAAATGCATTTGAGGTGAAGCTTTAGTTTTCATATATTTAACCACGAATTTCCTCTCCACAGGCAGGAGGAAGAACCCCATCCGCCTCCATAGTGGATATATCAATACCAATCACTGCTCATTGGTGAGCACCATGGTTACTTTAACTGCTCCCGGACCCCACCACTGTCTTTTTTTTTTTGTTGGGTAGTAGGAGGAATAGGGTGTCACTTGGTCACTCATGCTGGAATACAATGGTGGGATCATGGTTCACTGCAGCCTCGACCTGGGTTTAAGCGATTCTCCCACTTCAGCTTCTCAAATAGCTGGGACTATAGGCATGTGCCACCATGCCTGGCTAATTTTTTTTTTCTTTGAAGAGATGGTGTTTTGTCATGTTGCCCAGGCTCATTTTGATCTCCTGGGCTCAAGCGATTCTCCTCCTTGGCCTCTCAAAGTGCTGAGATTATAGGAATGAGCCACTGTGCCTGGCCTGACCTCACTGCTTTCCCCAAAATTCCTCACTGAGATGACCCTATGAAACCTTGAATGGAATGTTGGCTTCTGAATATGCCTTAGAGACCACTTTATTCAGTGGTTGCATTTTTTTACAGGAGAGTAACAGAATTTAGAAAAATTGATTGCTACTGCATATTTATTTCCTGTTAGGACACTAGTAGGTGATGATGCCTATCCAATAATGTTAGCTTAAGAATTGTTGATCTAATCCAACCCCCTCACCATAGAAGAAACAATCTGAGTTCCACTCGGAGGAAGAGGTTTACCTGAAGGTCTCCAGGATAGCTGATAAGAGGCAGAGGCAAGATGGGGATGGAGGGACTCTAGTTCTTTGGTTTCAGCGTCGCTTCCACCACACTAAATGCAACAGCATGCTGACTTTCTAAATTGTTTACATATTGTAATTGCTTTAATTGTTCTCTTCTCTTTATGTCTTTTGATAACACCAAAGATTATGGGTCTTATTCCGTCCAAGCTGACCTCACTTGGGATGCTGTTATCCTAGAAGGGAAATGGAAGTAGCTAGCTGCTCCCTTGTTAGTTGTTGATACTTCCAGATGTTTTCAGTGATCAATGTTTTTTCAAGAGAAAGTCTTAAAACAGGGCATAGTATCTTCCTCTCCATCAGGAAAATGCCAACAGCTCACAGAATCTTTCTTAGCCTTTCTGACATTTACTAGAGAACACTGCTGATCATTCACATGGTTTGGATAGAGTGAGGGGCCTCACACACTATGTAGTACCATGTTTCCCAAAATGGGTGGCACTTATCAGTGGTATGTGAGACGATATTAAATAGTATAAAGATCATACCTTTTATTTTAACAGGTGCAAGTAGGTATTTATTTAAATGTAATAGAATGATAAAAGTATAACGAGCACAGCAAACCCATGATATTTTATTGCTTAGGATGGAGCTAAGTAAAAATGCAAGTTGAGGTAAAGAAAAATATTCAATAAATAATAGTATAAGTGGCACCGAGATTTGGAAAAAATTATAACAGTGATGCCTAATATCACACACAACTGTAGTTGGGGAAACACTTCTCAAAGGCCACATGCAACACGTGCAAATTGAGCAGTTGTAGCACTCCACAACACTGGAGAGCACCATGGAACCCCCTGTTAGTTTCAAAGCGTAAATGAGTTTTTCATTTCCAGCCCTCATTTCTGTGAAGTGGGGGGAGACTTAACCTTGGCCCTTCACAAACAGTAAGCCTGAGCCAGCAGTTTCCCAGGTGGCGTCAAGATTCTCTTCTCAGTCTCCGTGCAGGACCAGCTATGGCCTTCATGCTGCTGCCCTCCCCCTGCAGAGTCCCCTTCAGTGATGGGCTGCAGGTCAGAGGAGTGGGGAACGGGCTTCCTTGTGGCCTCCGGTGTTGCTCTGAGGGGGATATCTACACTCCCTTATTCAGTCCTGTCTGCTGCAGGTGTCACCACTCAGTCCTGCCTGCCTTGTGATTCAGGTGGTCTGTGCTGCCCAGTCTAATCTTCCAGAGCAGGTGATCGTGTACGGGTGCAGCTGCTTCCCCGCCTACCTCCAGTCAGTGTATACACATACACAATCACACCTCCAGTGAGTGTTCACACACATGGACACACACATGTGCACACCTCTGGTAGAAGTTTTTTACTTTGGATCTTTTCCAGGATAATTCACTTTGCTGGACCATGCACGGGTCTGGGCATGTCCTTGCCCTTCCTAGCCAGCTGCACCTGTTGACTGTCTTTCTCCTCTCCTCATGTCTTGTGGGTACCAGATGCACCTGTGGGGGCTTCTGCTCAGCACAAATCCCTCTAGTCACACAGTCGCCCCTGATGAGTGTGTGGGATGGAGGCAGCAGAGGCTTACTTTCACACTCCCCACAGATTTTCTGTCTCTCCATCCTCTTCCCTTCCTTCTACCCTGGCTCCTCATTCTTGGTGACCTCTCCAGTCTCATGGAGATCAATGACAAACAGGACAGAAATGGTCTCTGCCTCATTGATTGAGCTTACATTTCAGTTGGGATTAGAAATATGAAAGGAGAATAGACACATAATAAATACAAACAGCTGGACATGATGGCATGTACCTTCAGTCTCAGCTACTCAGGAAACTAGGGCAGGAGAATCACTTGAACCATAGGACAACTATGTTGTCCAGCCCGGGCAACATAGCAAGACCCCATCTCAAATAAATAAGCGAATGAAGAAAACAAAGGTTTTATGAGAGAAGGGTGAGAAGCTAAGATAAATAATTCTGTGATGAGCATCTCTTGCCCCAAGTATTGTTCAATCTCCAGATTATTTCAGATTATAGATTCTTAAAAGTAGAATTGTCAGAAGAAAGATGTGATCATTTTCTGGCTTCTGGATACATATTTTCAGATTCTTAAAGTGAAGATAATCTAGAGAAATTTGGGATGCTTCGGGGGTATGCCCCTCATATTTTGAGATTGGAATTAAATAAGGAAATAATCACTTATATATAAGTACATATTAAAGACAACATTATATATCACAAACCAGTCAGAAGACAGAATCCAGAGAGTAATTTGAACAGGGAAAATTTAATATAAAGAATTATTAACTATATAAGTTGATTCACTGTATTTTCTTATTTTCTGTATTCTTGATGCTCCAGCACTTGTAGCCTTGATCCTGAAAAGACTGCCCCTCCCAGGGCTAGTTAATTCCTAGAGATGGCCAGTGACTCCTCTTTGAGCATACCATTGACATACAAACCACCAATCCAGAGCTGCATTGCCAGCCATCTCCTCAATCAATCAAGCCAATATTACCCACGGCCTAAAAATCACCCTAGAGGCCAGGTGCGGTGGCTCACGCCTGTAATCCCAGCATTTTGGGAGGCGGAGGTGGGTGGACCACCTGAGGTCAGGAGTTTGAGGCCAGCCTGGCCAACATGGTGAAGCCCTGTCTCTAATAAAAATACAAAAAATTAGGCAGGCATGGTGGCAGGCGCTTGTAATCCCAGCTACTGGGAGGCTGAGGCAGGAGAATCACTTGAACCCAGGAGGTGGAGGTTGCAGTGAGCCTAGATTGTGCCATTGCATTCCAGCCTGGACAACAGGAGCGAAAATCTGTGGCAAAAAACCCAAAAATCACCCTAGAGAGAGGTTTTGGACAACTAGGGACCACCCCTAAATCTCAAAACACTTTGAAATTTTCAGACTACCCAATCCTAAACTTAGTCAGCATACCTGTTCTGCCTTACCCATTCCTTCCTGTGAAAACTCTAATAGAGGGCTCTCTTCTCTCCCCTCTGCCAATCCTGGTGCTTTCCTTGGTGTCATGCTGTGCCTCCTGTTTGTAGGGATATGTGAATATAAACTTTTTCCTTCATGACAATTATTTTCATGTCTGCATGTCTTATCATACTTGACTAAAACAAATCCCAGATATCTTTTGACACATAAGGACATTACCTACTAGGAGAGAGAAAACTATGAAGAAAGCAGAAATAACAGATAAGGGAAACAGCTCAGCCATTGCCTCCAAGATGGTGGCAGAATATCAAAGAAGGAACAAATCATGAAGAGGTCCTTCTTTAGAGCAGAAATCCAGATCTAATTGAAGAGGGTCATGGGTCATGGCCCACTGGATCAAAGAGAAGCTTTTTAAGGTGTTGCTCCTGTGGGACTCACTAAGACTCCATCCCTCTAGGGTGCTGGGGCAAGATGTTCCCAGGATTGCATCTTGTGGCAGAATCTGCTAAGGAGCTACTGGTGAGATTGGTGCTACTGAAATTCACAGGTTGGGTGTGGTAGTGTGGGTGTCCCTGGTGCCCCTGCCCTGCTAGCTCCTGCCCCAGATAGGCAAGCAGAGAAGATGGGCTGGAACCAGGAGGAGATGCCTATTCCTCCTTAGGGGTTCTCAGTGCCCTCTACTGACAAAGTCTAGCATTTTGCCAGCTGAGAAGGGGGAAATGTCCTTTTCCAGGAGGCCAATGAAGGTGGATTTGGAGGTGAGAGGCAAATATACCAAATTCTGTTCTTCCCTGACTGAGGGTCTCTTCTAGGGCATGAATTCATTAGCACTCTGGCCCTGCCCTGCAATGGCCTGTTATACTCTCATGGCCAAGTTCCTGGACCAAACTGAGGGTTGGGCTGCTATTTCTCATGGCCCAGTAAAGAGACACAGATGAATTGGGGAGGAAGAGTTTTTATTTCTGTAACCAGTTACAGGGAGAAGGCCTGGAAATATTACCAGACTAACTCAAAATTACAAAGTTTTTCAGAGCTTATATATCTTCTAAGCTGTATGTCTACATGTAAGTGTGCGTTCGTCTAAAGACATTAGTGATTAACTTATTTGAATCTATAACTGAGGTCTGAGTCCTAAAGAGCTTCCTCTGGAGCTTCAGTAAATTTACTTAATCTAAATGGGTCCAGGTGCTGGGGTGATTACCCTTATCTTGTCTCCTGCTAAATCACGGAGGTTTGGGGAGTTCCTTCAGGTTTGGGGAGGCCTGGGGAGTTTATTCAGACCCACAATAAAACTTGTTTAATCCTAGATGGGTCCTGTTAAGAATTCCTTTTTTGTTTTGTCATGTGTTAACTCCTAGGAAAGGCCTAGGCAAAACTCTTGGAGGACTTTTGTTACATCTCAGCCTTTGTATAAGGGCACTGGCTTTTAATATTTAACTTAACCACTCATTTAACTGAAACAGTTGTTATGGAGGACTGAGTTAGTGAGACCTGGCCTGCCACCGCCAGAAAAAGTCCTCAGTTTGTCCTGGATGGTGGATGCCCTAGGGATATGGTTGCAGCACCCACAGCATCTGCAGTAGGTACTTAACACACACAGTATATATTGATCTATGTTCCTTATTGTCTGTATTCCTGACCTAGAATATAGGCTTTAGGAATGCAAGAGTTTGGCCTGGTTTATAGACTGCAGGTAGAACAGTGCCTGGCATATTGGGAAGGCTCAATTCATTTTTGGTGAATTAATGAATGGATTTCCCATGGGTCTCAAGGAAAGAATATGAGCATTAATGGCTCCGGGTTACCCACAGTATTACTTTGTGGACTGTGCAGGTCGCTTTGATAATCTTGGGCTGGTAAACAGAGGGACATTCGGAGCAGCCCACACATTGTCTTTCAAAATGACTGTGAGAATGGCAGCTTTAAAAGAGTAAGGCAGAACACAGTTTTTAATACTTCTGGACAACCAACACAAGGCTCAAGATTGCTCATTTTTCAAGGGTAATTGCAAACCATTGCAGCTGCACTGGCCCGAGCTTGCTAGGCATATTTTACTGCAATGGAATACACCTGTGACTGCCGCTGACGAGGGAAGGCAAACCCAACCAACACAGAGCCTTCCCCAACACCGAGCCTTCTCCAACACCCAGCCTTCCCCAAGGGAGTTCAGTTCTTCCACCAAAACGTTAACTCCTCAGCTGTGAGCGTTCGGGAATCTTGACCCATTAAGTACTTAAGGCACCATCAACATATTCAATCTGTACTCTGGTTTCCGTATAAGAGGTACACTCTCATCTGAGGTGTTTTATTTACTAGTACTGTTTTGAGAGAGGGTCTGTATTTCAGGATATTTTATTTTACTTTGGGATGAAAGTCTATATTTGTCAATTTTATCTGACATTAAATCATCTTAGACTGTAATGGAAAAGGCCAAATATTTATCTTATCTGATATTTTTATGCATCAGAATTTTTTTTATAGGATTCAAAGAATAGAATCTGAGTTGGGATTTGGACTTTCGGATTTGACTGAAGGTCCAGGTAACTCAAGTGGAGACAAGAACAAATTCCAAATTAAGTTGGTGATAAATTTACAGAACAGCATGGAGTTTATCCCTGAGCCTGCAGTCAGGGTTTTAAAAAATGATCAAGGGTATGAATGCATGATTCAAACTAATCTCAGGAAGCAACACAAAGTTCAGAAGCTTTATCAATGCTAGATAGATTAATGGAGTTTGAAATGAAATATCATAAATCAAGTGTGAGCAGACGTTAATCCAAATCATGCCTCCAGCTTGGGAGATTATGTGTGAGAAAAAAAAAAAAAAAAAAAAAGAGACTATTAGAAAAAAAGACCTTGTTTTTAGTGAGAGCCTATTTTGTCTCAGGTTCAGAACCAGGGGCTCAGGAATCAGGGCTGCAAAAGAGCATGTCCCTGTTCACACAGCAGCACAAAGAAGTGGGGAGATTTTCCTGCACTGTTTTCAGACTTAGATACTAGAGAATTTGGGGAAATAGAGCAACGGTATTCTCAGGGTCTGGCTGTTGGCTGATTCCAGCAGTACCCTGTTTTGAGAAGGCAGTTGCTGAAGTGGCTAAGAGCCTTGGTTTTCCCATTCACGGTACAGAAATGACAAGAGTAGTAAGTCACAAGTTTGTTGGAATGATTAAATGAGATAACTCCATGCATTCAGCACATAGTAAACATTAAAACATGTCAGTATTTTCACTATTAATGAACATAATGTGGTTTGATGTGGCAAGTTTCTCAAAGCTGTATCTTTCCCTTTAACTTTTCAGTCCAGAAGCCACTGGGCTTCCTGGAGTGTTTTTGGAGCAGTGAGTACCACAGACTTTAGCAAGCACACTGGATGAGAATTCAACAGTGACTTTGCTTGAGAAAGATGAACAACACTTCAGGCAGCATGTCACATAGATTGAAGTTTCAAGAAACCATCTTGGAAAACAAATATTGTGAGCAAATTTACCACAAAGCATGTTAACTTCCAGTACTGGTAATGGTTAAGTTCAGTTGCGGGTAAAAGAAAAACTTAAGATAATTATGGTTTAAAAATATTTTTTAAAAAAGTTTATTTCTCTTTTACTAAAGGAACCAAGAGGTTTGGCCCCTCTGCAAGCATCAGGAACTGAGGCTGCTCCTATCGTGTTGCTCTGCCACCCTGCGGATGCTGCCCTTGGCTCAAGATGGCTGCTTAGGCTCCAGCCTTCACATCCACATTCCAACCAGAATAAAACAGGAAAAGACTAACAAGGTCAGGCCTTCTCCTTTTAAAAATCTTTCAAAAGATTGCACATGATATTTACACTTACATCTCATTGTCCAGAACTTTGTTATGTGTCAGCAGCAATGGTGGCTAGAAAATTTAGTCTTTATTTTAGATGACTATGGGCTCATCAAAAAATTGGGGCCTTTTTAAAATTTGTTACACTAGGAAGACAGAGAAATGAAATAGATACTGGTCTCTGTCACACGTCCCTTCCCTTTGTTCTGTAGTGGATACAGTCAGCCACAGTGGACCCACTAAGGTGTGTGTTTCTACCTGTTTTTGATAGGGGAGACAATGACAAAGAATTGGGCTCCTCTCTTTTACAGCCAGAATTAAAGGGTGTGATTGTTTTTATTTTACAGATTAGAAACTTAGAGATGCTAAGCATCTTCCCCAAGATTACACAGTAAGTGGTAGGCACAGGATTCCAGCTGAGGTTGGTCTGACTGACAGCAAAGCCCCTGCCCTTCTCTTCCCCTCTCCACCAGTAAGCTGCTGGTAGAAGGTTTGGTATGGAAACCCCTTACCAGTCACACAGCTGAGAGGCCATCCAAACATCCACATGCTTACACCAGGCAAACTGCTCTGGAAATAAAGAGTAAAAGCTCATTGCCCGAGAACATTTGCTAATCCTGTGCTGGTCAGGTGCACATCTAGTCAAAGGTTCCAGGCTCAAGGCCTGGGGCTTTTGCCATGAGAAGCTTCCCCTAGGATTCTGAAGGTCAAAATAAGGAGGGTTTTTCAACCAAGTGTTTATTGAAGGAGCATTTTGTTTTCATCTCGAATAAAGCAAAGTGGTTCATCTTCTGTGATTTAATTCTCATTCCCACTCTCATTCTACTTATTTTTTTCCTGGAAAAATTTGGTGCAAGACTGCTGTCTTTTATTTTCACTGAGAAATGATGGGGGAAAGACGTAATCAGTTTTGGTGAACTTCATTCAACTTAAAACCCAGGGTGTCCTCCACTAAAATGAAACAAACCAGAAAAACCCAAACACACAATCTAATCACTGATAAAACATCAGGTTTACAGATGTTCTTGATGGAAGCAGTATCAGGGCACTACTCTAGCTCTGTAGCAACAAAACTGGAGGACACAAAGAAGGTTCCTAGCGATTGTGTGAAACATGATTTTTACTTGACATAGCTTTTGTCCAGTATGACCCACTTAATGCATGCATTGGAAATGTATAAGGTTATTAGGTGGCAGAGTCCCAAGAGAATCATAATTAAGGACAGTAGGATGCACCAGAAGGAACCATAAGCTGTGGAATTGCATAGACCTGGGTTGTTCAGTAGCGGAGTCTATTTTCTAGACTGTGGCTTTAGGCTGGTTTTTAACCATCAGTTTCTTCACTTGTAAAATAGAAATAATTACATCTGGTTTGTAGGGAGATTTTTAGGATATGTATTTATATACATTCTCATTTATAAGTGGCTTAAGATACAAGGTATCAAAATAATGTATATCATAGAACAGAGGCCAGTGTGCACATTGATCTTCAGCTGGAGTCCCTCGTTAGTTCCAGTAGGCATTTTGTATCAGTTATCTATTGATGTGTAACAAACCACTCCAAAACTTAGAGCCTTAATGCATGGGATTCTACAACCTGGCAAGGTTCTGTAGGGACAGCCCAGTGCTGCTCCACGTGGTGTGGACTGGGGTCACTCTGGTGGCAGCACAAACAAGGAGCTTGGCTGGGGCAGGAGCAAAATGGCTGTACTTACCTACCTGGCACCTCTTTCGTAATGACAGGAACACTCGGCATCTGGCCAGCTGTCTCTTCCTCTCTGCATGCTCTCTCCAGCAGAGTGGCCCATCTTACATGGGGACAGAGCTCCAAGGGCACAAAAGAAGAACCTGCCAGGCTCTAGGCCTGGGACTGACACCAGAGCCACTTCTGGTGCTTTCTGCAGGCCGAGAAATTCTCTGTCCAGCCCTAGTCATGATAAAGGGACATACACTTCACCTCTTGATGGGAGGAGAAGCAAGATATACACACTTGTGGTCATCATTTATCCAGGAAAATAATGATATAAAATTAATTACTCTTCCTGGCTCTGCCTTGACAACCAGCACCGGATTTTGGCAAATCCTAAGTCAGAAAGATAGAGTTGCTGCCACTTGCCCAAACAGGAACAGGTGCTATTAACAGGCCCAGCGGCAGGTCTGGGGTGCTGGAAAGGGGGCGAGGGAACAAACTATCTCTCCTAAGTGCTTTCCAAAAGTGATACCTTTACAAAACATTTTAATGTAATATGTTAACATAATGCTTGTTAGAGTTGTGATTAAAAAGTCAGAAGAAGCAGTTTAAAAGCAGTACCTTGAGATGTGTAGACAATATGATCAAAGGCAGACCATTTATGCATTTTTCTACCTTAAGAACAACAGCACAGACTTCTCTCCCCACCCCTAGTGCCCAGAGAGACACAAGGACTTCCTTGGTGTTAGAACCTACTATGCCCCTCACAGGAGCACAGCATCCTAGAAGCAGCTTTCTCTATATACCTTCTGCTGCTGTGAGGTCGCCGGTGTGTGTGTGTGTGTGTGTGTGATTGTGAGTGTGGGCATGCATCTAAGTGTGTGTAAGTACGCTGATGTGTGCACGAGTGTGCAAAATGAGTGAGTCTGTGTGACTGTGTGTGTGCAAGCTTGAGTGTGAGCATGTGTGTGTGTGAAGGCAAGTGTATATCTGAGTATGGAGACACAGCATGTAAGTGAGAACAAACTCAAAACCGGGCAAAAGAAAGAGAGCACATGGCATTCCAATTCAGTTACCTGGTTAGGATCTGCCAGCACTTGGAGAATTTCCTGACTCCAAAGCCTGCAGCTCTGTCTGCCCATAGCCAGTGGTGGCACATTGGAGCCTTTCTAAATGATTGGAATAAATGACACGATTCTGCCAGCCCGGAATTGATGGAGTCTGGGCCAAGTTGGAGGAAGAGAGGGCACTGAAGGTGCAGAGATTGGGGATGCTGATGGGCAGAGGGCAGGGCTCTCTGAAGCAAGCCAGGCCCTGGGCTTGGGAGCCCAACCTGCTGCCCCTTCAACTTGGCAGTGGGCATTGGGGATCCTTGAAGGGGGCAGTGTAGTAGTGCATTATAAACTGGTGCTTTTCTTTCAGTGCTTTTGAGGTGGTCCCTACCAGCCTTGTTGTGCTCCTCCCAGTCTCAGGTGTACCCATTACCCTGTCCTGATTTCCGAAAAACTGAACCCCACTGATCTCTGAGTTGGAAAGAGTAATGTGATTAGCATCTTTACATAACAGTCTTCTCTTTTTAAATGAACATCTCAGTAGCAGGATGAGATTTTGTCTCTGAAGCCTGGGAAAATAATTTTTCTCTTTTTTTAATCTGTGCTGCTAATGTTCCCTATCTCCTTTCCACTTTTAAATACCGTGAGGTTGTGTTTGTAGAGACGGATTCTCACTATGTTGCCCAAGGTGGCCTTCTGGTCTCAAGCAATTCTTCTGCCTCTACCTCCCAAGCAGCTGGGACTGTAGGCACACACCAGTGCAGCCAGTTACATGGGTTTAAGTTTGCGATTATTGGTGGGTTTTCATTAAAGCAAATAACAACAAAAAAGTAACTCACGGAACACTTTCAAATATACATTTTATTGTGGTACAGGGCTATCTGAGAGAAGTAGTGTTATGAATGGTTTGTTAATTAATATTAGTAATTATTGTTAACGTTTAAGTATTTACTTTATGCCAAGCACTATTCTAAATGCTATATGCATGTTGTTCTCATTTTACATACGAGAAAAACGTGGTCCTGAGATGGTAGGCAACTTTTCACAGTTACACAGATGATAAAGTAGTGTGACTTTCTGCCACCAGGCTTTCTGCCACTCTGAGCACCCAAGTTCTGGATCAATATGCTCTGCTGCATCAGTTATGACCGTGACCCAAATATCCAGGTGTCAACAGCCTGGAAATATAAGTTGACATTGACATTGATATTCACCTTTTATTGGCTCTAAGCCCCTGACTTCTCAAGTTCTGTCTTTTCCAGCATCAACTTTGATTGTTTCTAGAACAACCCAGAATGCTTTCTTGTCTCCACAAATCAGCTCTGGTTGTTGTTCTCTGCTGGGAAAACAGAAATTAAAATCACTTTCTGCTGCACATCTGAATGGCCTAGTTTTAAATGTAAACATTCACATGGCACAGCGAGGTGAAACAACTGTTGTCAACATGTCACCATATCCATCTCCTTGCTTGAATCTTCTGATAACTCTTTTGGGTTGTAGCACAAATGTTACTATCAACTCCCCTTAGTTTCATCTTGTAAATGAGGAAACTGACCTTCAGTGAGGCTATTTTTCTGGGAAATCATGGGTGGTAAAGAGTGGAGTTAGATCCCAAATGACCATACACATGCTTCCTTGTTGATCTCTGGACACTCTCATTTGTACTTGTTGCTATAACTGTCCATAGTTTTGATGCTTATTTTTGTGACATAAACATATTATTTGTAAGGTAGAGAGAACCAACCCATGGAAATTAAGAAACACTCATCTGAATAAACCTTGATTCAAAGAGAAAATAAGATAGCCATTACAAGTATGTACACATTGACAGAAAGGAGAACATATGGAATACAGCTACAAGTATATTGAGAGGAAAAGACATTGTTCTTAGATGCCTTCATAACAAAAGAAGATTGAAAATAAATACCTGTTTTCATTCAACACAGGAAACTAGAATAAGACTTCAAAATAAACAGGAAGGACTTAAAGTTTATGAAATAGAAAAAGATAATATAAAGGATCAATATAACTAAAAGCTAGTCTTCAAAAGGACAGGTAAGATAGAAGGCTCCTGCTCCGTGTCTGTGTGCATGAGTTCATGCATGTATGTGTGTGTTTGGGGGGGTGTGGGGTAGTAGATATTAGGAAAGGACTATACCCAAAGTGTACAACAATATTTTAAAGTGTAAGAGAACATTGCAATTAGCTTCAAAGAAATACATTTTAAAATGTGCAGGAAATTAGCAATTTTCTATCAAAATGTAATCTGTGGACCAATGGGTTCACCTTGCCTGCTGCCTAGACAGAGCTGATTTATCAAGACAGGGGAATTGCAATGGAAAAAGAATAATTCATGCAGAGCCAGCTGTGTGGGAGACCAGAGTTTTATTATTACTCAAATCAATTTCCCAGAGCATTCAGGGATCAGAGTTTTTAAAGATAATTTGGCAGGCGGGGACTCCGGAAGTGGGGGTACTAACTGGTCAGTTTGGAAATAGAATCATAGGAGGTCAAAGTGAAGTTTTCTTAACGTCTTCTGTTCCTGGGTGCAATGACAGAACTGGTTGAGGCAGATTACTGGTCTGGGTGGTGTCAGCTGATCCATCCAGTGCAAGGTCTGCAAAATATCTCAAGCAATGATCTTAGGTTTTACAATAGTGATGTTACCCTCAGGAGCAATTTGGGGAGGTTCAGACTCTTGGAGCCAGAGGTTGCATGACCCCTAAACTGTAATTTCTAATCTTGTAGCTAATGTGTTAGTCCTGCAAAGGCAGACTGGTCCCCAGGAAAGAAGGGAGTCTTTTTTGGAAAGGGGTGTTATCAATTTTGTTTCTGAGTCAAACCATGAACTACATTCCTTCCCAAAGTAAGTCTGGCCTATGCCCAGGAATGATTAAGGACAACTTAAAGGTTAGAAACAATGTGGAGTCAGTTAGGTCTGATTTCTTTCACTGTCATAATTTTCTCCATCATAATTTTGCAAAGGTGGTTTGAAAAATATTCATTATTAAATTTTATCCAAGAATACAGAAGATTTGAAAAGACTAATAACATAGGATAAATTGAAACCATTATTAAAAATTACCATCCAAAAAGGCACCAAACTTAGATGGTTTTGCCTAAGAGATAAACCTCAGTTTTAAATAATAAATAATTTCTATGTTAAGGAAACTCTTCTGGTTAACAGAATTTATTTTATAAGGCTAGTACAAACATAATGCCAAAATCATCAAAAAAATTAAAAAGGAAACTATAAGCCAATTTTACATATCAATATATGCATATAAATTCCAAAGAGAATACTGAATTATAAATCAGTTCTGGCAATACAGTAGAAGAATAGTATATCAGAACCAAATAGGATTTCTTCTTCTTCTTTTTTTCTTTTTTTGAGGTGGAGTCTCACTAGATCGCCCTGGATGGAGTGCAGTGGCGTGATCTCAGCCCACTGCAAACTCTGCCTCCCGGGTTCAAGCATTTCTCCTGTCTCAGCTCCCCGAGTAGCTGGGACTACAGGTGCCTTCTACCAAACCTGGCTGATTTTTGTATTTTTAGTAGAGACAGGGTTTCATCTTGTTGGCCAGGCTGGCCTTGAGCTCCTGACCTCAGGTGATCCACCTGCCTTGGTCTCCCAAAGTGCTGGGATTACAGGTGTGAGCCACCGCACCCAGCCAGGATTTCTTTTATCAATGCAAGGATGGTTCAATATTAAGAGATCTATTATTATAAGTCATTACACCAACAAATTGTGATTATGTTTCTAGTTGCAAAAAGCCATTTAATAAGGTTTTTAAACAGCTAATCCTAAAAATAAAAAACCTGAAATCAAATAAACTAAAAAACCTAGTACAAGTTAAAGACTATTTGCGAGAAACCAAGAGTAATCACTACACGTGTTGAAATACTAAAACCGTTGTCCTTAAAATCATTCACAAGATGTGCATGCCTGTCCTTTCCTCTCTATTCTCATTGTTTCAGCTGCCCCTTTATGTGCAGATTTAACCTCCAGAACAGACTTCTCTTTTCAGAACAGATCGCTATCTAACTGCTTGCTCAGCATTTTCATTGGATGCCTAACAAACTTCTCATGGCCTCACTGGAACTCCAGATTCTCCCTTCCTCCCCTAAGCTGAACCTTCCCTGTTGTCTTCTCATCTCAGAGAAATAGCACCCCTTTGACTCAGTTGCTCAAACTAACAAACTGAGCTATCCTTTGTCCCTCATCCTTTAATCTAATCTATTAGCAAATTCTGCCCTTTCTATCTTTAAAATGTATCTTAAATCCATCTCCACTGGCAATTAGGAGACTGATGGGGAGATGATTAACTTAGAAACCCACCCCTACACTGTATGGCTTGTTATATGGTACACACAGAACCTTGTAACTGAAGATCTAACAAAAGCAAAAGTAAAAGAAAGAAAAGTCACTTTGACATGGAGTCATGGCAAGTACTTCTCCCTGCCTTTCAGAGCCACATTTCTGAGAAAGCTTCCTGACTGGAATAATAAATTGTGCTTGAAAAACATAGAAACAGAGGAGAGGGCAAGGTTACCTCTGAAATGGAGAACTAAGTGACACATGGTTTGAAAACTCTCAGAATCACTGGCATTCCTTGGTCAAGTTGAGTGGAACAAATTACTCCCCAAACAAAATGTAGTCAAGATTTCTTTTCAGATGCTTCAAGTGCAGTTTCTTTCAGTTCTCTCCATCCCCTCCCTGTTCCCTCTCCCTCCTTCTCTCCCTCTTTTCTTTCCTCCACCCCCATTGAAAGGCTGTCGGTGTAAACACCACCTACCCCTTTATGGAAACTGAGGTTAGAGTTAAGAGATGATTTACCTTTTGGCATTTTTGTGCTGGAGGCTCCCACCTCCAGATCTTCCCCCCCACCCTCCCCAATACAGAGTCTTTCTCTGTCACCCAGGCTGGAGTGCAGTGGCACAATCTCAGTTCACTGCAACTTCCGCCTTCCGGGTTAAGCAATTCTCTTGCCTCAGCCTCATGAGTAGCTGGGATTACAGGTGCATGCCATCACACCCGGCTAATTTTTGTATTTTTAGTAGAGACAAGGTTTCACTATATTGGCCAGGCTGGTCTTGAACTCTTGATCTGCCCACTTTGGCCTCCCAGAGTGCTGGGATTACAGGCATGAGTCACCATGCCGGGCCCACCTCCAGATCTGTAGACAATCAATCAGCCTACTCTGTTCTGGAAGACCACACCCTATACAGCTCCTTCTGGTGTCTACAGTAGCATTCTGAAAGTGGTTTAACTTTCCCTAGTGCAAGCCAACTTTATAACCATTGTTGATATTTGGCATTAAGCAAACTCCAGGTATGAACATGAATTAGGCAGGCAAGGAGTGCCTGTCTGGAGATGGAAATAGGCACTTAAAGATCTAGGCATACAAACAAGACAGCTGCTTCTGAGACACTGTCAAGTGCTGCAGGGTACAGAGAAGGGAATAGTTAATGCTGCCTGGGAGGGGCTTCATCCAAATGGTTACTTAGTTGGGTGTTAAGGGACTGGGAGGAACTCTAGCAGACTGAAGGGAAGGCAGGAATGGGTGAGGAAGGGTGTCATGAAAGGGCAATCTAGCCATAGAAATACTATTCAACAAGGCAGAAGGAAAACTTACTAGGGACATGAAGTAGCTCTGTGTGTTAAAAACATGGACGTGGAGCTGTTGGAGCTAGTTGGGAGTAGGAAAGGAAAGGAATATTACGTGTGTGTTGGAGTAGTGCATTTGAACTTGGCCCTGCATGTGGTGAGGCTCTAAGAAAGCCTAATTCCATCGAGTGTGGTTCTAGGACCAGCAGCAGCTGCATCCCTGGGGGTTTTCTAGGAAAGCAGACCCTCGGGCTTCGCTCCAGACCTTCAGCATTGGAATCTGTACTTGAACAGTGTCCTGTGTGCATGTGTAAGTTTGAGAATCACTGTATTACATGGCTTTAAGCAGATTAAAGGCAGAGTAAATATGTTTAAAAATAGCGCTGTAGCCACAATGTGGAGGACAGGCTGGAAGGTGTAGTGATGGGGTTGGAAAAACTCTTGAAAAGGCCACCACAATGGTCTGGATAAGAGGGGTTACTCACCACTGATGGCCAAGCTCTTTGGCTTTATGCAATGCTGCCACAAAGCAGAACTTTGACTTTGAATTCTAACAACTGTTTCTGTCTTTCAGCTCCCTAAGTAATAGTATCTACTTCTTTGAGATTTGTAATGATTAAATGAAATTGTGTACCTAAAAAGTCTGACTCATGAAGTGCCAGTCACTTAATAAACCCTTCATAAGTGGAAACTTTGTTACTATTAGGATAAACAAGGATTTGATTTTGTCCAAGTGATTTACAAACCGCATTTCTCTTGAATCAACTCTAAATGATTCTTAGGCAATGCATGAGACAAGCAAGAGACTACTCCCATCCACAATCTCCTCCCTGTTGGTTTTATAGTACTCCTGTCAGTCTAATTCAATCCAAGCCAGTTTCATTCTATTCCATTCCATTCCTTAGAAAGCCTTTGAATGTAAAGCACTTCACACAGTGTCCATATTTTGATTTAGTTTTCACCCTTACATGAAGGGTTGGGCTGCTGCCATCTCCATTTTACAGAACAGGAAACTGAGGCAGAGAAAAATTTGATTATTTGCTAAAGATCACACAGTTAATAATAGATGGATGTAGGATTTGAATCAGGATTTAAAATGTTGAATATGTGATTTCAAGTTTCATAGTATTACTCCCCACCCCCTTCTTCAACATGCTGCACTAACAGGTTATCTTTGTTTCTGGTTGCAGTTTTCGGTTTAATGCTGGGCAACTTGTCTCAAAAAGGTAGGACTAAGAGCCCAATGAAACGGGTGAATGTAAGTTTGTAAGAGCTGGCATTTGTCTATTTTATTCACTGTGCCTAGAATAATACCTGATCTTAGTAGTGCTGAATACATTTTTGTTGAATGAATACAAAAATGCTTTGTGAAGTACAATTGCTGCATATTTGGGGGATAGTTTCATGTAATCTGGAAATAACTTGTCATTCTCATGTTAGTTTCCTGTTGTGGCTAATTCTTGAAATGCTTTGTTTTCCTGACTAGAAATTAGCATTTATAAAACTGTAAACATTCACATAACATTTATTTCAGAATGAGAGAGCCATTATATTCATGATGATAGTGCTTGTTAAAAAGTCTACATCTCTCTAGATAAATTCAAGATGGTGTTATAATCATTATTGCTGTGGAAGGAGATGAGAATATGCCACCCCAAAATATGCCACTTTGGCATACAAATTATTTTGAGCTGCAGACCATTGAGAATCAACAGGTACAGAAAGAAGCCTTCTTAGACCTTCTCTTATCTGATTAAGAGCAGAAACTTCTGAGAAATGAGGACTACCATGAATCCTCTCTACCAGGGAAGTTTTATGGCACTGAAGGAGATGGAAAGTCAGCATCAAGATGGGCCTGCACAAACTTTACTAAATAATCCTTATCTTCCATTAGGTTCCTCATATATTTGTCTTGCCACAATTTACTGTTCCCAGAAGCTCAAAACTCTATTCCTTTGTTTTGTCATTTCTCCACAAGTTTATTCTTCTTTGTTAAAATCGTATATGAGCCTCTGGGTCTGCCCACATTTTTGGAGTTTTCATTTTATTTCTGTGAGGCCCTTCACCATATTTATAAAATAACCACTCTCTCTTGTTGATCTAAGTTTAATTTGCAGGGACCCAAGGACTGAACCTAAGAGAGTAGAGAAAAAAGTTTGTTTCCTCCCCATTACTACAGTAATCAGGATTCTAAAACCCAATGAATTAAAATCAGAAAATGAAGATGACATGTAAAACACCTGTGATATAACATACTTCATACTTTTCATGTTATTTTGTGTTATTTAAAATCAGTTTGGATTTGGTCTGCTATCCAGTTGCTCTCCTGTTTTCTGAGTTGACTCTTTCTCTTTCTCAATTGCCTTGAAAATAGAGATTCTTTTATTTACTGTTTTCCTTGAAGTGCCCAAACCAGGTCTGGTGGTGCTAGTAAATACTTCATTTTGCCCCATCATCTCCTTTCACATTTTCTTCTTTTGTCTCATCTGTACAGAAAGGATCAGAGCTGGTGATTCCTGATTGACAGCAGTATGATTTCTGTTTCTAACTATTCATCTTGTTGAATGCTTTGTGGTGTTTTTTACCCCAGTAAAATTTCTGTTTGAAATTCCCATAGAGCAGAGCCACCCTAGCCTGAGGCCCAAGCACCAGGCAGGCCACAGAAATCTAGAGAATGCCGTGTTGCCTTCACAGAGGGTGTTCATAGCACTGGGCTTTGAGATTGGCACATTACAGCCTGAATGAGATTCATCTTGCAGGAAAAGTAGTGTGAATAATTGAATATGCCTGCCTTGTTGAGTATCCAGTAGCACAAGAAGACTGAGATCAGCTTTAGTCTTGCATGGAATTCCTCATGCACTCTCTATTGCGGGTTTTTGGAGACCCACACTAGAGGAAAATATCATTCAACAAAGCAAAATATGAAAAAAAAAGCTGCCAACATGATTGTCTCACTAGAGTGGGATAATATTAGTTTCATTTGCCATTTACTTCAGCAAGACATTTCTCAACTCTCACAGGTTATCAGTAAAAGCTGAATTGTAATCATTTTTATGTCTTCTTTCTCAAACTGAGAAGTCAGTGGTCTTAATAATTTCATGAAAAATGGTGACATTGCTGTTTAATAGGTATCAACTGACAGAAAGCTACTTTATAAGTCTAATTTCAGGGATCCCCAAGGATGGGGAGTATTTGATTCCTTTTTTCCAGAAAGGATCTCTCTCACCCAGTATCATCTGGACAAGGAGGTATATCAGTTAGGGTCTAGGCAGGAGACAGAAACCACATAGTAACTTGAACAAGAAAGTTTTATATAAAGAATTACTATTTACAGGAATTTCACTAAAAGGGGAGAGGAAAGAATTCTTAGAATATACTTGAGGGCTCTGAGAGCATACCCAGTGAAAGACAAACTTGGAAAGGGGGGCCCTCCCCAAAGATGGGATTCAGACCTTATTTGAGAAGGTATGGTTACAGTTCACTGAATGGCAGAGAAAGTCATAGGGTTGCCTGAGCAAGCCTAGACTGACAGGAAACTGCCCGCTGGGTGCTGATGAAATTTGTAGGGAAGCTGCCTTGAAAGAAGTGCTGCTGCACTTACCATGAGGCCAGTTGGGGAACCCATGGAACTCACATGAATCCACCTGGTTAGGAGGATTGCTGCTGAAGCTAGGGCACTTTCAAAACTCCCTGTGAGCTGCCCATGGAGGATGTTACTGAACTCACTGAAAGGGAGCTAGCTGGACCGCCCATGGTACCCACCAGGATTCTGCTTACATTTGTTAGGGGAGAGCTTTATTTGGTGTTCCATGCACACCAGCCCAGGAACCAGGAGGAAAAGCTTGTTCTTCAGCCTGTGTCCCTCCCATGTTTTCTACTGATGCTAGAGCTTAACATTACGCAGCTGTGCCAGCAGGCTAGGCAGGGTAGTGAGGGGTGGATTTGGAGCCCTGAGTCAGGAAATTGATAGGCAGCACAGGGAACACTGAGGCTCAATTCTTCTACCTTCCGGTGTGTGCACCCTTTCACTATGTTATGTGACATGCTCTTAATGATCATCATTCTTCTCTTCTATTTAATTGTATATCAAGAGAACAATAATTATGGTTGATTTTTGGTAGGTATTTATGAACAACATGAGAACCATAGGATTTAGCACTTCTTCTAAGCCTTAGTACATTCTCTGATCTGAATACTTAGGCAAATGACCAAAATTTAATATACGTCTGGGGCCAATTCGGCAATGCTTAAGAAATACTAGAAAAATTGAGGCAATTAAACACGAACTAAATTTTTAATTTAATTTCCATTCATTTAACTTTAAATTTAAAAAATGATATATAGTTCAGTTACTGGACAACTTTAAGAATGTTTGGAACAATTTAGAGGAGCGTGTGGCACATTTTATGGGCCAAGCTTGGAGGGTTGTACTTCACTTCTCATTCAATTGGCTGTGTCAGGGAGGAAAAACTTTTCCTCTACTCTCTTAGGTTTGTGACTGGGGGCCTGCAAACTAAACAGACAAAAGACAGATTAGCAAAGAAAGGACAGATTTTTATTGATGTAGTACACAGGAGTTCACGAAAAGTATGCTTCAAGGAGGCAATTAGAATTTGGAGTTTATATACCATCTTAATAGGGAAAGCAGGGAGTGAAAGGCACTTACAGGAAAACCAATGACTTTTTTTTTTATACTTTAAATTCTAGGGTGCATGTGCACAATGTGCAGGTTTGTTACATATGTATACATGTGCCATGTTGGTATGCTGCATCCATTAACTCATCATTTACATTAGGTATGTCTCCTAATGCTATCCCTCCCCTCTTCCACTACCCCATGGCAGGCCCCGGTGTGTGATGTTCCCCATCCTGTGCCCAAGTGTTCTCATTGTTCAATTCCCACCTATAAGTGAGAACATGTGGTGTTTGGTTTTCTGTCCTTGCAATAGTTTACTCAGAATGATGGTTTCCAGCTTCATCCATGTCCTTACAAAGGACATGAACTCATCCTTTTTTATGGCTGCATAGTATTCCATGGTGTATATGTGCCACATTTTCTTAATCCAGTCTATCATTGATGGACATTTGGGTTGGTTTCAAGTCTTTGATATTGTGAATAGTGTCTCAATAAACATACATGTGCATGTGTCTTTACAGCAGCATGATTTATAATCCTTTGGGTATATACCCAGTAATGGGATGGCTGGGTCAAATGGTATTTCTAGTTCTAGATCCTTGAGGAATCGCCACATTGTCTTCCACAATGGTTGAACTAGTTTACAGTCCCACCAACAGTGGAAAAGTGTTCCTATTTCTCCACATCCTCTCCAGCACCTGTTGTTTCCTGACTTTTTAATGATCACCATTCTAACTGGCATGAGATGGTATCTTTTGTGATTTTGATTTGCATTTCTCTGATGGCAAGTGATGATGAGCACTTTTTCATGTGTCTGTTGGCTGCATAAATGTCTTCTTTTGAGAAGTGTCTGTTCATATCTTTTGCCCACTTTTTGATGGGGTTTTTTGATTTTTTTCTTGTAAATTTGTTTAAGTTATTTATAGATTCTGGATATTAGCCCTTTGTCAGATGGGTAGATTGTAAAAATTTTCTCCCATTATGTAGCCTGTTCACTCTGATGGTAGTTTCTTTTGCTATGCAGAAGCTCTTTAGTTTAATTAGATCCAATTTATCAATTTTGGCTTTTGTTGCCATTGCTTTGGGTGTTTTAGCCATGAAGTCCTTGCTCATGCCTATATCCTGAATGGCATTGCCTAGGTTTTCTTCTAGGGTTTTTATGGTTTTAGGTCTAACATTTAAGTCTTTAATCCATCTTGAATTAATTTTTGCATAAGATGTAAGGAAGGGAGCCAGTTTTAGCTTTCTACATATGGCTAGCCAGTTTTCCCAACATAATTTGTTAAATAGGGAATCCTTTCTCCGTTTCTTGTTTTTGTGAGGTTTGTCAAATACAAGATGGTTGTAGATGTGTGGTATTATTTCTGAGGGCTCTGTTCTGTTCCATTGGTCTATACCTCTGTTTTGGTACCAGTACCATGCTGTTTCGGTTACTGTAGCCTTGTAGTATGGTTTGAAGTCAGGTAGCGTGATGCTTCCAGCTTTGTTCTTTTTGCTTAGGATTGTCTTGATAATGCAGGCTCTTTTTTGGTTCCATATGAACTTTAAAGTAGCTTTTTTTCAATTCTGTGAAGAAAATCATTGGTAGCTTGATGGGGATGGCATTGAATCTATAAATAACTTTGGGCAGTATGGCCATTTTCACAATATTGATTGTTCCTGTCCATGAGCATGGAATGTTCTTCCATTTGTTTGTGTCCTATTTTATTTCATTGAGCAGTGGTTTGTAGTTCTCCTTGAAGAGGTCCTTCACATCCCTTATAAATTGGATTCCTAGGTATTTTATTCTCTTTGAAGCAATTGTGAATGGGAGTTCACTCATGATTTGGCTCTCTGTTTGTTTCTTATTGGTATATAAGATTGCTTGTGATTTTCGCCCATTGATTTTGTATCCTGACACTTTGCTGAAGTTGCTTATCAGCTTAAGGAGATTTTGGGCTGAAACGATGGGGTTTTCTAAATATACAATCATGTCATCTGCAAAGAGGGACAATTTGACTTCCTCTTTTCCTAATTGAATGTGCTTTATTTCTGTCTCCTGCCTGATTGCCCTGGCCAGAACTTCCAACACTGTGTTGAATAGGAATGGTGAGAGAGGGCATCCCTGTCTTGTGCCAATTTTCAAAGGGAATGCTTCCAGTTTTTGCCCATTCAGTATGATATTGGCTGTGGGTTTGTCATAAATAGCTCTTATTATTTTGAGATACATTCCATCTATACCTAGTTTATTGAGAGATTTTAGCATGAAGGGCTATTGAATTTTGTCAAAGGCCTTTTCTGCTTCTATTGAGATAATCATGTGGTTTTTGTCTTTGGTTCTGTTTATATAATGGATTGCGTTTATTGATTTGCATATGTTGAACCAGCCTTGCATCCTAGGGATGAAGCCAACTTGATCGTGGTGGATAAGCTTTTTGATGTGCTGCTGGATTCGGTTTGCCAGTATTTTATTGAGGATTTTTGCATCAATGTTCATCAGGGATATTCATCTAGAATTCTCTTTTTTTGTTGTGTCTCTGCCAGGCTTTGGTATCAGGACGATGCTGGCCTCATAAAATGAGTTAGGGAGGATTCCGTCTTTTTCTACTGATTGGAATAGCTTCAGAAGAAATGGTAACAGCCCCTCTTTGTACTTCTGGTAGAATTCAGCTGTGAATCCATCTGGTCCTGGACTGTTTTTGGTTGCTAGGCTATTAATTATTGCCTCAATTTCAGAGCCTGTTATTGGTGTGTTCAGGGATTCAACTTCTTCCTGGTTTAGTCTTGGGAGGGTATATGTGTCCAGGAATTTATCCATTTCTTCTAGATTTTCTAGTTTATTTGCATAGAGGTGTTGATAGTATTCTCTGATGGTAGTTTGTATTTCTGTGGGGTTGGTGGTGATATCCCCTTTATCACTTTTTATTGCATCTATTTGATTCTTCTCTCTTCTTTATTAGTCTTGCTAGCAGTCTATCAATTTTGTTGAAGTGTTTTTTGTGTCTCTATCTCCTTCTGTTCTGCTTTGATCTTAGTTATTTCCTGCCTTCTGCTAGCTTTTGAATGTGTTTGCTCTTGCTTCTCTAGTTCTTTTAATTGTGATTTTAGGGTGTCAATTTTAGATCTTTCCTGCTTTCTCTTGTGGGCATTTAGTGCTATAAATTTCCCTCACACACTGCTTTAAATGTGTCCCAGAGATTTTGGTATGTTGTGTCTTTGTTCTCATTGGTTTCTAAGAACATCTTTATTTGTGCCTTCATTTTGTTATGTACACAGTAGTCATTCAGGAGTAGGTTGTTCAGTTTCAATGTTGTTGAGCAGTTTTGATTGAGCTTCTTAATCCTGAGTTCTAGTTTGATTGCACTGTGGTCTGAGAGACAGTTTGTTATAATTTCTGTTCTTTTACATTTGCTGAGGAGTGCTTTACTTCCAACTATGTGGTCAATTTTGGAATAAGTGCAATGTGGTGCTGAGAAGAATGTATATTCTGTTGATTTGGGGTGGAGATTTCTGTAGATGTCTATTAGGTCCTCTTGGTGCAGAGCTGAGTTCAAGTCCGGGATATCCTTGTTAACTTTCTGTCTTGTTGATCTGTGTAATGTTGACAGTGGTGTGTTAAAGTCTCCCATGATTATTGTATGGGAGTCTAAGTCTCTTTGTAGGTCTCTAAGGACTTGCTTTATGAATCTGGGTGCTCCTGTATTGGGTGCATATATATTTAGGATAGATAGCTCTTCTTGTTGAATTGATCCCTTTACCATTATGTAATGGCATTCATTGTCTCTTTTGAT
Source organism: Piliocolobus tephrosceles (assembly GCF_002776525.5). Taxonomy (NCBI): domain Eukaryota; kingdom Metazoa; phylum Chordata; class Mammalia; order Primates; family Cercopithecidae; genus Piliocolobus; species Piliocolobus tephrosceles. Next base: position 80,160,396 of record NC_045442.1, on the reverse strand, counting down.
CTTTGTTGGTTTAAAGTCTGTTTTATCAGAGACTATGATTGCAACCGCTGCTTTTTTTTATTTTCCATTTGCTTGGTAGATCTTCCTCCATCCCGTTATTTTGAACCTATGTGTGTCTCTGCCCGTGAGATGATTCTCCTGAATACAGCACACTGATGGGTCTTGACTCTTTATCCAATTTGCCAGTCTGTGTCTTTTAATTGGAGCTTTTAGCCCATTTACATTTATGGTTAATATTATTATGTATGAATTTGATCTTGTCATTATGATGTTAGCTGGTTATTTTGCTCGTTAGTTGAGACACCTTCTTCTTCGCATCTATGGTCTTTACAATTTGGCATGTTTTTGCAGTGGCTGGTACCAGTTTTTCCTTTCCATGTTTAGTACTTTCTTCAGGAGCTCTTGTAAGGCAGGCCTGGTGGTGACAAAATCTCTCAGCATTCGTTTGTCTGTAAACAATTTTATTTCTCCTTCACTTATGAAGCTTAGTTTGGCTGGATATGAAATTCTGGGTTGAAAATTCTTTTCTTTAAGAATGTTGAATATTGGCTCCCACTCTATTCTGGCTTGTAGAGTTTCTGCAGAGAGATCTACTCTTAGTCTGATGGGCTTCCCTTGGTGGGTAACCCAACCTTTCTCTCTGGCTGCCCTTAACATTTTTTCCTTCATTTCAACTTTGGTCAATCTGACAATTTTGTGTCTTGGAGTTGCTGTTCTCAAGGAGTATCCTTGTGGCATTCATTGTGGCATTCTCTGTATTTCCTGAATTTGAATGTTGGCCTGCCTTGCCAGGTTGGGGAAGTTCTCCTGGATAATAACTTGAAGAGTGTTTTCCAATGTGTTCGATTCTCCCCATTACTTTCAGGTACACCAATCAGACGTAGATTTGGTCTTTCCACATAGTCCCATATTTCTTGGAGGCTTTGTTCATTTCTTTTTACTCTTTTTTCTCTAAACTTCTCTTCTTGCTTCATTTCATTCATTTGATCTTCAATCACTGATACCCTTTCTTCCACTTGATAGAATCGGCTACTGAAGCTTGTGCAAGTGTCACATAGTTCTTGTGCCATGGTTTTCAGATCCATCAAGTCATTTAAGGTCTTCACTGCTTATTCTAGTTAGCCATTCATCTAATATTTTTTCGAGGTTTTTAGCTTCTTTGTGATGGGTTTGAACATCCTCCTTTAGCTCGGAGAAGTTTGTTATTACTGATCGTCTGAAGCCTTCTTCTCTCAACTCATCAAAGTCATTCTCCATCCAGCTTTGTTCTGTTGCTGGCGAGGAGCTGCATTCCTTTGGTGGAGAAGAAGTGCTCTGATTTTTAGAATTTTCAGCTTTTCTGCTCTGGTTTCTCCCCATCTTTGTGGTTTTATCTACCTTTGATCTTTGATGATGGTGATGTACAGATGGGGTTTTGGTGCAGATGTCTTTTCTGTTTGTTAGTTTTCCTTCTAACAGTCAGGACCCTCAGCTGCAGGTCTGTTGGAGTTTGCTGGAGGTCCACTCCAGACCGTGTTTGCCTGGGTATCACCAGCAGAAGCTGCAGAATGGCAAATGTTGCTGCCTGATCCTTCCTCTGGAAGCTTTGTCTCAGAGGAGCACCTGGCTGTATGAGGTATCAATTGGCCCCTACTGGGAGGTATCTCCCAGTTAGGCTACTAGATGGTCAGGAACCCACTTGAGGAGCTAGACTGTCCATTCTCAAAGCTGTCAGACAGGGACATTTAAGTCTGCAGAAGTTTCTGCTGCCTTTTATTCCAGCAATGACTTTTAAGAAAGGTAAATGAGCCCTTAGGAGAATAGATTAGAGATATGATAGCTTTGTGACAACTTTTGTTTAGGTGATTTCTTATGCTGATGTAGACATCTCTTTTCTGGTGATAGGAATGAATCTCCTCTGCCCTGGGATGGGATTTATGACAGTTGAATTCTTTCTGTTTTTAGGCAGGTAAGAGGAGTTAAAAAAAAGTTTTTGCATCTGTTAATCCTCAAATGCCTTCAGCCCCAAATGATTTTTGTGCCACAGTGGTATATTCTGAAACCCTTTACTGGAACTCAGTCACTTGGTCACAAGGACTAGGCCCGTGAGGAAAAGGACAACAATTTGGTGCATAATCAGTCAGGATCTTTCTCATGAGGGTTAGGTAGGAATTTACCCACCCTGGGCACCAGAGGAGGGTGCTGTGTGGTTTAACTCAAGCATTTGTGCTGTTTCTGTGGACTTCATGGTTACTTCAGGGGTGGATCCAATCAAAGTGAATCTCAGGACTTTCGTTGAGATGCTGGATCACACTCTGTGGGTTGGGGTAGCACCCGGAGGTTAACAGCCACTATCCCCGTGAGGAGAGAGTCTGGACTGTTGGGAGACATGGCCAGGAAACTGAAGTTGGAGCTCTTCAGAGAAGCAGCAACGGGAAATAAGTCCTGTTGATATCAGTTGAGGTCCAGATCCAGACCTGTTTAAAGCCAGATTGTATAGTTGTGTGACCTAATGCATTTCCTTTTCATCTGGGCCAGTTTAAATTGAGTTTTCTGTTGCATGCAGCCAAAAGAATTCTAACTACTGCATATGGTGTACTACTGTAATTGGGTTCTTTTGTTTTCAAACCAAGATCAAGTTATCTTAGGAAAATTAAGGTGAATTATAATGTCTGGCGTTCCTTGTGGCTTTACATTTGTCCTGAATTTTTCATTTTTAATGATATTTTAATGTTAAGAGTAGCATTAAAATAAGCCAGGATGACTTTGGTAGACCGTCACCAAAGCTTTGTCCTTGTAGCTTTTACCAATGTGAAATGCAAGTGAAGTGAACTGGGTATCATTTTAATCCAGGATTAAATCTGAAGGAAGGTCATGATAATCTGTTTCTCTTTTCCAGACTCTTTATTAATACAATGTAACTAACACCCTCTGTGAAGGGTAGGATTTAGGGCACTCACCCATAAAGTGCAGGCATGTGCTGCATAATGGTATTTTGGTCAACGATGGGCTGATTGTCTGACAGTGGTTTCATAAGATTATAATGCCATATTTTCACCATACCTTTTCTACACCGCACAGTGTGTGGATATGTTTAGCAACACAGATACTTACCATTATGTTAAATTGCCTATAGTATTCAGTACAGTAATATGCTGGACAGGTTTGTAGCCTAGGAGCAATAGGCTATCTCATATAGCATGGGTGTGTAGCAGAGTATACCACCTAGATTTGTGTAAGCACACACTTTGATGTTCACACAATGATGAAATTGCCTAACAATGCATTTCTCAGAATGTATCCCCCTCATTAAGTGATGTATAATGTGTGCACTCTAGCTAGGAATGGCGATAGCTAACCCTCTGGCCTTGTGGGCTATGGAAGAAGTATTCCATTGCTGCCTCAGCCGGCCACTTGCTCAGCCAGGTAGCTGTGCTGTGGCCTGAGCCTGTGAAATGCACAAAGTTATCACAGGCCATTGAGAAATTTAGAAAATCATTGGTGAGGTATGTGACCTAAATGCAGAAAATAGAGGCTGAGCAGTCCTGGCATAGAGCCTATAGAGGACATTTTGAATGTTCTTGCTAAGGTGGTTTTGTAACTTATGGTGTGATATAAATGTAAAACTCCTTATTTATTTTTGGTAACACTTGTATAATTTGCACTAATTTTAGTTATTTTTGGTGTCCTCTTTCACTCTTCAGTGTCTCAGTTTGGATGACAAGTCGTGTGGTAGGTTGTTTTTTCATTAGTCTTCCGATTCCAGTTCTCTGTTAACTGGCTCCTTCTCTGATTTTTTTATTTTTATTTTTGCTTTGATTTCTGAGACAATCTGATTGGTCTACCTTGTGGAAATGCTAGATCATTTGTTGTTGGTTGGCCAAGTATCTGTGGCTCTTGAACCAAGTGCTCTGTCTTGGTCCGATTATCTGTGGTAGGATCGTGTCGGGTAGGAGTGGGGGTATCATGTGATAGAAAAACGTGTCTGCACACAGAGCAAGAGGTTTGGCTTAGAAGTGAATATGGGCATGACAGTTATTTTGACTTCCTCTGTAAAGCACTTAAAACTAACTGTCAAGTCTTATAACAGAGTAAAGAATTGCTACATGAAGGCCAGACATGGTGACTCATGCCTATAATCCCAGCACTTTTGGAGGTCAAGGTGGAAAGATCACCTGAGCTCAGGAGTTTGAGACTAGTCTGGGCAACCTAGGAGACTGTGTCTCTATAAAAAAAAAAAAAAAAAAAAAAAAAAAAAACAAAACAAGAAATTGCTATGTGAAAACTGAAGCATTGATTACTAACATCACTTACTAAAATATAAGCCCTGAAAGAAGGTCTTGTTGTTCACTGTTGTGTCCCCAGCAACTGTAAAAAGTATAAACAAAAACTAAATTTTAAACTTCCCAACTGACTGAATAGACACCTCCTCTTGGAAAAGGAGATTATAAAGAAAACTAAAAAACTAGTTCAAGCCATCATGAGAAGGGGAGATAGGACATGTCTCATTGTACTCTCCTCCCTTTGGAGTTCAGGCACAACTGACCAGCATTAAAACAGAGGCCAGGCATGGTGGCTTGTGGCTTGTGCCTGTAATCCTAGTGTTTTGGGAGGTGGAGGTGTGAGGATTGCTTGAACCCAGGAGTTGAAGGTTGCAGTAAGCTATGATTGTGCCACTGCATTCCAGCCTGGATGACAGAGTGAGACCCTGTCTTTATAAAATAAAAAATTAAAAAAAATTAAAAGACGCTATTAAAACAGACATCTTAACACTGACAAAACAGACTCTGTAGTAATACGATATCAAATTTCAACCTGACTTGAGTATAGCGTAACACGACAGATAACCCTGAAAGAAATCACAAAATATTTTACCCCAAAATATATTTCTTTGACATATCTTTATTTCATTTTATTTTATTTCATATGGAGTCTTACTCTGTCACCCAGGCTGGAATGCAGTGACGTGATTTTGGCTCACTGCAACCTTCACCTGCCAGGTTCATGCAATTCTTCTGCCTCAGCCTCCTGAGTAGTGGTGGCTCACACCTGTAATCCCAGCACTTTGGGAGGCTGAGACGGGCAGATCACTGAGGGTCAGGAGTTCGAGACATATTTTTAAATAGTCCCACAAAGCTGTTTCTTGTGGGGGAAATTTACATTGTGTAGATAATCCCTTTCCCTTTCCAGGTTTTTTTCTGATACTGAAGAGATTAGCAGAAAGGTCTAGTTCCTTTTAAGTGTCTGAATAGAAAACATTTACCTTCTATTGCCTCCAAGGGCAGCTACCTACAAGACTTCATCTACACAGTAAGAACCTTGGTCTCTACAACCCTTATCTTAGCCCAGAAATTCCTTTCTGTTGATTCCAGGTCTTTAGATAGTAACTTTACTGTTTCAACCATCTATGAATCAGAAAATCTTTGAATACACATACGAACTGTAAGCCCTCACTATGAGTTGTCCCGCCTTTCTGGATTGAACCAAAGAATACATTAGATGTATTGATTGATGTCTTATGTCTCCCTAAAGTGTATAAAACCAAGCTGCAGTCTGACTGCCTTGGGTACATGTTCTCAGGACCTCTTGAGACTATCCCTTGGGTCATGGTCATTTATTTGGCTCAGAATAAACCTCTCTAAATATTTTACAGTGTTTGTCTCTTTTTGTTGACAAAAGTGATGGATCCACTTAATAGTCATTCAACAAATATATATTAAATAAATGAAATATATATTAAATAAATAAAATAAATAGTAGATTGGTTTCAGCTGTTGGGTTCAGAAACAAGAAAATGTTACCTACTCTGGAGGAGTGTGGAACAGTTTGTTGTTTGGAACAGTTGTGTGTTGTTGCTCCACTGAGTAGGGACTCCCTAGGATGGGGCAGCAGGATGAGAGACAGGAGGCAGCCAGGGTAGCCATGATTTATACCTTGTCTTTTCTCTCAGTAAGTCCTAGAAATCTGAAAACAGAGCAAAAAGTATTTGTTGAGTGCTCAGTATAATATATAATAAAGCATAAACTCCCCATGTAGGATATAAGGTGTGTTCTCCATGGTCTGGCCCCTCTCTGTAGCCCCCCATCTCCCACCCTTCCTGTAGCTCTCCCTGTAGGCCAGCCATACCTAACCACTCACAGTCCCCCAAATAAGCCATCATTTCCCATGCCCCAGTGCTATTGATTCTGCTTATAGAGCTTTTTTTCTCTTCCCACTTGGTGAGCTCATATATTCAGTCCTTGATACTCACCTCTTGTATTGGTTTATTATTGCTGCATAATAAATTGTCACAAACTTAGTAGCTTAAAACAACACACATGTATTATCTCACACCTTCTATGGGTCAGACATCTTGGCATGGCTTATCTGGTCCTCTTGTCAGGATCTCAAAGGCTATCACCAATGTGTTGGCTGAGCTGCCTTCCTTTCTGAAGCTTATGGTCCTCTTCCCAGTACGTCCTCATGAAGTACTTAATAAAATTCAGTTTTTTTGTGGTTGTAGGACTGATGATTTTGCTTGTGTTCTGACTGTCAGTGGGAGCTACTCTCAGATCCTAGAGGCCCCTGTGGTTAATTGCCACATGGTCCCCTCACAATATGGTGGCTTTCTTCTTTAAGGCCAGCAAGAGAATCTTTTGCTATATTTTGCTGAGACAGAGACTTGTAAAACAAAACAATCAAGGAATTAGCTCTCTCTCACTTTGACAACACTCTTTGGGCTAGAAGCAAGTCAAGTATTTCATACACACACTCAAGGGGAAGGGATTATGTGTGGGTGTGACTGACTGAGGGTTCTCTTCGAGCCTGTCTGCCACTGTCCATCCTCTGACCTCCAGTGATTCACATTTCTCCCACATGCAAATACATTCATCCCATCCCAAGGCCCTTAAAACTCTCACTTTATTACATCTTCTCTTTGAATCCGTCCCTATTCCTCTTCCTCAACAAAGTTGGATTTCCCTGCACCTGTATTTTTGCTTTATTTTTTTTCTGTAATTCTGGTCAAGATAAACTGCAAAGACCTTGGATTATCCATGGGGCCAATTTAGGTATATCATCAATTTCCCCAAAATACAATTATATATTGTAAAACATTCATAGCTTACGTAGGAGGGCTTTGAGAGCATTGAATTATATTATACTCTGCACAACAAAAGTTATCCTCCCATCCCGTTTAAATGCCTCGCCTCCTTTCCCAAAGGTCTCATTCATGGGAAACTGCCCTGTTTGCTGTTCTTCCTCCCTGACACCTACTCCCTTGCCTACTTCTCTTTTTGTCTCTTCATTCACAGCCCTTTCTTAGCCACACACTTTCCAATCTCCTCCCATTATCTGGGATTTTTCCTTCCAGATGTCTTTATCACTTTTCTCATGTTGCAAACTAGACTTCTCTTTCACAGTTTGTATACCTACCTTTAACCCTTGTTCAACAACATTAAAGATCATTCTCAATATCCACTGTCCTTGGAACTCAGGAATTACAAACAACTACTTAATAAATATTTTTCCCATCATGATAGCACCCATCACATCTTCCTCCTTTATTGGCACACATTAAGTAATTCATTCATTGTTGAATGAATTAATAAGCATCAAGATAATTTACCCAGACAATTCAAAGCCAAAAAATTCCACTATGGTTTATTTGCTCTATCTTTAGCCTGAATTGGCAAATTTTTAGCCTTAATTAACAAAAATAGCCTAGGTTAGCATTCCTGTATATCCTGGAAACATAGAATCTGGCTCAGAAAGGGCTTACCAGTCAGTCTAACTCAGTCTTCACCCTGGTGCTTGAATTCCCTCTGCAACATCCTTATGTGGTTAGTCTTCTGCTTTAGAAAAGTCAATCATTTCCCGCCCAAGGTGGGCTCACCTCTTTTTCAGCTTTGAGAGTGTCTGCTAAAGATAGTATCCACTAAAAGAGCTTAGGGCACGGCATATGAAAATGTGTGAAGGGTCACTGTGATTGAAATAAAGCGGTTCACAAACATTCCTGTTGCCTGGCCTTCTGGGCATGGGGTAAGATGATGCTTCTTCATCCCCTTTGAAGCTTGGTTGGCCATTTGACCTGCTTTGGCCAATGAGATGACTAGGTGTGATGTTACTTTCTGCAGAGCTTGAACAGCCAGCATGTGATCTACCATATTGCTTTTCTCATGCCATGGTGGTTGTGAAGCACACATGGAGAGGAATTCTCTATCAGCCTGTGTCCTAGAGTGACTAAAATGATCCAGATACCACCCACCATCCCTGATCTGCATTAGACATGTAGAGTGTGTGAGAAATAAATGTTCGTTGTGTTTAGCACTGAGATCTTGGGGGTTATACTGCAGCTCATTCCGATATGGTCACTGAAAATTGGGGTGGCCAGGGTGATTACATTTCAACTCATCCTCAAAGTAATTTGATAGACTCACATCTGCAAATCTTCTGAGGCATATACAAAAGATGTTGGACAGGGTACCCAGGCTGACCTAAGAGCTTCTGTCGACAAGAAATAAATTTGCTTTTGACTCTCTTTTTAATGTTTTATATGATCTTTTCCCAGGAAGTTTTGACTCTATAGAGCCAGTGGATGTGGACCATGGACTTAGGAAGAGATTTGGACACAAAGCAGAGAACACTGAAGAGCTGCTTGTTTGCACTGAAATGGTTTGCTAGCTTTCTGCTTAGATCCGACATCTCTTCAAATGGACAGTCCCAACTCTCTTTCTCTCAATTCTCTTCCCCCTTCTCTGTAAGTCACAAATGCTGTGTTTGGAGGAATTTCATTTTAACTAGGATAAACATCACATAATAAATGATACATTTTTTTCCCGTAAAGCAAACCATTTATAAATGTTTTTAGTAATTGTTCATATTGGAGCACTTGGTGGAAGTCTTATGATCTGTAGTGTCCATTGAGGCTTCCATTTAAAGGGGAGCAGAGACAATGTCAAAGTTGATAGAAGGGATGATGGGGAGATAAACTCTCGAGGCCTATATATTATCCACCCGCAGTGTTGGAAGGGCCACAGGAAGGACGGTGATTATTCTATTTGGCAAGCCAATTGTCTGTCTTTGGAAACTGATAGGAAGAAGAGTGGAGTCAAAAATAATACCTTTCTCACTGCCCAGATATAAACGAGCTATTTACAATCCCTGCTGCCTTTTAGGTTTGGGTTTTATTTTTCCTCTGAACAATAGATTACACCTTCAAGGAGGTTTGTAGTAAAAGAGGAGGAAACTATAAAAAACACCACATACTTGCAGACATCTGCAAGCAACCATATTATTTGTCCCCTTCAAAGGAATCTCCTGGAGAGACTGTAAGTTTATTCAAATAAAATAGCTGTGTTGCAGACTTTTAGAGCTTTTTTTTTTTTTTGAAATTTGTCTTTTCAAATATTCTTTACACACAATTCATTCATTCATTTAAGTAAGGACATTGAATGCCTGTTATTTATTAAGTACTATGCAAGAACTTGGGAAATAGTGAGGAATAAGTTGATCCTAGCTCCCTGAAGATATTTACCAGATACTGGGGGAACACAGACAAGTAAACCAGACACATTCACTATGGGTTTGATCAATGCAGTGGTCGACATATGCACAGCATGCTGTGAGAAAAAAATAGGAGAGGCATCAAACCTGGACTAATATGTAATCAAGGAAAGATTCCTGGAGCAAGTGGTTTCTCAGCTTAGTTTTGAAGAAAGCAAATAGGAGTTATATGAACAAGAGGAAGGAGGGGTGTGTGCAAAGGTCTGGGGGTAAGCAATAACATGGCAGATTTGGGGAATAGCAAGTCTTTTACATGGGTCTTAATTTTTTTTTTTTTTATTTAAGAGATAGGGTCTTGCCATGTTGCTCAGGTTGGCCTTGAACTCCTGGACTCAAGTGATCTTCCTACCCTAGCCTCCTGAGTAGCTGGAACTACAGGCATGCTGCACCTCACCAGGTGGAAGTTTGCTGACACTGCATACTTGGGCTTCAGTTAAGAGACAGATGCCCAGGACCTCCTACCAATGGGATGTCTTAAAGAAGTCTTTCCCAACATTAAGCTGGAACTCCAAAGGGTTAAACCTAAAGGGAGGATAAAGTAATGAAACCCTATTGCCTCCCTGCCACAGTGACGGGACTGTGGAGAAGCCTGCCTTTCTACTGAACAGAGCAGGTAGCAAAAAGAAGAAAAAGATAACACATTCCTGAGAAGTTGTGACAACAAATTGGCCTTTGTGTAGATATACATCTGCCTATACTGGTTCCCTGGGAGTACTGGGCCACCTCAGGCCATGCAGTTGGCTGAAAGTGGTCTTCTTTCCAGGGGACCTGGCAGAAGAAAGCAAAAAGCATCTCTGGAGGAAGACCATTCATTCTAGACCTGGGGCACTCTTTACAGATTATTTCTCAACGTGCAGGTAACAGTAAGCAAGCTCACAAAGAAATAAGGCAACATAAATAAGAACCAGCTGCTTACCCACACCCCCACCACCCCAAAAATATAGGAATAGGCCATAAACACTTCAAATGCTATATAATTATTAGGCACAGATTCTGAAACAATTGTTTCCTGGTTTAAAGAAATAAATGACATGTTTAAAAATATTAACAGAACAAGCATCTATAAAAACAACAGATTTGCAGAAAAAATATATAGAACTTCCCAAAATGGAAAATTCAATAATTAGCATTAAAAATTCAGTGGATATGTATGGCCAGATTAGACTTATTAGACAAGTAAAGTACTATATATATCAGAAGAAATTATCCATAATATAACACAGAAGAAAAAATAGATAGAAAATTCAGAAGAAAGAGTAAGGGACATGGAGGAGATAGAGATCAGAATCCCCCAAAAGCAGAGAAAATCAGGCAGAAGTGATATTTGAAGACATAATACATGATATATTTGCAGAATTGATTGAAATGACTTAATGCACAGATTCAAGTGAATCAGAAGCATAAAATGAAAATATAAAAATTAAATAACAGTGGAAATCTTAAAAGCAGTCAGAGGAAAAAAAAGTTGACTTCAAAGAAGTGGCAATTAAAATGACAGTTGACTTTTAAACAGCAAGAAGTCAGAAGGTGTGTTAAATATGCCAAAAAAGAAGGATTACCAAACTAATATTCTACGCCTAGCAAAAATATATTTCAAGAATGGGAAAACAATAAAACCACTTTAATATAAACAAAAACTGAAGTTTTTTTTTTTATCACTAGGAGGTATTAAAGGATGTACTTTAAGTAAAAAGAAAGTTATGCCAGATGAGACTGAGGAACAGAAGGAATTATGTGCAAAGAAAGTAGAAAATATGTGGAAAACCATAAACATTAGAAGTATGAAGCAGTAATAATATGTAGTGATTTTTAAAAAAGAATCAAAATATCAATTTTCTAAAGTTTTTATATTATCTGAAAACAATGTGAAAGTTTTGATTCACTTTAGACTTTGATCATTTAAGTGTGCACATATTATAATTCCCAGAACAATCTCTAAAGGAACACAGAAAGTACAATTGCCAAACCCACAGAAAGTGTAATAGAATGAAATAAAAATATTGGCAATCCAAGTGGATGCAAGAAAGGAGAGAAAAGGAAGGAGAACACAAGAGATGGAACGAATGCAGTGAGCAAAAGGTGAAGACAGACTTAAACCTCACAATGTTAGTAAAATTGCATTAAATGTAAATGTCCTAAATGTTCAAGTTAAAATTAGAAAGATTATCATCCCAAATTAAAATTCCATCTACTAGCATATGCTATTTACCAGAGTTCATTAAAAATTTTTAAGGACTCAGAGAGTTTGAAAGCCAAAAAATAGAAATATCAACCAAAAGAAAGTTGGCACAATGAAATTATTATTAGAAAAAATAGACATTAATGCTAAAAGTGTTACTAGAGATAATGAGAATTATTTCAAAATGATAAAAGGTCTAGTTCATTGTGATAATATGAGAATTTAAATTTGTTATAATTCTCATAGCATCGTCTAAAAATATATAAAGCAAAAGTTGATAGACTTATAAAGAGAATAAAGTACACAATCATGGTGGGAAATGTAAACATGTCTCTCTTATGGAAAAAGTGTTAACATAAAATTTAAGTGAGTTGTTGCCTCTGAGTGAGAAGAGGTTTGCATTAGGAAGGGTACATACATAAAGGGCCTCTGGAGTTCCAGAATGTTCTATGTCTTTGAGTAGGTGGTGCTTAAAGACTTTATAATTATTGAACGGAGCATATGAACTTTACTTCTACATGTATATTACATAGACATATTATTTTGCCTGCATATCACATATATAATAATATTAAATGAAAAACAGAAAGATGAGCAACCAGTATTAAGAATTCAGATGGCACAACTTATGAGGTAGAAGGAATATTTAAGGAAATGGTGTCTTAAGGCAAGTGCAGAAAGTATGTCAAGAAAGTTGGTTGAACAACTGTTTCTGTTGATAAGTCAATTAACAAAGGATTGAACATCAGCCTCTTTGTTCAACAATGTGGATGCCATTGGAGACTTAGAAATGAGTTGTTTTATTGAAATAGTGGAGGCACAACCTGAATAGAGTAGGTTGAGAAGAGACAGGAGGAGAAAATCAGATTGCCATTGTATTCATTTGTTAAGGCTGCCGTAAACAGAGTTCCACAAACTAGGTGACTTAAAAAACAGAAATGTGTCTCATATTTCTGGAGGTTAGAACTCCAAGATCAAAGTGTCATCAGGGTTGGCTCTTTCTGGAGGATTTGAGGGAAACTCTCTCCGTGCCTGTCTCCTAGCTTCTGGAGTTTGCTGGGAGTCTTTGGTGTTCCTCGGCTTTTGTTGCATCAGCCTGATCTCTGCCTTCATCTTCACTTGTGTGTCTCTGTGTTCTACAAGGACACTAGTCATATCTGATTAGGAGCCCACTCTACTCCCATGTGACCTCGTCTTAACTAATTACATTTGCAATGAACCTATCTCCATATAAGGTCATATTCTGAGGTGGTGAGGGTTTAACTTCAACATAAAAGTTTTAGTGGGACACAATTGAACCCATAACAATGAGTGGGACACAATTGAACCCATAACAAGCTTTAAAGTGGACAGAGAAATGGAATTTGGTAAAAGGAGATGTAGAATAAAAAATATATGTAGTTAAAGATGAAATGATTAAAATTATGTATGTTGATAGAAATTACCCAGTAGAAAGGAGAAAAATTGGTAATTCAGGATAGAGAGGGAACAATGGCTTGAGGGAGATCCTTGAGTGGGTAAAAGGATACAAGATCCATTGTTTAAGCAGAAGCATAGGCCCGAGAGATGAGTGAGGATAACCTTCCCATAGTAGCAGGAGGGAAGGCAGATGTGTATGTACAGATGGGGGTAGGCTGGTAAACATGGCAATGGAAGGGTGTGGAAGTTTTCTTTTGTTTGTGTTTTGTGAGGGAATAGAAATAAACTGATAAGTTTGGGAGGGGGTGAGAGGGGCTTGTCAAAAGAAGAGAGGCTGTGAAATAGTCTTATGGGATAACTAGGTAAAGGAATGTAGCAGGATTGCCAGGGCACACTAAGAGCCTGGTTTAGTAACTGTGAATTTAAGTCAGTATGTTTGGGTGCTTGTTTCCAGCTGCAGTTAACTGTGGGAGTGCAGGTAGAGAGTAGGCACAAAGTTGGATTTAACTAGGAATTTTTTTTATCCAGATGAACACGGCAGAGTGAGAGAACCAACGGAGTTGAGGGAATTTGTAAGGGAGTGATTATAGGATGGACAATGAGGTTGGATCAGTGGATTGAAGATCCTGGTAAGGTTAAAAGATTCTGAGAATTGAGTATTGTGGAATACATGGGGAAAATCACACCACTCCTCTGTTCAAAAGCCTCAATGGTGATGGATCTGAGTAATAGCAAAAGTCCTCACCATGGCTGATTAGGGTGCCCTGCAAGATCTGCTTTCCCATCCCCTACCCATGTTTCTACCCTTATTTCCTCCTTCTCCCCTCAGTGTCCTTTTTGACCACACTGGTCTACTCATTGTTTCTTGAACACCCGGATAAGCTCCCATCTCACGTCCTTTGCATTTGCTATTTGCTCTTTCAGGAACATTCTTCTTCCAGATGCCTTCCTGGCTCAGTCCTACAGCATTCAGGTCTTAGCTCAAATATTTCTTGTGTGTGTGTGTGTGTGTACCCCAGGCCACCCTTTAAAAAAGTGGACCCCTTCAATACTGCCTAACTTTCTTTTTTGCTTTATTTTTTTGTAGCACTTATTACAAATTAAATAGTATACATTTGGTTTATCATCTCCCTCAACCCTGTGTAAGTTCAAGAAGGGTACAGATTTTTGCCCATTTGGATCAGTCCTATATCACCAACATCTTGAACAGTGCCTGGAACAACATTCATTTCGCTGGATGACTGAATGAAATATAGAAATGATGAACAGAGTCTAAGGCTTCAAACTGAGCTTAGAGAGAAAGAACAAATATGGATAATGCATAAGACAATCTAGAATACGACTTTGAGAGTCATGGCAGATATACAGTAGAGGATACATTTTTTGGAGAAGAGGATGTCAAGAAAATGAGAGGCCAGGGAGTCTTCCAAGAATTTCAAAATCACTAGGAATTATGGTGAGTCACGTTAGAGACGGTGACAAGGAATATGGAGACAAAACCCAGGGATGCCGAGGTCCATTGAAGACTTCAATAGGAGGAAATGATGCATTGTCTAATGGTGTGAGCTTCAAGACTGGGTGTTTAGGGAAGAGAAAGGGAAATAGTTTTAGGATCTGCTACAAAGAACAAGCAGAATACCCTACCCCATTACCAGGCCCAGTGATAGGAAGCATGTGCTTGAGAAAATCACAAGCCCTGGAGAGGGTTGCAGGGGAAGCAGTGTTCTCAGGGAGAACAAAGTTTCTGTAAAGTGGAAAAACAAAGGGAACTCTTCAAAAAAACATAATTGAAATAGAGATTTTGCTGATATTGCCTTGTGATTTTATACGTTACAGAGGAAAAGGTCTTTAAGAGTTGGAGTAAAACTAGGGATTTGAGAAGGAGAGGATCTGTGTGACGAGGAGTCTGAGAGTCTTGCTCTTCTTGTGATGATCAGGTAGCCAGCAAGGAGGAATTAGCCTTGCTGGAATCAATGTAAGCTGTTTGGCAAAGCTGTGAATGTCAGAGGATGGGGAACGAAGAGAGAGGTGGTGGAATCTGGCCAGGATTATTTCATACTTGGGCATTTCCTCTTCCCTTCTGCCAATGATAATGAGGAGGCTGGGGAGGATGGCCTTATCTAGAGCATACAGGACTGGAATAAATCCATATTCCCTTTGTATTAGGTTGCTAGGGCTGCCATCACAAAGCATCACAGACTGGGTGACTTTAACAATGGAAATTTATTTTCTCATGGTTCTGGAAAGTGGAAGCCAACATCAAGATGTTGGCAGGGTTGGTTCTTTCTGAGGCCCCTCTCCTTGACTTGCAGATGGCTCATGCAAGTCAAGGACCTAATGACCTCATTTTACTTGATTACCTCTTTAAAGGCCTTATCTCCAATACTGTCAAAATTGTTAGGGCTTCAACAATTCTTGGGAAACACAATTCAGTATAACACTTTCATTTTGGAATAAATACACAGCCACCCAAAGGGACCATTTTTAGGTAATTGTTATTATTACTCGTTTGTTGCAGAAGAAGAAACAGACCCAGAAGTTTCAGTAAGTTGCTCAATCACATTGCCAGGGCAGATTCTGAAACTCACTCTAAAGCATCAAGACAATCTTCCCTGTGAAGATCTAGACCAGTGTCTGTAGCATAGTGGGTACAATAAAGAGTAAACAAGTGAGTAATTTTTATTCCAAGTAACTTCTCTGTATTGCCAAAAATGAAATCTGAATAAGAAAGTTCATCACTATTGAAGAAAGAAAAAACTTCAACATTTATTGATTATCTGTAGTGTCCAGTATATTAACCAATGATGTTATACTTTATATTGTTTGTTCCAGAATAGCTGTGTTCAGATTGTAGCATAAGAAGCCCTGTGGATTATTAAAGATATGGTAAAATAATTCAATTCCAAAATATAATTTCTGAACAAACTTGGGAATAAATGCATGGTTTTCCACAATGATGACTTCAAAGGAAATGGTGCTCACTTGGATCTTTGATGGGACCTCTCTCTGTTGCCCAGGCTGACTTTGAACTCCTGGGCTAAGGGATTCTGCCACCTAAGTCCCCCACGTAGCTGGGATTACTGGAGTGTGCTACTGTGCTTGGCCATGGATCTTTTAACATTTTATATACTAAAAGAGAAACATTTTTATGGTTTCAGTTCACATACTTCTATTTGTATTACTATAAGCAGATTACTGTGTTTGGAAAGGTCAATTCTCAAGACTTCTCTTTCTACTTAGCAATTAGTTCCATGCTTTATATGTGCTATGTAAACTGTATATCAGTTACTTGCAATATTTTTGTTTTGAAGTGTTTTCCTTTTTGTTTCATCTAAAGAAATGCTCACAACCCATTTTATTAGACTCAGAAAAACCTTCTTGTTGTATTCCCAAATCATCCAATGTCAAGTTTGCCAAAGTTAACAGGTATGGGAGAGGTCTTTCACCATATTGGTGAATTACACAAGGTCAAATTTATTTGCTTTGATTTTTAAAGACATTCAAAGGGGAAAAGGGAAGTAAATGCTTGGTTATTTATTACAGTCCTGACTCTCAATGTGGTTTCTAACTTCAGCATCCTGTCTTTGTTGACTGTACCTTCACGTTTCAATGCTCCTCCAAGGGGGCTGTTAGGCTCCTGGAGTTATCTGTCCATCAAAGCCAGAAGCCAACTCCTGGAGGCTGAGCTCAAGCCTAGGCATGTCTAGAAAATGTCTCTATCTAGGTATTACCTAACAGGTGATTTTCTCATTCTACCATGGGTAGCTGTATTAATACAGCAGATACCTTGGACAGCAAAGTACCACCCACATTAGCGCTATGATGCTTGGGTCTGGAAAGCTGAATCTTTGAGGCTGTGTAACTCTCTAGATGGGACTGAGTTCATAAGACTTCGGATCCATTGGTGATGTACAGGCTGCAAAGCACAGCACAGCATAGGAAGGGCACTACATCCATTGGATGGCCATTCAGCTCTTCTTCCTCTGCTCTTCCAGCTCAGCCCACTTGCACCTATTGATACATTTTATCTATTGCCTTTTAAAAAGTGTATTAAAGTAAAACTGTTATACAGTAAACTGCATCCATTTAGAGTACACAGTTGAATGATGCGTTTCCGGACAAATGTATATATCCATGAAACCACCAAGATAATTAATATATAGAACATTTACATCATCCCCAAATTTCCCCCATGCCACTTTGTAGCCCATCCTATCCTGCCCTGCTCTCTAGTATCAGACAACCACTATTCTGCTTTTTGTCTTTATAGGTTAAGGAGCATTTTCTGAAAATTTGCATGAGTGAAATCATCCAGTAGGCATTCTGTTGGGTCTGACTTCTTTCACTGAGGATAATACTTTTGAGATTAAGTCTACCATTTTTTATTTATCCCTTTTGTGTCTTGTTCCTTCATTCTCCCTTTCTTCTTGTTTTTGAATTACTTGAATTTGTTTTGAATTTTTTTTTCTTTGTGGCATCCTTAGGAATTAGTCTATACATTTAGGCCAGTTATCAATTTAGTGCCTTTCAATTCCAGATCCACCCTTTGTTTCTCCTTGCCAACTGGTGCAATCTTACACTCTGCCAATAGAGAGCAGGAGAGGGCTGCAAGTCTGGCAGAAAAAAAAAAAAAAAAAACTTTTCCTTGTTCTTGAGGTCTTTTTTCTCCTGTGGTATGGCTGCCAGCTCACCAGTATGCAGAAGGTCCAGGAGTCCTCACTCTCCAGAGCGTTTTTCTGCTACCTGGAGGCCTCTGCCTGCTGACTAGCTCAGGTCCACCAGCACCCCAGCAGGCCGCCATGTCTTGTGGGTCAGCTGCAGCTGGGTTGCACCCTCTGGTGGGTTTCTGTGCCATCCCATGGGCTGCTCCTGCAGACCAGCTTTATTCCACATAGCCTGGCAAATTTCTTTACCTCTGGAGGCCTGTGTGCTCCTGTGGTTGCTACGGCCTCTTGGCATTAATCTCAGCCTTGGAGGGAAAAGGGGTCTTCTAAATTCTTAGTTCTTTCCTTGTGTCATCTCTTTCAGTGCTAGAGATACAGGTTGAACATCTCTTATTCAAAATTCTTGGGGACAGAAGTGTTTTAGATTTTTAATTTTTTTTGGCATATTTACATATACATAATGTGCTATCTGGGGGATGGTACCCAAGTCTAAACACAAAATTTATGTTTCATATACATCCTATACAGATAGTGCAAAGGCAATTCCATAGGGTACTTTTTTTTATTATTATACTTTAAGTTCTGGGATACATGTGCAGAACGTGAAGTTTGTTACATAGGTATACACATGCCATGGTGGTTTGCTGTACCCATCAACCCATCATCTTCATAAGGTATTTCTTCTAATGGTATCCTTCCCCTAGCCCGCCAGCCCCCGACAGGCCCAGTTGTCTGATGTTCTCCTCTCTGTGTCCATGTGTTCTCATTGATCAATTCTCACTTATGAGTGAGAACATGCAGTGTTTGGTTTTCTGTTCCTGTGTTAGTTTGCTGAGAATGATGGTTTCCAGCTTCATCCATGTCCCTGCAAAGGACATGAACTCATCCTTTTTTAATGGCTGCATAGTATTCCATGGGGTGTATGTGCCACATTTTCTTTATCCAGTTTATCATTGATGGGCACTTGGATTGGTTCCAAGTCTTTGCTATTGTGAATAGTGCTGCAATAAACAGACATGTACACGTGTCTTTATAGTAGAATGATTTATAATCCTTTGGGTATATACCCAGTAATAGAATTGCTGAGTCAAATGGTATTTCTGGTTCTAGATCCTTGAAGAATCACCACACAGTCTTCCACAATGGTTGAACTAATTTACACTCCCACCAACAGTGTAAAAGTGTTCCTATTTTTCCACATCCTCTCCAGCATCTGTTGTTTCCTCACTTTTTAATGATCGCCATTCTAACTGGTGTGAGATGGTATCTCATTGTGGTTTTGATTTGCGTTTCTTTAATGATCAGTGATGATGAGCTTTTTCTTCATATGTTTGCTGGCTGCATAAATGTCTTCTTTTGAGAAGTGTCTGTTCATATCCTTTGCCCACTTTTTGATGGAGTTTTTTGTTTTCTTTCTTGTAAATTTGTTTGCGTTTCTTTTAGATTCTGGATATTAGCCCTTTGACAGATGGATAGATTGCAAAAATTTTCTTCCATTCTGTAGGTTGCCTGTTCACTCTGATGATAGTTTCTTTTGCTGTGCAGAAACTCTTTAGTTTAATTAGATCCCATTGGTCAATTTTGTTTTTTTTGCCATTGCTTTTGGTGTTTTAGTTATGAAGTCTTTGCCCATACCTATGTTCTGAATGGTATTGCCTAGGTTTTCTTCTAGGGTTTTTATGGTTTTAAATTTTACGTTTAAGTCTTTAATCCATCTTGAGTTAATTTTTGTATAAGATGTAAGGAAGGGGTTCAGTTTTAGTTTTCTACATATGGCTAGCCAATTTTCCCAACACCACTTATTAAATAGGGAATCCTTTCCCCATTGCTTGTTTTTGTCAGGTTTATCAAAGATCAGATGGTTGTATATGTGTGGCATTATTTCTGAGGCCTCTGTTCTCTTCCGTGGGTCTATATACCTGTTTTGGTACCAGTACCATGCTGTTTTGGTTACTGTAGCCAGGTAGTATAGTCTGAAATCAGGTAGCGTGATACCTCCAGCTTTGTTCTTTTTGCTTAGGATTGTCTTGGCTATATGGGCTCTTTTTTTGGTTCCATATGAAATTTAAAGTAGCTTTTTCTAATTTTGTGAAAAAAGTTAATGATAGCTTTATGGGGATAGCATTGAATCTATACATTACTTTGGGCAGTATAACCATTTTCACAATATTCATTCTTTCTATCCATGAGCATGGAATGTTTTTCCATTTGTTTGTGCCCTCTTTTATTTCCTTGATCAGTGGTTTGTAATTCTCCTTGAAGAGTACTTCACATCCCTTGTACGTTGTATTGCTAGGTATTTTATTCTCTTTGTACCAATTGTGAATGGGAGTTTACTCATGATTTGGCACTCTGTTTGTCTATTCTTGGTGTATAGGAATGCTTGTGAGTTTTGCACGTTGATTTTGTATCCTGAGACTTTGCTGAAGTTGATTATCAGCTTAAGGAGATTTTGGGCTGAAACAATGGGGTTTTCTAAATATGTAATCATGTCGTCTGCAAAGAGAGACAATTTGACTTCCTCTCTTCCCATTTGAATACGCTTTATTTCTTTCTCTTGCCTGATTGCCCTGGCCAGAACTTCCAACACTATGTTGAATAGGAGTAGTGAGAGACAGCATCCTTGTCTTGTGCTGGTTTTCAAAGGGAATGCATTCAGCTTTTGCCCATTCAGTATGATATTGGCTGTGGATTTGTCACAAATAGCTCTTATTATTTTGAGATACATTCCATCTATACCTAGTTTATTAAGAGTTTTGTCAAACTCTTTTTGTCAAAGGCCTTTTCTGCTTTTATTGAGATAATCATGTGGTTTTTGTCTTTGGTTCTGTTTATATAATGGATTGCGTTTATTGATTTGCATATGTTGAACCAGCCTTGCATCATAGGGATGAAGCCAACTTGATTGTGGTGGATAAGCTTTTTGATGTGCTGCTGGATTCGGTTTGCCAGTATTTCATTGAGGATTTTTGCATCGATGTTCATCAGGGATATTCGTACCTACTTCTGTCAATTCATCAAACTCATTCTCCATCCAGTTTTGTTCCCTTGCTGGCAAGGAGTTATGATCCTTTGGAGGAGAACAGGCATTCTGGTTTTTGGAATTTTAAGATTTCTTGTGCTGTTTTTTGCTCATTTTCGTGGATTTATCTACCTTTGGTCTTTGATGTTGGCGACCTTCAAATGGGGTTTTTGTGTGGATGTCCTTTTTGTTGATGTTGATGCCATTCCTTTCTGTTTGTTAGTTTTCCTTCTAACAGTCAGGTTCCTCTGCTGCTGGTCTGCTGGAGTTTGCTGAAGGTCCACTCCAGACCCTGTTTGCCTGGGTATCATCAGCAGAGGATGCAGAACAGCAATGATTGCTGTCTGTTCCTTCCTCTGGAAGATTTGTCCCAGAGGGGTACCCATCAGATGCCAGCCAGAGTTCTGCTATATGAGGTGTCTGTTGACCCCGGCTGGGAGGTGTCTCCTAGTTATGTGGCACTGGGTTCAGGGACTTACTTGAGGAGGCAGTCTGTCCCTTTGCAGAGCTTGAGGACCGTACTGGGAGATCCACTGCTGTCTTCAGAGCTGGCAGACAGAAACCTTTAAGTCTACTGAAACTGTGCTGATACCTGCCCCTTCCCCCAGGTGCTCTGTCCCAAGGAGATGGGCGTTTTATCTTTAAGCCCCTGACTGGGGCTGCTGTCTTTTTTTTAGAGATGCCACACCCAGAGAGGAGGAATCTAGAAAGGCAGTCTGGCTACAGCAGCTTTGCCAAGCTGCGGTGGGCTCCACCTAGTTTGAACTTCCTAGTGGCTTTGTTTACGGTGTGATGGGGAAAACCACCTACTCAAGCCTCAGTAATGGTGAACGCCCCTCTCCCCACCAAGTTCAAGTGTCTCGGGTTGACTTCAGACTGCTGTGCTAGCAGGAGAATTTTAATAGTGGATCTTAGCTTGCTGGGCTCCATGGGGGTGGGATCAGCTGAGCTAGACCTTGGCTCCCTGGCTTCACCACCCCTTTCAGGGGAGTGAACGGTTCTATCTCGCTGGCGTTACAGGTGCCACTGGGGTATGAAAAAAAACTCCTGCTGCTGGCTCTGTGTCTGCCCAAATGGCCACCCAGTTTTGTGCTTGAAACCCAGAGCCCTGGTGGTGTTGGCGCCTGAGGGACTCTTCTGGTCTGCGGGTTGTGAAGACCATGGGAAAAGCGTAGTATCTGGGCCAGAATGCACCCTTCCTCATGGCACAGTCACTCGTGGCTTCCCTTGCCTAGCGCAGGGAGTTTGCCGACCCGCCCTGGGCTTCCATGGTGAGGTGACGCCCCACCCTGCTTCAGCTTGCCCTCCGTGGGCTGCACCCATGTCTAACCAGTCCCAATGAGATGAGGCAGGTACCTCGGTCGGAAACGTAGAAATCACTAGCCTTCTGCGTTGATCTCACTGGGAGCTGCAGACCAGAGCTGTTCCCCATTTGGCCATCTTGCCAGCTACCTTCTTATATAGTATTTTAATAATTTTTGCATGAAACGAAGCTTCGACTGCAACTCATCAGGTTTGGAATTTTCCACTTTCGGCATCAGATCAGTGCTCAAAAAATTTTATATTTTGGAGCCTTTAGAATTTTGAGTTTTTGAATTAGGAATTTTCAACCTCCTTTCTGTGTTTGCCATTCCTTAAAGTCCACCTTTATCCTTTTACTTTTTAGTGGTTATTAACAACTTTTTCTATTAAATTTTCAGTAATCAGATAACTAGTAGAGTTTCTGTCTCCTGACTATTTTTTTTTTTTTTTTTTTTTTTTGAGACAGGGTCTCTCTCTGTAGCCCAGACTGGAGTGCAGTGGTACCATCTCAGCTCACTGCAACCTCTGCCTCCTGGTTTCAAGTGATTCTTGTGCCTCAGCCTCCAGAGTAGCTGAGACTACAGGCCCATGCCATCACGCTCGGCTATTTTTTTTTTTTTTTTTTTTTTGGTAGATACAGGGTTTCACCATGTTGCCCAGCCTGGTCTTGAACTTTTGAGCTCAAGTGATCTACCCACCTTGGCCTCCCAAAGTGCTGGGATTACAGGCATGGGCCACTACGCCTGGCCTCCTGATTAAATTTTGACTGATAAAACATCCTTAGCTACTCAGAGTTGTAGCATTTGCCACAGAATGTAAAACGCTGAACCATTGGGGTCCATTTGCCAGCCTCCATTCTTTGTACTGTCATTGTCACACGTATCATCTCTACCTACATTCCACACTCAGCAAGGCAATGCTATATCTACTTAACCAACATAATGAAGATCTGAGCTCCCCTGGTGTCATTTCTCGTAGGGCTTAAGAACTAACTTTAGCATTTCTTATAGTGTAGGTGAGTTTGTATTAGATTCTCTTAGTTTCATGCCATTTTCATTCTTGAGGGGTATTTTCACTGGATATAGAGTTTTGGGTTGATGTGGTCTTCTGTCCTCCATGATTTCTTTTCTTTTTTTTCTTTTCTTTTCTTTTTTTTTTTTGAGACAGAGTCTTGCTCTGTCACCCAGACTGGAGTGCAGCGACATGATCTCGACTTGCTGCAACCTCCACCTCCTGAGTTCAAGCAATTCTCATGCCTCAGCTTCCTGAGTAGCTGGGATTACAGGCATGTGCCACCATACTCAGCAAATTTTTGTATTTTTAGTAGAGACAGGGTTCTACTATGTTGGCCAGGCTGGTCTTGAACTCCTGATCTCAAGCAATTCACCCGCATCAACCTCCCAAAGTGCTGGGATTACAGGTGTAAGACACCGTGCCTAGCCTCTCCA
Source organism: Piliocolobus tephrosceles (assembly GCF_002776525.5). Lineage (NCBI taxonomy): Eukaryota > Metazoa > Chordata > Mammalia > Primates > Cercopithecidae > Piliocolobus > Piliocolobus tephrosceles. Next base: position 80,136,840 of record NC_045442.1, on the reverse strand, counting down.
TGATTTCTGATAAGTTTGCTGGCATTTGAGTCCTGTTTCTTTCTTTCTTTTCTTTTTTTTTAAACTCTGAATGTGATATGCTGTGTTTTTCTTGCTGCTGTCAAGACTTTTATTTTTAATCTCTCTCTCTCTTTTTTTTTGTTTTGGCAGTTTTACTATGATGTGCCTAAGCATACTTTTAGTTTTCTTTGTATTTATGCTGTTTGGTGTCTGCTGAGCATCTGGACTCCTTAAATTTATGTTTTTCATCAAATTTGTGAGGACTGCTAGCCGAGCTTCAAAGCAAGTCTGGATTCCAGTTCTCTCTCCATGTGGAGGTAAAGCAAAAGAATAGGAGACTGCTAGTTGGAAGTGATGTCAACCACTGTTTCTTAAATATTTTTCTTTCCCCTTCCCTTTATCTTCTCTTTCTGGGTTATATTGTTTGAAATTGTTCCATAGTTTCCTAGGCTCTTTTGACTTTTTTTCCATTTTTTTTTTCTGTTTTTCCAAATTGGATAATTATTTTTTTTTTTTGGTTTTCAAAGTCACTGACCTCTGTCATATTCATTCTGATATTAAGCCCACCCAGTGGATTTATAATTTTCAGATATTGCCTTCTTCAGCTCTAACGTTTCCGTTTAGTTCTTTTTTATGTTTTCTACTCTTCTGCAAAGATTTATTTCATTGTGAGCATATTTTCACTTATTTCATTGAGCATGGTTATAGTAGCTGGGCTGCAGCACAAATCTCAGCTCAGTTTCCAGCCCTCCCACTTCTCAAAGCTGTGATGTTTGCAGCCTGCCCTGATATTTGTGACTCATTAGCCAGCCAGTGACTGAGCAGAATTGCATATAACTCTGAGAACCCCTTCTTTGTCTTTCTTCTCTCTGGAATGTTCCCTTACTTTTCTGTGGCCATGGCTGCCCTGCCTCCTCTTTCCTCTGGCCAGAGAGGTGACAAGCTTTCTTTCAGAAGCCACTCCATATCAGGTCATGCCCACAGCTCTCCTGTTGACCAAAGCCACAAAGAGGAGGGACTCACCTGGTGCCAATCCCTTCTTCCAAATTTCAGCTCCCTTGCAAATTCTGTTCACTCCTCATAGGCATTGGGTAATATTTTAATAGTGTTCAGAGTTTATATTATTTTTTTTTATAAATGCATCTCATTATGTTGCCAAGACTGGTTTCAAATTCCCAAGCTCAAGCAATCCTCCTGCCTCAGCCTCCTCAGTAGCTGAGACTACAGGTATGTACCACTGTGCCTAGCTTTAGTTATTTGCAAGAAGGTCAGTGCACTGGGAAATTATGCTATCTTTCTAGAAATGAGACTTCCTTCTCCACTAATTTTTATTATCTGGGTAGTGGGTATACATCTCAGACCATAAACAGAGGTGTATTAGGACTAGAGTATCTCTTTATTTTCTATATTCAACTTTTTATTTCTAGTTGGAGTCCCCAACCTCAGACATGTCCCCTAGTTCCAGGGTCATATAACACAGGATCATCAGTCCAAACAGGTCAATTGTGGAGCCATCCTTTGTCCCTGTGTTTGTGGTCCCATCAAATGACTTGACTCTCTGCTGCTCCTAACCACACTGGTGAGGCTAGGCTCCAGGAAGCTTAGACGAACACACCGTCAATTTTCCCTTTAGGGCATCCTCCTCCCTGGTAGCACTATTGGGAAGGAGGAACAGGCCCCCTCTTCTCCCAGGACCCCTCGATCTCCTCTTCCTCTTGTTCTCTTCTCCTTTCCTCTGAGCACTAGGAGAACCTTGGTCTAGTCTGGGAAAAATTATTTCTTCAAGTTTCTTTAAGACACACTCTTTTTTTTCCTGTAATATTCAATAATTTAGGCTTTTGGAACATTAGAGCCAGAAGTCATATGAGCTACTTTTGTTTCCCCCTGCTAAATGTTTCCCTTGGGGCTGTGAGCTCAGAGCTGGTGAAAGGCTTGCTTAAAGGAGAAACAAGAAGAGAAAAGATAGCAGGAAGAAATCCCATAGCGTGATGTCTCCAAATATTATTCAGACAGGGAAAATGTCTTCTTCCTCTCTAGTCCCCCAATATGTATCTCAATGCCTTGCATGTGGTGATTTCTCAATAAATATTTATTAAATGAAGGAACAAATTTGCTGTGTAATATTGGACAAGTCTCACGACCTGTCACTTTGTTCTCTGAGCTCTAAAATGGGGATAATGATACTGATGTCACAGTGTTGCTGTAGGATCAGATGTGATTACACACACTTTGTAAAGAGTTTTCTAATTATAATGTTTTGTCACTGTTATTATGAATGTTCACTGAGCTGAGAGAGTGCTTGGCATCTTTGTGCAAACTATGGGCGATTCCAGGCAGAACTAGTCAGCTGGAAACAGGCTTTTACCTTTTCCCCAGAGAAGCTGCACAACTTCAGTGAATTTTTTTGTTCTCCAAAATTACTTATCCTCCTGATGACAGTTTTTATGTCAGTTTGCTTGATGATTTCTGCATGATGAGAATTGATTTTGGATTAGATTCTTCCCAGCATGGAGTAACTGGTACAGCGTGAGAAAATGATAGTAATATTGTATCTCATCTTAAAGGCATGCTTTGGCTATTGGCATATTTTAGGTAGAGTTTAAACTGAGTTCTAATCACATGAAATGTTAAGGTGTACTTTAAATGTACATTTTGAGTGTTCTTAGAAAGTGCTTTCCAAACTGCCTGACGAAGCAAAGATTGAATGAGCTATGTCTCTTGCTGAAACCTCTGTAAATGGGCTCAGCATTTAATAAAGATTTATAATTTTTGATGTTCTTTGTATGTGAAAAGGACATTGCTCAACTCCAAAGAACTCAGAAATAGGAAGGGCTGGTACTTAATGACCTGGTGTCTTCCAAGGAGCTCATAGCACATGGCAGATTGCACATCTGCCTCTTGAAATCCTAGGGAATTACCCTGTGTTTGCTGGATAGCAACATGACAGTTACCCCCAGCCCAGGCTAAAGCTTGGGGTTCAACCACAGCAGCAAGTATAAGGTTAGCATTTGAGGGATGGGCTTATGGGCACATGAATGCTATGTAAGCTTTATAGAAAAAAATAGTGGATGAGGGCCATTGGCTACACCTTAAAGTAAGTCCCAGGTCCCAAACATCTCTCCATGTGGAGGTGGGGCAATAAGTTGGTGAGAATGACAGCAGGAGGTGATTCCATGCTGGAAGGTCCATCTTCAGGCCTTGTGGATCAGAATCAGAGCACAAGGATGTTCGGGAACAGAAAATCTAGTCTGAATGAACTGATATGCCCTGCTTTCGGGCGGGAGGTTTTCCAGCTACAAGGATTGTTCAATCATTAAATATTTTTTGTTTGCCTCCTATTTTAAGAACTTGTATTAAATGCTGCAATACAAGAGAAAGTTTATATTTCACTAGCACCTTCCAAAGCATTTTTTCTTATATCATGTACACACACACACACACACACACACACACACACACACAGTGTTTTAGGAGGGTCTTCCTACATACTGTGGGGTTATGGAGCCACAGTTCTAGGGTTGATCCTGGAGCCACAATTAAGTAGCTGTGATTTCTCAGGAAAACTACTGAACCTCTCTGCGTGTCAGTTGCCTTATAAGTGAAAATGAACTAATAATAGTATCTGCTTCCTAAAGTTGATGTGAGGAGAAAATGAGTTATTGTGCATAAAGTGTTTAGAACAATGCCTGGTATGTACTCATAACTGTTATCTATACTGTCATTCTGTGGAGCTGGGAACACTGGGAGCCAGGCCAACACAGGGCCAACAGTGGGTGATTCTAGGTGATCCTGAGCAGCCAGAAGTTTGGTTGGTGATGTGAAAAGCAGAATAGAGGAAGTAAATAGAACAGCTGGCCACAGACTTCAGAAGGACATTCAGTGACCTAATAAGAGGGAATCAAAGGCTGCAATCCAGTCAGAAAAGATCCCTGGCAGCAAGGGATTGGACAGAGGAGTTCATGGGACTGACTATGGAGTAGCAATCCCCAATGTGGATGCCCATTTGAAAATGGCTGTTTGGCTGGGCGTGGTGGCTCATGCCTGTAATCCTAGCACTTTGGGAGGCTAAGACGGATGGGATCACAAGGTTAAGAGATTGAGACCATCGTGGCCAACATGGTGAAACCCTGTCTCTACTAAAAATACAAAAATTAGTTGGGCAAGGTGGCACGCACCTGTAGTCCCAGCTACTTGGGAGGCTGGGCAGGAGAATTGCTTGAGCCTGGGAGACAGAGGTTGCAGTGAGTCAAGATTGTGCATTGTACTCCAGCCTGGTGGCAGAGCAACATCAAAAAAAAAAAAAAACAACAACAACAAAAAAAAAAAAAAAAAAAAAA
>NC_045442.1:80108183-80132403 GCF_002776525.5 Piliocolobus tephrosceles | reverse complement strand
AAAAAAAAAAAAAAAAAAAAAGAAAAGAAAAGAAAAAAGAAAGGAAAGAAAATGGCCGTTTGAGGTACTAAGGTCAGATGGGGATACGCAGCAACATGGACTTGGTGTTGAGCCAGGGAGGGGCTCCTACATTTCTCCTGCCTGTGGACAGCCCTGGGTTTGGGACTATGGCCTGGCTGAACTTAGATTGGGAATTAAAATTTTAGTTGTTGCAGTAAAAACAAGAACAACAACGCTGCTGCTACTATTATTACTGCTACTAGAAGTGATAACATTTATTGATGGTGTACTATGATCCAGTATTAAATGTTTCATTCACAACACCATGAGGGAACCTTACTATTCCTGTTTTTCAGATGAGAACATTAAGCATAGAGAAATAAGTGTCTTGTAACAGTCACAGACCAGTAAGTAGAGGGGCCAGGTTTGAACTTCAGCAGTCAGATGTCTTCTCTTAACCATGTATTATACTGTCTTCTAAAACTTGGAAGGGAGTTGTCAGACAGCCAGAGGGAAAGAGATCAACTATAATAGAATTGTAGGAATTCAACACCTTGTGTCTGTAAGAGAGAGGTCAGGAGGAGGGATAAAGAAAGGAAATCACATGAATAGAGCAGCCAATAAAGGTCAACACTCCATTCAATGAAGGTATGTTTCAGACCCAGAGTGACAATCAGATTGAAAACAGGAACTGGCTGTTTCCTTGGGAGGGCTCAGCTTCTGATGGTGTCCCATGCAGGAAGCCTGTCACCGTGCTGAGTGTGATGCTAGCATTTAAATGCACACAGTTTTTGCACCACTGATCCTTACAGGCAAGCCAAGTGTTTTACCTTCAAGTGCAATGAAAGAAATAGCCAACTCTTCCAAAGCTGGAAGATAAGCTGACTGGTTTGGAATTGCTCAGAGATGGTTTGTAGCTGTCCAACATGGTGCTTGCCCAGGAGATCAGCAAAACAATTTTGACTGTAAGTGATCTTTCCTTGGTACTGACCAACCTTTTGGGCTAGGGCAGCACTCATTTTCCTTATCCCAGTGAGCATCAGAAATGAACAGTGCTGAGGGTCTTAGTAATTTATCAGACTTAAAGTTAAGAGCATGCAGTGTGATCCAATGTATTCTTTATTAACTACATATTTGAAAGTGAAGCTGGTTAGACTGCTGCCAGATTCAGGTCCTGGAATCCTTTGTTATTTAGATTGCAAATTTTCTGTTTGGTTGAACCTGTCCAACCCTTATTTCATTTAAATGTATTTTTTCTTTGCATGAATTTTCCCTACTCACAAAAGAAATAGAAGTTGGTAAATGCAGCCAAAATGCCTGCAGAACTCTTCCAGCATTGTTCAGTGATTATATAAGTGGAGAAGTACATACAATTTCCATTTCAATCAAGTTTTCCATTAATAAGGAGACTGAGTTATTTCTTAGTTCAAGTTGTCAGAGACTGCAGCAGGTCACTATGCTACGGGTACCACTAAGGAATTGGTCCCATGACAATAGAGAGGCTTCACTCAACTTTCAGGTGAATATTTTTTTGGGGATCTGATGACATTAAGATGAAACAGCACCATTCAGTAATTGGGCTCAGGCTACTGTCTTGAAAGTCCTTGAGTCGTGATAGAGCTTTGTTGTAACCAGTGACATAACAATGTCTATTGTGTGAGGAAGCAGCTTCCCTTAAAAGAAGAACCAATCAGAGCACTGGAAAGTTTTTGCTGAGAGTGTTTGGAAGAAGACTCTCAGGTAAGGATAGTTGAACATTGGTAATGACTGCCTTCCTAGGGACTCAGGTTTCTTTGGGTATTGGTCCAACTGACTTCCATGGCCGCCATCATGATGGGTGTGTGTCTTGTGTGTGTGTGTGTTTGTGTGTGTTTAAGTAGGAGAGCAGGGCAAGTGGCATTGCTTTCATTTTAGAATCTTCAAGTGAAGTGGGGAAAAAATTTGTTTTTCATTTGGCTCAGCTGAGAAAAGAAGGGAATTTCACGAAAACTATATAAAATATAATGGAGAAAGGAAGAGAACAAAATAAGGTAAAATATTGGCAGCACAAAAACAATTGAGTGACTGCAGATATGATCATCTGTTTATTTGGGACTCCCATGCACCTCACCTCCCGGTATGTATGCTGTTGTGATTCTGGGCTTGGCCATTTCACTGCTTTGGTCAATGAAGCATTAACATATGTGGCACAATCAGACAGTGGGAACCTGTCCTTTTGGAATGGTCATTCTTAGGGTCCAGCTGCCATGGAAAGAAGCCCATGTGGAGAGACCACATGGGGAGAGAGAAATACTTCCAGCCAGACATGTGGGAGAAGGTATCCTGGAAGGTGCAGCCACCTGACTGCAGCCTCAGGAGAGACCCCAGAGGAGAGAACCATCCAGTTGAGTCCCAGCCAATCCACAGAATAATAGGAAATGAAAATAAAAAGGAGCGGGCTTTAATTCACAAAGTTTTGAGGTAGTTTTAAATGCAGATAACCTAAATTAGATGTCTTAGATTCCATCAGATTTAACTGTCTTGTGAGTCTCCGGGGCTCTGCCCAAAGCTAAACTGCTGCCATAGATCATGATACTCTAGTCCTATGGGTAGGTGGAGTTTTACAGATACTGTTCTTGTCTCTGTCCCTCTGCTCCAGGTCCATCTCCATGGCATGTCTGCCCTGTTGGTGGCATCTCCTACTTTTCTATCTGGTGCAACCACCAGAGTCTCCTGGCCACCTGGTGGCTTCTCCTTCCTTTTGTCACAGTTTTCAGGCTGCGGAAACTTCAGTGTTCATGCTCAATTGCCTGGGCTGTGGCTGATAGTTAATCACTTCCTTCTTCTGGAGAAGAGCTCTGAGTGCTTTCCATTACTGTCCTTTCTTAGTCATGAGTCCCAAAATGACCAGTACTAATAATATTAAGCGGGAGAACTTGGCCAGACCAGGGCCTCCTAGTCATTGGAGACAGTGAGGGACACAGTATACCTAAACCTTATTGTGTAGCCTGAGTCAGGTTAGGGATTGGCCAATCTGGATTCTGGGGGATTGCCGTTAAGTGGCATAAGATCCAAGTACAACAAGTCTGGGTTGCCCTGGTAGGTCCAAGGTCAAGGCCAGACCACAGCAGCTGGGGTGTGAGCACTCGGCTAGGCAGTGCTGCTCTTGTGAACTGCAGTTCTTTGCAGCTGGGTTCTTTGGAAAGGCCAGGGTTTCTAATAGCTTGTTCTGAATGATTGACATCTAAACGTTTACACACACATGCAAAAGTTTGCCTCTCCTTTCCTAAATGTCTAGGATGGCATGTCTTTCTGCCTTTGTAACCAAGAAATAGAACTCAGTCCAAAGAGAATTTGGACAGACATTTCAGGAAAAGCTGAAGATCAAGAAATTATTGTTCTCATAAAAATGTACTTTTTTTGTGGCAATCTAAACTCTGCTCATTGCAGTCTCTCCTGTAGCAAATGGCACTGCTGACCTATATTGGTCCTGCTGTCTGAGGTGCAGGCATATGTGGATCTCACCACCCATTATATTCATAATCTTGATCTGAGTAGAGGATCACAGCCCACTTGTGAACTGAAGTGACTATTGACCGTCAATATGGTTTGGCTGTGGCCCCACCCAAATCTCATCTTGAATTGTAGCTCCCATAATTCCCACATGTTGTGGGAGGGACTTGGTGGGAGGTAATTGAATCTTGGGGTCAGGTCTTTCTCGTCCTGTTCTCATGATAGTAAGTCTCATGAAATCTGATGGTTTTATAAATGGGAGTTCCCCTGCACAAGCACTCTCTCTTGCCTGCCACCATGTAAGATGTGACACTGTTTATCCTTGCCTTCCGCCATGATTGTGAGGCCTCCCCAACCATGTGGAACTGTGAATCAATTAAATCTCTTTCCTTCATAAATTACTCAGTCTCAGGTATGTCTTTATTAGCAGCATGAGAACAGACTAATACAGCCATACACTTCCTTCACTGCCCAATGGGGCTCAAGACAGAAAGGAAAGTACATTAGTTTGCTGGGGCTATTGTGACCCCTCTTCCTAGATTCCTACTACTGCCAACCCCCCAGGGCCCCAGCTGTGTACCATTGGGCTGCTGGCTCAGAGAGGACACCTGTTACCCTGACTAAAGCCATTGAACCTGAGACAGTAGTTGTATCAGAATTTTCCAGGAATTGAGTGGGTCTGAGAGGCTGCTAATCCTCTCTGTGTTCCTTGGGTTAGTTCTTTGGGGAATCCCAAGAAAATGCTTGAGGCCTATGCAGTCTTGCTGACATATCTGGAAAGCAGACTCACAGAGCAAATTGACAGGCTCAAAATATCCAGGATCAACACTAAATCATTGGGGAGGCTTTCCTTCTGTGGCTTTCCTCCGACTCAAATAAAGTACTTCTTTCATGATATATACACCTTTTAAAATAAAAACCTTGAGAAAATATTTTGGACATAAAAATCAAAGCTTCCATTCCCATAATATTAAAATACGGAATGCAAACCCCAAACTGCTCAGTTAATCCAGGGGAGGGAAATATGGGAAAAATCGGCAAAATAAGAACAGGAGCCATGGAGAAAAGCGAGAGCACAGTATTAGAGAAAGGGAGGAGGAGGAGGGAGAGGGAGATAAAAGATTTAGTAAGACAAGAGGAGAAAGCAAAAGACCTGCCAGGCTGGGAGCGGGAAGCCTCCTCTGGCTCTGAGTGGAACGCTTTTATGAGTTGGATCCTTTTGACCCAGCCTGCCATTCATTTATACTGTGGGATTTGAGTTTTCTGTTCCCTTATCTCTGAAATTTTAATTAACTGATTATCCAGTATCTGTTCTATAATTGCTCTTTATTCTTAATCCTTCTGAGCCTCAGCAATAAAGGAGGTGGCCCCAAGGGAGTATGAGTGGGGGAATGTTCGCTCGGTCCCACAGAAGGGGCCGACAGCCGCAGGGGACACCAGGTGGCGCCGTCCCCGCCTCCATTTTAGAGGGGAGGGAATCTCATCTTCGTTGGGTGCCATCTACTCGCTAGGGACAGCTATTTTTGCTTTAATGTCTTTTAGTCCTCACAGAAACCCTGTGAGCCGGCAAGTAAAGTTCAAGGGCTCATCTAGCCAGTGAGTGGCTAGGCAGATCTTGTATCCATGTCAGTCTGACAAATGCCCAAACTTGTCCCCACCCTTGCACTCTAAGATGGACATGAATGGGTGGAATGCTTGTAAAATACTGAAAAGGATGGAGAAGGAGAAGATGGCGGTCCCTATTATTCAACTACCCAGAATTAATCACTACTGTTACAATCATTTTTGGGTATGTTTTAGGTTTTCTGTTGTTGTTGTTTTAACTGTCAATGTGTTTAAAACAATTTTCTTCTCTATTTCATATTATTTACATTTATGTATATCCTGAATGTGGCAACTAGAACTGTAAATTATTTTTAGTAAAAGGGGAGAAACTATGAAACCAACCTAATTATGAAACTAAAGGTGCAAATTGTCTGACTTTGACTTCTGTTTTTTTTTTTTTTTTTGAGACAGGGTCTCTCTGTGTCACCCAGGCTGGTGTACAGTGATGTGATCACAGTTCCCTGCAGCCTCAACCTCTCAGGCTCAAGCAATCCTCCCACCTCAGACTCCTGAGTAGCTGGGACTACAGGTGTGTGCCACCCCGCCTGGCTAATTTTTAAAATTTTTTGTAGAGACAGGTGTCTCACTGTATTGCTCAGACTGGTGTTGAACTTTTGGGCTCAAGCAATCCTCCCGCTTTGGCCTCTCAAAGTGCTGCAATTATAGGTGTGATCCACTATGCCCAGCCTGAATTTGATTTCTGAAATTGTGTGTGTGTGTATGTGTGTGTCTGGGAGTATAACAGAGTTGACCCAAAACAAAACACAACTTCAACTCGTCTGTTGTTTCATACATTTATATTTGAGTAAAAGATTCTGCAGTCATATTGCCTGAGCTGGAAGAAGAAGCTGAAGCTCTGTCAGATATTTTGAGTGACAGCGCTTCTCACTGACAGGAGGCTCATGATAGTCTTGCAGAGAATGAATGACTTAGAATTTGAGAATTGTACAGAAGCCATCCACGTCACTTGACACGGGAATATAATTTACCTAAGAGAATTAAAGAACCGACAAAATACAGAAAAAGTTACATGGCAAAGAGACATATTTTTACTTGCTCTCTAATAGTGATTAATTGGCAACAACCTTTGTATCAAATACTAGAAGACGATTAAGTAATGCAACTGTTCATTATGATGCCATATTATGCAGCTGTTAAACGTGACTGCCACATGTAATGTTTCAACAGACCAAAGATGAACTGAATGCTAATCATAGTAAATTTGATTTCCTTAGTGCTACTATATACTCTATCTTATTTCATCTTCCTGCAAACCTCAGTGTCAGGTTTTAGTACTTTTCTCATTTTAAAGTTAAAGAAACTTGGGCTCAGAGGTGCTCCGCTGAGGACAAATACCTAATGCATGCAGGGCTTAAAACCTAGGTGATGGGTTGATAGGTGCAGCAAACCACCACGGCACATGTATACCTAGGTAACAAACCTGTACATTCAGCACATGTATCACAGAACTCAAAGTGAAAAAAAACAAACAAAAAAACTGGTAGAAGAAGAGAGTTAACACCTAGCATTATGTGATCCTGAAGAAGCCCATGATTTCTCAGCTGACTTGTTGTGTTGCTTAAGATTGCTGATATAGTGCAGTGCTACTGATCCCTATGCTGTGGATTCCATACGCTTGTTGCATGCCCAGATATGGCCTTTGGGATCAAGGCATTCTTTCCCCCACTTGCCAGGAATGTTGGCTGCTTGTGACTCACAGCTGAGCTCTTCTCTGGACTTGGCCTTTGTCAGAAAGGAACCTTCTCACTGGCGGTGATGGCCTTCCCTGGAGGTGGTCTGACTTCACTAACTGGTTGGTAAATGGGAGGGGGGCCCTGCCTTCATCTGGGGCAACTCTGAGGGGCTACTGCATTTCAGTCCAATGTCTTCTTCTGGCCAGCTCTGCTTCCCTTACTCCCCATGATGGATGCTGTCTGTGCCCGAGAACCTCCAACATGGAGATCTGACTCAGAGTCTGCTTTTCTGGGGAACTGGGCCGAAGAAATATATTCCGATAAGAACTCTAAAATTAGCCACCTTGGAGAACAAGGGCTAGGAGTGAATGCACGAAAAGGAAAGCTGATTGTGCTAAGATGATGTGATTACAGGTGACTTACTGTCTTTTCAAACGTATTTCTTTAAATATTTTATACTTTTACAATTTAAAGGAGAGGGAACAAGAGGGAGAGAAAAATGGCATAAAAGGTGTTGCATGAACATGCAGCAGGGAGGGCCACCTGAGAACGTCTGCGCTGTCTCTTTTTCTTGCTTACTTTCTCTCACGCCCTCCTGTTCCTGGAGTCCCACGCCCCATTCCCTCTTCCCTACTTTGAATAGAAAAAATGTTTGGAAACCTGGAGCCCTTGTATTAGAAGTCATATATGGTTAGTAACTCCAGTTTTCTTGGTAGGGACATTTCTTGATGAGTTGCCCTAGACAAGGGGATAAAAGTTGGATGTAGAAACCCTGTGAAAAATGGGACTCTGTGGAAATGAATAACCATGTCACCTTTATAAGATTTATCTCACAACTTGTCCCAGAGGCACCTCTCCTTCTGAAAGGAATGCTCTGGGCCATAGCCATAAAATAAGGCTTTTTATCTCACTGCCTCCAGTCCACTTCTAGAGACACATAAACATTCACGATAGTCTCCACAGGGGTTTCACATGCTGGCTCTGTGCAGTGTGCCCTGGGGATATGGAGATCCAAGGTTGCAATTTAGATGTTTTTAATGGAATATTATCTCCTCTAGTAGAGAGGCAACATATTGGTGAATCTGCTGTTTCTTCTTTCCTGATTAAATCAAAATCTCAGCAGCAAAAAATCAATCTCCTCCCCCCATTCCATTTATACCACCACTGCTTCAACTTCGATCTTATTACCTCTCACCTGGACGAGTGCGACAGCCTCCTAATAGTTCTCCCTGCTCTGGTCTCTCTCCCACCCCGCATTCAATTCTCCACACTGCTGCCAAGGGATCTCCCGAAAATGCTAACATGATATTGACAATCTCCTGCTTAAAGTCATTAATGGCTCTCCATTTATTCAATATATAAATGCCCAATCAAGGCATTGAAAAACCTTCATGATCCCTGCCTGCATTATCAGCACCCTCACTAGTCACTTCTCTTATGCTGCAAATATTTCAACCACATTCACCTTCATTTCCTGAACAATACATGGTCTCATATGCTTCCTAGCCTTTGCAGATGCAATTCATTCACTCCAAGATGTCCTTCTGGAATGACTCATCTTTAACATCACTGCCTCTGAGAAACTTTATTTTTCCATTTAACTTTAAGTAACCTTGAACAATCTTCATGTATCAGTCAGGTTCTTAATGGCCGACGACAGAATCCACTTTAGTTAGCTTAAGCAGGAAGGAATCGATTGAGGAAATTAGAAAGCTTACCGAGTTGTTGGAAGGGCTTGGGAAATAAGTTTCAGATTCATTTTCCAGCAGCAGCAGCTCCCAGCATCATACCAGGGTCGGGTTCTCCTGGTGAGGAAGCAGCTTTTGCCTTTGGTCCCAAAACCGTGCTGGCCTCCTCTGCTGCCACCACTACCCATGGTGGGTGTCCCGCCCTCTTCCTTGTCCCCTCACGTAACTGACTTAGAATCCAGGTCTTGTGTAGATGTGTCTGACTGGTAAAAACAAAGCCACATGCCTCCATTCTAACAGCAGGGGAGATTGGGAACTTTTTTGTTTTTTTTCCTACATCGAGAAGGCAGAATTCAAAATGTGGAGATCTATCAACATGTAAAGATGTTTAAAAGACATGAAGCAGCAGGAATGTCAGCTTTCCACTGTCTCTCTCTTTTTTAAAGACTACTATTGCATTTTGCTGTTGTTCTCTTTATACACGTGTGCTTTCCCTGCTAAACCAAGGACTTGAGTTAAAGTGATGTCTCACTCATTTCTGTGTCCACAGTCCTCTGGCACACGGCCTGACATATCAGTAATTCTTTGTTGATTTTTAAAGCAATAGAGCTATGAGAATTCCTTGCCTAAAACGTTTTGCATGGTCAATTATATAAGATGTTATATCTTGTCTCGAAAACTACTCCCCAGTCTGTATGCTCCGAAATGAATTAAACTAAATCTTAAATAACTCAAGCTGCAGGAAACAAGACTGTAAATACGATTTCAAATTTGGCCTCTAGAAGCAAGACTGCAGATTCAGCGCTCATATTCAGTACCATCTTATACATCATGTGCCATAATAAACAGAGTGGCCTTGCAGCAAATGAAGGAGTAAGGCAAGGTTATCTCCAGTGCTCTCTGCTTCCCTTCTTAGCCCTACTCTCTCTTCTCACCTATGTCATGCTTTCTTGTCTGTAAAGGACTAAAGGACTGTCACACCTTTATTTATTTAATGCTCATAGCTATCCCATGTGTGTTTTTTTTTGTTTTTTTTTTTATTATACTTTAAGTTCTAGGGTACATGTGCATAACGTGCAGGTTTGTTACATATGTATACATGTGCCATGTTGGTGTGCTGCACCCATCAACTCGTCAGCACCCATCAATTCATCATTTATATCAGGTATAACTCCCCAATTTGTCTCCATGTAATATCCGAGGCCAGAGATTAGCAAACTATAGCCTCAGGGCCCAAACCAGCTGCAGTATGTGTTTGCAAATAAAGTTTTATTTGCGGTGTAGTCACACCCACTCATTTATGTATTGCCTATGGCTTCCTTGGGTTATAATGTCAGAGTTGTGTATTTGCTACGACCTGCAGAGCCTAAAATGTTTATTATCTGTCAGTTTATTAGGTCCTGGCCTAAGTCTCTGGAACACAGGTATCAGGTGAAATTGTCCGTGCAAGTCAGGACTTGAAACTGGATCTTCTGATTATGAGTTCCACTCCTTAGATGATCATATTGGGAGTCATCTAAAAACGTGTAGAACTATTTGAAAGTAGCTTTCTCTAACTGCTGCGTTCTTTTTTATCTCAGTTGATTCATACTGCTGACCAAGTGAATCAGACATGGAGTTTATAGCACTCTATATAATGAAAGGATGGAGGAGGGAAGGTACTGGGGTGGGAAAGTCAGTGAAATTCTTATTATAAATACCAGCACAAAAATATTGAGGTAAATGAAGAAACAGCTACAAATGGGGAAGGTAAGGAAGGAGTGGTCGGGGAAGAGTTACCTTTCAGGTTTATCCCTTTTATATGACATTTTCAAAAATACTCACATGCTACTTCAATAAAAACATCAAATTATTTAAAAAAAAAAAAAAAAACACCAAAAAGTAAAGTCAGAGAGAAAGTACAAAGGAAGTTTGTCACTAGCACAGATTACACTGTAGTATAACTTGCTGTTTCTGGAGATATTTAAGGGTATACATCCTGAAAAATGGCTGCAAAGGCATACTACATACCCCATAATGTCATATCTACTTTAGAGAACTGTAAGTCACAAAGCAAAACAATAGCCACACATCCCAAGTATGACTTCTATCATTTGACCAACAGTGATACAAAGGAGAATGCAAGTACGGTACCCTCACTACCACAAATTATGCAGTCCGGTTTCCTGCAGACGTCAGCACACCCAATGTGCAATGGATGAGCCTCACCCTGGGAAAGTCACCTTCATGATCATGGTATTTCCCGCACTAGGTAACTATGAGTTTATAGTGGCCTGGCATCTCACCCTTGATTCCAAACATTTACACATAGGTTCATTGACTTTGCACAAGCTCTAGCCTGTCACTTATGACATAAAGACTTTTTCAAATTTTAAGAGCCAGACAATAACATTTTGGATACTAGAATATTTGCAAAATCCTAAAAAATGTATGTACAATGTGAACAAGACCAACCAGAAGGCTTTGTGTTTATCTACATATTCCAAGCTCCTCTTGGTGATGTCAAAATCTTTTGAGGAATCTGAGACATTTGTTGATGTGGCTAGGCAGAATACTGGCCCGCAAAATGTTCAAGTCCTTGTTCCTGGAACCTGTATATGTGTTACTTTACATTATGGCAATAGGTATTTTGCAGATATGATCAAGGATTTGAGATGAGGACAGTATTCTGGATTATCCAGATTACTGGGTCTACTGTAATCGCAGTGTCCTTGTGATAAGGACTCAGGAGGGCCAGATAAATAGATGTAAGGACAGAAGAGAAGGCAGGGGAAAGGTGTTAAATTGCTGGCGAGAAATGTAGGCAGCCTCTTGAAGCTGGAAAATCTATGTAACAATCACTCCAACCTTAGCAGCTTAAAACTGCAGCTGCTTTATTATATACCTTGAATTTTGAAATTAGTAATTTGGGCAGAGCTCTTCTGGGCAATTATTCTAGTCCATATGGTATGCACAGAGGCCATTCAGTGGTCACTGTTTGGTGGACCGATTGATCTGTATGGTCAAAGACGGATTCATGCTTATATAACTGGCCTCTGGGTGGGGTTGGCTAGGAGGCTGGGCTTAGCTGGGTCTTTTGGCCAGAGCATTTGCATGTGGTCTCTTCAGTATAGCAGCCTCAGGTAGCCAAGACTTATTTACTCATTTATTTATTTTGGAGATGGAGTCTCTCTCTGTCTCCCAGGATGGAGTGCAGTGGCACAATCTTGACTCACTGCAACCTCTGCCTCTCGGGTTCGGGTGATTCTCCTGCCTCAGTCTCTCGCTACCATGCCTGGCTAATGTTTTGTGTTTTTAATAGAGACAGGGTTTCACCATGTTGGCCAGGCTAGTCTCAAACTCTTGACATTGAGTCATCCACCTTACAGCTGCTCAAGACTCTCAGAGAGAGTGATTCAAGACAAGAGAAAGTGGTAACTGCCAATTTCTCAAAGCCTGGAATTACTTTTGCCATATTTTAATGGTCAGTATATTCATAAACCCACCGAGATTCAAGGGGAGGGGACATAGACTCTACCTCTCAATGGGAGGCATGCCAAAGACATTGTGACCATCTTTAATTTGCCACAGAATTGGATTAGAAACAGTGTAAAATGTACCTACATGTGTGTATGAGTGTGCTACGGAAGCTCAGAGAAGGCAGGGACCAACTCAGAGTCATAGTTCAAGCGAGCTAAGAGTTTGTCAGACATTTCAGAGGATAAAACATTAAGTCATGGTGCCACAAAGGAGGTGGTCATATTTAGGAAATAACAAATTAGGTGTGTTAGAGTCGGGGGGCATGGAGAAAGGAAGGGAGATGATGATGAGTATGGCGTTGATACAGTGGTGGTATGATGAAGACAGTGATAATGTAAACAGAATCGCCCATATATTGTGCATGTTATTTCATTTATTCAGGTAAGTTCTGGCTCTGTTGCCCAGGCTGGAGTACAGTGCTGGGATCATAGCTCACTGCAGCCTTGAACTCTTGGGCTCAAGTGGTCCTCCTGAGTTGCTAGGATTATAGGCGTGTGCCACCACATCCGGCTAATTTCTTTAATTTTCATAGAGACAAGGCCTCGCTATGTTACTCAGGCTGGCCTGAATCTCCTGACTTCAAGTGATCCTCCCTCCTCTGCCTCCCAAAGTGCTAGCATTACAGGTGTGAGTCACTATGCCTGGCCTTCAAAGGTCTCTTAAATGCAGCAGAATAATCAGGTGACAACAGCAGTGGGTTGGAGAAAGGGCAGAATGGATTGGGACTGGGGGCCCAGGAGAAGAGGATTCTGATTGAAATAGAAGAGTCATGGTCTGAGAGGAGGCAAAGCAGCAGAGAGAGACCAATATGCCTCTCTACCTTTATCTACCACAACCCTGCTACAGCCCTGTGAAAAAACCATAGCATAGGCCCTGAAGTAAGGAGTACAGCTCTGCCAGTGGTACATTCTTTCCTGGGGATAGAGCTGTATTGGCCAGGAACAGCCAAGAGAAGACAATTTGGGTACCATTTAGGGAAAAGACTAAGGGTGAAGAGGCTCAGCATGGTGGCTCATGCCTGTAATCCCAGCTCTTTGGGAGGCTGAGGCAGGAGGATTGCTTGAGGCCAGTAGTTCAAGACCACTTGGAAAATATAGCAAGACCCTGTCTCTACCAAAACAAAACACACACACACACACACACACAAAAGATTAGCTGGGCTTGATAGCATATGCCTATTGTTCCAGCTGCTTGGGCTGCTGAGGTGGGAGGATCGCTTGAACCCACGAGTTTAAGGCTGTAGTGAGCTATGATCGCACCACTTCCCTCCAGTTTGGGCAATAGAGCCAGACCCCGTCTGCAAAAAACAAAAACAATAAAAAATTAAGAAGAAAAGTTGGTGAAAAGGATGGATTGCAATGACATGGAGACTTCACTGGACTCTGGAGAAAGGATCACGGTTTGCACAAGTAGGTGAGGTTCTGAGCTGCAGGGAAAAGAGGGTGGAGTGGGAAGAAATGACAGAAGACCCTGGGTCATTATGGTCCCTATTATGTTGAGGATGGTGGACATGGGATAAAAAGGAGGAAGGGCTACTTAATTGCTTGGTCCCTAGTCCCTCTCCCCGGAGGTGAAGCCTGAGGTTAGGATAGGGGAGAATGCGAGAGTTGCCCTCTGGGAGCTCAATAAAGGCTCCGGAGAGAGTATGAGGCAGACAAATCTTTCTAGGAATCAGACGGGAGAGTGGGTATAAATGAATTGCTTATCTTTTTCTCAAAGTCATCCAACTTATCACGAGGACAATACTGTGAAAAGGACATCTTGGAAAACCCAAAACAATATTTTTTGGAAGGTAAAGTAAATCCGATTTGTTGAGATGTTTCTGTGTGTTTGGAGATAAATCACATTTTGTATTTTATCAGCAGATTGGCGGGTAGTTAAACAGCTTAAAACTGGCAGCAAAATGGAAAGGGTTCCTCGTAGCTATGAATAATCCACTATTTTATGCGGGTTTCTGGACAGCTTAAATCAGGACTGTGCAGAGAAGCACAAAGTGATTATGTAAATTGCGATGGCTTGTTGGGGAGTGTTTGCAGAGTGTGGGAGGGAGAGGTGGTGAGGGCAGAAGGGAGAGGGAGCAGCAGTAGGCATGGTGGGCAGTTTTCCCCTCAGGTAGGCATTGTCTTGGATGTGATTGCTGGCATGTTGGGGGACACATAACCATGAGGTCAATGTGGTGCATCTTACTGAAGCGTCCATTCAGTGTAACAGTATTTAGGAATGCAGGCTCTAAGGTTGCCCTGCTTGGTTCCCATCCTGGATCTACCACTTACAACACTGGGGGAATCTTGGTTCTCTCCTGTGTTAAACGGGGTTAATAATTTCACTTACCTCACATGATTGCTGTGAGGATAAAGGAAGACAAATGTATGAAAGTTCTTAGAATAGTTTCTGATACATAGCACACATGCATGTCCCTATTATGGTTGTCTGCACTTCGTGTTTTGTATTCTGTTCAGACATGCAGGTACAGGGGCCGTGATAGTCCGGCCCCCCTTTGCTTCCTCTGATGAGACAGAATTAAGGCATGAATTTTTCCCTCACTAAGTCACAATCATGCAGATATCAGCATGCCAGTGAAGAAGAAACACTGACTTCCTAAACAGAGAACCTGGGTTATTGAAATTGCACTGGGGCTGCTCTGGTCTTCACTTTTCACTGAGATGTGAAGGCTTGGTTCTAGTACTACAGTGTCACTGGTTCAGGAAGCCCAACTGGGAGTCATATAAGTGAGTTACAGCTTCAGTTCTGCCACAGCAGAGCTGGGTGCCCTTGGCCTAACTAGGAGCACAGTTGACAGAAAGATTGGGATCAGGCAGCCTCCACTGGTATGTCGCTTTTCCAAACTTTTCCATAATTCCGTTTTCGCCTTTGTCTTCTCCACTAGACAATATAAGTGATGATACTAATAACTTTTAATCAGCACTTATTCTATTCTAGTTATGTCTTTAGTCCTAGTATCTTTTAGATCCCACAGGATCTGGCACATGGTAGGCACCTAATAAATGTTCAATAAATTATTAGATACAAGAATAGATGACCTCTGTTTGAATCACGCACTTGCTTAGTTTAGGGACTTGGAGCAAATTTTTTGGTCTCTCATTTTAGTCTGCCCATTATGCTGGGCATACATTAGGCACCCAGTGGATTTTTGTTTAGCTGAAATACCTTGCTTCACCATTGCTTGAGGGAACAATCTAGGTTGTGATATATGGTTATTCCCAGATCTTTGTCTCTGGCTTCACATTTATGTATCTACTTCTGTTCAGTCTTTCTGCTTAGATGTGCGGTAGCACCTCAAGACTTATGTTCAGACATGACCTCCGGATGCCTACCTCTTGCAAATCTTCTCTCTGTCTCCTCCATCTCAGCAAATGGCATTACCATCTACCCGGTTGCTCAAAACAAAAATGTAGGAGTCATCATTCTGTTTCTCTCTCAGCTAACAGCAAATCCATCAGCAAATCCCCTAAGCTCTCTGAATCTGATTTCTCCTCACCCTCTCCACTACCTCAACTCTTGTCCAAGCTACCCTCATTTCTTACCTGAACTATTGTGGTTATCTCCTAAATAGTCTCTGTGTTTTTACTCTTTTATACTCTTCCCTTTTCTACTCTTAATAATCCTAACTACCCCCCAGCTCCTTCCAAGAAAATGATGGGTAGCATGGAATGATGACCTACTCAGCTGAAAGACTGCGGTAAAGAAAAGGAGGGATGTGGTGTGTGTGTGTGTGTGTGTGTGTGTGCGCGCACACACGTGTTTGAGGAGCAGAGTCCTGGAGAGGGGGAATTTTAAGAGAATTGATGTCCTATGACAGGGAGCAGGAAAGGGAATCCACAAATGGGAGCAGGCAGCCCTTAAAAAAGGGGCAACCACATAGATAAGACAAAGAAGGTGTCCTGGAGATGAGCTCAGCAGGGAGGCATCCATCATTATGTGCACTGAATGGGTTGGGTAAGCTGCTCTGGCAGGAATTACCCTGTCCATTCACCAGGTTCTGAGTGTTTAATTCAACAACTAATACTAAGTGTTTTCTGGATATAGGCACTACCATCTCATCCTTTTGATGGATGTTTAGGACACGAAATTAAGACGTATAATAAAACATTGAATCTCAAAAGAGAATGGAGGCTAGGTCTAGGTCTGAAGCCTTCTCCCAGGAAGGGACGTATTTATCCCTTCATGCTCCCTGGACGTATTTATCAGCTCTCTTCCCAGCAAACCCTGAATTCAGGATGTGGAGGTTGGTTGGCATGTGTTGAATGAAAACTTTGCACTTTATGGGCAATTCTTGCCTCTATCATATGAGGCTCGAACACAGGGCTGCTCAAGGAGAGGACTCTGTTGAATATTTATAAAGCCCAAAAGAGTATCATAGATTATGGGATATCCACATACCCATCAGTGATCCGCTTTGAGATCTTAGAGAAGCTTCATACAATCTCTGTGTCCCATTGCTACAAGATGATCAGTACTGAATTTCTGCAGCTTCACATTGTACTGTTATGCAAAGATTCCAAATATCCTTCTGATTGGAGATAATGTGTCAGCCCTGATCCTCTTACAGTGGAAATAAGATACAAGGTAAAGCAAAATGGGATTCCCAGGCTGCAGACCTCAGCTTAATGTGAATAAACCTCTGGCCAAACATGAACTTTCAGTTTTCAGAGTGTATTTAATTGAGAGCTATGATTTATTTTGTTCCTTGAGCTAAATTGGGATCTGTACAAATAAAGAATGTGAAAAACCATAGCTGCAGTCTTAGGAGAGCGCCAGTAAGAAAAGAGAGAAATTGTGTTTATAAAACCACAGGGTTGAGCTATTCTTCCTTTTTTTTTTGGATTATTCTTTCATTTCTTGGTCTTTTTTGGCCAGAGTGCCAGGGCCAGTGATATTTTGGAGCCATCTATATGGAGGCAGGAGGCCAGAAGCACACCCTGTCCTCCCTCCTTCCTTGGGATTGTTCTGAGCTCCAAATCAATGTACAAAATTTGTCCAGAGCCATAAGAAAGGCAATTGTTCATCCTTCCTCCTTTGCATGACAGTTGTAACTGCCCCTTCTTCCCCTTGGTCTATTGTCAGAACCAGGGAGCTAAAAGTGTAATGCCATTTCAATTTGTGCTTCTGAAGCTTTAACCAGGCTGTGCTGTTTAGGTGAAAGGCTTAAACACCCGAGAATAATCTTAGGTATTAAGTAAAAATAGCTCCCAGCATTTTGTGCTTAAAATGGTAACTCTATGTGTCCAAGGACTATAGTCTTCTATATTTCCTAGCAAATAGAACCGCTGGGATGCTTGAATCTCAGAATTGGAAGTGATTTGGAGGTTAGCTCGTCTGACTTTGTAGAAGAAAAATGTCAATTGCAGAAAATGTTTCCCCTTTTGTAAACTAGCACTACTTCTCCCCAGCTTTTAGACTCAAAGAAACAAAATCCACAACAAGGAGGTCTTCCTTGTTTGCTCTTTTTTTTTTTTTTTTGCTAGAAAATCTCAGTACTATGATAGATGTAGGTAGGTAGTGAGGGAAACCTGCCTTCAATCTGGGATGCCTAAATGTCAGGGAAATCTGCTGAACCCATCATGGCCCCGTTGTAATAGATTTTTTATGTTCATCAGTTTTTTTGCAGCAATCAGCCTCGAAGGCCAATAGGGATTCCAGAAGATGAGGCTGAATCGTGACAGTCCATCTACAGAGGAGAGAGAGCTCTTTGATATTCGTGTGCTGTGACCCCTGCTCTCCACAGAACCCACTGACAGCCATTCCCAGCAGGGCTCACAGGTCTGTCTGGAGGCTGCACATTTTTGTTCTGTAAACAGGGAAGAGGCGTTAGCGAACTGCTTACCTGATTCTGAATCCAGCCTCCTTCTCATGCCGTACACCCTACTCAGTCTGTGACCTAATTACCCCTTCATTTCTGAGGAGTAGCAGCAAGCCTTCCAGAAAGCCAAGCTGAGACAGGAAGGGGAAGACGACAGGTTGCGGCGAGTTGATTCAGCCCTCTTCTCATTCCTCCTCCTCTCCTTGCTCTTTTCTCTGTCACCAGTGCATCCGAAGACAGTGCAGCGAACTGCTGAGCCAGACATCTTTAAAACATGCCCTTTGTAAGTCATCACCCTTTGTAATCACAATGAAGGGAGGACATGAAGCGGAAGTGGCCGCCTGCTCTCAGAGCCCAGTCCCCGGAGACGGCAGGCAATGGAGGAAAGATGCTCTTCTGCCTGTCAGCAAGGGCAGACAAATGGCTGTTGCATTTGTTGAGATGTGGGGCTGATCCAGCAGCTGTTCAGGCCCTCAGAGGGCTGTTCGGAATGTGCTGGAACCTCCAATCAAGTTGTTCTCCTGCTGTGGTTGCCGGTTTTTCAAAAAGCTGGCTGCCTGCTTACCTCATATTTCTATGGCTTTTTAACAATCGTGAGGACCCGGCTGGGCGCGGTTGGCTCATGCCTGTAATTCCAGCACTTTGGGAGGCCGAGGTGAGTGGGTCACCTGAGGTCAGGAATTCGAGAGCAGTCTGGCCAACATGGTGAAACCTCGTCTCTACTAAAACTACCAAAAATTACCTGGGCGTGGTAGCGGGCACCTGTAATCCCAGCTACTCAGGAGGCTGAGGCAGGAGAATCACCTGATCTGGGGAGGCAGAGATTGCAGTGAGCAGAGATTGCACCATTGCACTCCAACCTGGGCAACAAGAGCAAAACTCCTTCTCAAAAACAACAACCACCACCACCAATTATGAGGACCTTCCAAACACATGCTGCATATCATTCTCGTGGTAGCTCATGTGAGGTATGAACTGGTTACAACACACACATGTAAACTAGTTCATATATACATATATAATGTAGTTCCTCTCTCTATATGGACTCGGAAAGGATAAATGACATGCCCCAAAGCAAACTCGATAAGTGGCAGAAAGCTCCACTATCCCACGGTGTGGCCTCACCTTCCTGTTGAGCCTGATCATTCACAAAGCTCACTGTCTTGGTCACCTTTCTGTAGCATATATCAGTGGTTCTCAAACTTGAGCATGCATCAGAATCCCCTGGCATGCTTGTAAAAGCAGATTGCTGGTAGTCACCTCCAGACTTTCTAAGATCTGAGGTGGGCCTGAGAATTTTTACTTTTAACAAAATGTCCTGATACTGATGTTGGTCCATCAGCCACAATTTGAGAATCATTGGTATCTAGAAAATCACCTTTTTGTATTATAAAACCATTGTTAGTTTGCAGATTTTGGAAAACATTTCCATGTGTATCAATGTAGGCCAGGCAAAATCATGGGGTATTTAATTCAGAAAACACCTGTGGAACTTCCATTGATCAGTCTTGACCCTTTGCCTGGTATTTTCTTTCTGCAGGGTAACTTCCAGCAGGCATCATTCCCTTCAACCACCCATTTGATTGTCATAGCTTCAGTTCCACCAGAGGGGAACTTTGAGACAAGGATTCTAGTGCAACAACTGTTTGGAAAGTTTTGAAGATATTGATAGAACGCAAGGCCTTTTCATCCCTGGAGCAAAGGCTGCTTCCTTATACGTTTGCATGTGTGCATAAATTAACTTGTAGGGATATTTGTGAATAAACTCATAAAAGCATACATGCACACACAAATATTTTATCTTATTCTTTTGTCCTCATAAATAGTTGAAAAGCCTATATATTATTTTGCAGCTTAGGAAAGGAACAGAATGCACCCCAACCCCCATAAAAAAATGTAACATATTTCTTTGGGCATGAGGGTGTGAAGAGCCAAAGGAGTGCAATGTGGGCAGGTGAAGTAGTGTAGGATACGTGGGGTGGATTTATGGGGAACAGAAAAGACTCATGGTCTAGAACAAATACTCAGGGACAAAATGAATAACCCTACTTCAACCTTTAGACTAGAAAAGAGGCCTTTTGGCTTGAGGGCGAGAAAGAGAGCTGGATAAATGAAAAGAACACTGATATTGAGAACCCCTGGAGCCTTCTACTGGGTTCAGTCCTGGGAAGGTGGCTGGACCGCAGAGAAGAAACGGCAGTATATCAGGGACGTTAACTGCAGGATGATTCTCATGTGCCTAGAATGGCAGGGAAGCAGTGGAGACAGGCCCTGAGTCTGAAGAACACAAGGACAGGGTCTGTCTCAGTGACCCAAGGCCAACTCACATGAACCAAAAACCAAGGGCTGGGCAGGGTGACAGACATCTCAGCTTACGTGGATAGATGATTTTGAGGACCTGAGTTTCTGCCCCTGTTGCTGCTTTGGTACTACATAATTCTCTTGGAAATTATGCCATCTTAACCTGCAACTGAGTCATTCATATGAAAAGTAAAGAAAGTTATATTCACTTGACAGTTGAGTTTGTGGCTAGAGATTCAAGCCTGAGACCCAGGTAAGTTATGCTATGGAGTTTCAGGTCTACATGGAAGTATGCCTTGGTCCACTGGTGACCCACAGGAGACAGTGACGGATTCTCAGAGGTCACCTTCCAGGAGGGGTTAAGGCTTGAGTTAGGGGATAATAGATGAATATATATTCGATATATCTTATACATAAACACATTAATGACATTTGCATTTTTAAACATGATTTTGCCAAATGCAGTTTTGCCAATTACAATATTTTCCAGTACTATAAGCCTGTGCCTAGTGAAAAATTACTGGAGTTTCATTTCATATGTAACACCATTCCTCTCTTTCTAACAATTTTATGCATCATTAAGACGAAGATCAAGTTCTTTTTCTCTAAAACTTAGCCAGCAGGCCAAGCCTGTGCTATTTCTTTTTTCCCCCTTGGCTGTTTGGAAAGATTGTCAGTTCTGCACGTTTTAACACTTTTGATCGTGCATTATGTAGTCTTGTTCTCTCATCAATTCATTTGAGCTTTCTTGTCTTCCTGGATGGACCGTACCTCTGTGGAGGTCTCACTGAGTAGACATTCTCAAAGGTCAGGACCAGTCAAGGTTCCACTTAGGAAAAAAAAGTTTCTCTAATTCTTACTAAGATCTTGTGTGTATTGAAGCTGCTCTAAGTGTTATGCAGATATTATTGTAGCCCCATATAGTAGGTGCTATTATCATCCCTGTTTTACAGATGAACACACATTGATTGAGTCAAGAACCCACCGAAGACAATCACCGGAGCTGAGACAATGAACTAAGAAAAAGATGCGTGTGGCTGCAATTAGAAGAAAAACAATTTGCCTGCTCTCATTTGGCTGAGCATTTTAAAAAACATTTTCGATAAATAAGTATTGAATGTTAACATGAGAACCTCTGTGTGGATTGGTTATGATTTCTTCTATATAGGTTATGCTGAAGTTAATGGTCTAGTAACCATTTGATGGTTGGACCCTGCCATTCTCAATAGATCATTTTGCACAACACCCCAGCAGGTGGTGCTATAACTGGCAAGTGGCTTCAGGCATGCCCCACTGCTCTCAGAGTGAATTTTCCCATGTCCCTTGGGATCCTGGGGCAGTGGGGTGGGGGTGGGGTGTTCCTTGCAGAGAAGGCTCTTACTCCTCGCATGTTACCCACACAGGCCTTCCTCTGGCCCATCTCTGTGCTGCTGTGTTTGAATTGCTTCCCATTCATCCCACTGGGGAACAATCCTAGGGTTATACGGATGGTCAAACACATGACAGCCAGCCCAGATTGGACAGATGAGCTTGAGACCAGTTTATTGATCACACACACTAATGGCCTGGGGAGAAAGACACAGGGCCACGACGGAGTTGAACTTGGGAACAGAGGCTGTGGGAGGCAGGTTCTGTGATATCAAGTGGTTCCCACCAGGAGGGGATGTGGTTAGTTTGTCTGAAATGTTTTATGGGCTGGGAGGGAACTAAGACTCCCCACCCAGGGATAAGGAGGAGCTGCACCTGGTCCATTTGGTAACAAGGGTCTTTTGGCAAGGGATTCTTTTTTTTTTTTTTTCCACGAGATAGAGTCTTGCTCTGTCGCCCAGGCTGGAGTGCAGTGGTGTGATCTTGACTCACTGCAACCTCCGCCTCCCAGGTTCAAACGATTCTCCTGCCTCAGCCTCCTGAGTAGCTGGGATTACAGGTGTGTACCACCACGCTTGGCTAATTTTTGTATTGTTAGTATAGACGGGGTTTCGCCATGTTGGCCAGGCTGGTCTCGAACTCCTGATCTCGTGATCACCTGTCTCGGCCTCCCAAAGTGCTGGGATTACAGGTGTGAGCCACCATGCCCGACCGAGGGATTCTTATCCATGGTGTGAAGGGAGAGGAGAACTTGTGGTTAGGACATTCCAGGCCCTCCCAGTTTTGCCAGGTATCAAGGCAGCAATTAATAATGAATCTGATTTTTAGGACTTAAACCACATGCTATGGTATTGCCCCACATAAACCTTCTTGCTTTATGTCTATATTTTTATTCTAATTTTTTTTTGTAGAGATGGGGTCTTGCTATGTTGCTCAGGCTGGCCTTGAATTCATGGCATCAAGGGATCCTCCCGCCTTGGCCTCCCAAAGTGCTGGGATTTTCAGGTGTGAGCCACCATGCCTGGCCTAAATTTTTTTTTTTTTTTTTTTTTGAGTTGGGAGTCTTACTGTGTTTCCCAGACTGGTCTCAAACTCATGGGCTCAAGCAATCCTCCTACTTCAGTCTCCCAAGTAGCTGAGATTACAGGTGTAGGCCACTATGTCTGGCTATTACTATTAGTATTATTATTTTATTTTGTTCTTTTTTTCTTTGTATTTTTTTGAGATGGCATCTTGCTCTGTCACCCAGGCTGGAGTGCAATGGCACGATCTTGGCTCACTGCAACCTCTGCCTCCTAGGTCCAAGTGATTCTACTGCCTCAGCTTCCCGAGTAGCTGGGAGTACAGGCAACTGCATCATACCCAACTAATTTTTGTATTTTTGTAGAGATGGGGTTTCACCACGTTGGCCAGGCTGGTCTTGAACTCCTGACCTCAGGTGATCTGCCTGCCTTGGCCTCCCAAAGTGTTGGGATTGCTTACAAGCATGAGTCACCTCATCGGGCGTATTTTTATTATTTTTTAAGGGATGGGGTTTGCTGTGTTGCTCAGGCTGGTGTGCAGTGGCTATTCACAGGCACAGTTACAGCACACTGTAGCCTCAGACTCCTAGGCTCAAGCCGTCATTCTGCCTCAGCCCTCTGAGCTCTTCAGCTAAGAACATAGATTTCTGGCTCTTCAGATTCTTGCCTGAGACTTACTTTAGAATAGTTTTTTGGTTTCTTTCAAATTGAAAGAAGAGATTACTGACACTTGGGTGGGGAAAAATTGAAGTATGTGTTCATTATTCAGTCCTCAAACCTCCCCAGGATTCATGTTGTATTTCTGAAACTAGACCACTAGGAAGCTCCAGACCTACTTTGATCAGATGACCCTGAATAGTTAGGGTTCTTTCAGTTCCCAAGGAATCGACAAGATCTTCTTTAAGCATAAAAGGGGAGATTTGTTAAAAGCACACAGATTGGTCTAGGAGGGCACAGGACAGAGAGACGGCCAACCCTCAGGAATGAATGGGAACCAGAAGCAGAGTGCCCACAGTGTTTGCAGACCTTGCCCACCTTCCTCACCCCTGAAGGCCACCTCATTCCTCTTTCTTTGCTGTCAGGCCTTGTCTGCCACCAGGTCACATGGTAGAAACCATGGTAAGCCCTCAATGCAGCACTTGGATTTTCATTTCCTCTTTTCAATAGACTGGACCAGACTGAATGTTCTCAGTTCCAAATTGAAATTTCCTGAAGAAAGATGTCTGACTTATTTATCTTGAGTCACTCCTGGGCCAATGATCTGGAACCAGGGTGTATTAATCAGGGTTCTCCAGAGAAACAGAACCAATAGATGTGATTATGGGGGCTGAGAAGTCCTGCAATCTACTGTTTGTAAGCTGGACGGCCAGAAAAACTGGTGGTGTCATTTTAGTCTGAGTCCGAAGGCCTGAGAACCAGGATCATTGATGGTGTACAGTTCAGTACAGGAGCAGAGGAAACCAATGTTCCAGCTCAACCAGTCAGGCAGAGAGAGAGAGAGAATTCCTTCTTCCCTCCCTTTCTCCCTCTCCTCTCCTCTCCTCTCCTTCCTCCTTCTTCCCCCCTTTGTCTTTCTCTCTTCCTTCTTTCCTCCTTCTTCCTTCCCTTTCTCTCTCTTTTCTCTTTCTTTCTTTATTTTCTTTCTTTCCTTCTCTTCTCTTCTCTTCTCTTCTCTTCTCTCTTCTTCTTCCTCCTCCTCCTCCTCCTCCC
>NC_045442.1:80080365-80108083 GCF_002776525.5 Piliocolobus tephrosceles | reverse complement strand
TTCTTCTTCTTCTTCTTCCCCCCCTCCTTTCTGTTCTATTCAGGTCTTTAATTGGTTGGAAAGACTCATCCACACTAAGAAAGGCCATCTACTTTACTGAGTCTACCAAATCAAATGCGAATTTTATCCAGAAACACCCTCACAGACACATTCAGAAATTAAGTTTAACCAGCAGTTTTATGGGCACCTGATGATCAAGTTAAGTTGACACATAAATTAACCATCACCCAGGTAATCTGGATCACCATAGACAAAATAAAGTCAGGAGCCTTGGCTACGTCCATGTGAGTTGGATGGGTGGTAGAGGGGGAGGTTTTATAGGAAGAGCTAGGTTGTCATGGCATTGGTGGCATGGTCTCCAAAGCCATATATTGCACAGAGGCTTCTCTAAAATAATAACATTTCAATTGAAGATATTCATTATTTTCTTACACAATCTGCATGGAGTGAGATACACGTGGGCTTGAATTTTGTCTTGCAGCTATCTTGAATTAGGCAAGTTACTTAACCTCTATCAACTTCAGCTTCTCATTAATAAAATGGGGATAATATACAGGATTGTTGTAGGAATTAAATAACACACTATTTGGAAAGTGCTTGTACTTAGAATAGAAGACACTCAATGAACAATAACTACTATCATCACTCATCACTAATTTAATGCTAATTATTATTATTTCATGCAGCATGTTCTCAGTCCAACATTGATGAAGGCCATACAAATAAATTGATACTTTCCTTTTGACTGATAGTGACAACAAGATTGCAAGTCAATAGGTGCTCCAACAGGCATGACCCTCGTCTCTGAAAAACATAAAATACACAATTATGTTTTCATGCTAACGAGGACTGAGAAGTAGTAGTCTTTAATTTTTTCTTTTTTTGTGTGGTGACACCAACTAACCTCCGTCTAGCATTCTGTGGTGGGAAGATCCCGCAATGACACTTCAATCTGTGAGTTAGATGTGAACCTGTGGGCAAACTGAAGCTTGTCACTTCCATCAAATACATATATAACTGAGAGAGAAGTACCAATTTAATTTAGGGTATGCTTTCTGCTTTTTCAATACAAAAAATTCTTTAAGGAGGATGTAGAACTAGAACAAACAAAAAATTATGTTGCAATTTGGGATTCAGTACTGTATTGAAAGAGAACAGGAGAAGAAAAGGGGAGTATTTTATAATTTACTAAGATATGGTTCTCAGCATCCTATTTCTCTTTAACCATAAAAACAGTTTCCCTTTAAACACACCCAGGGAATGCATATTTTTTCTTATTTCAAAGCCTAGAGAAAATTTGCTTTTCCTAAACCATCACATATATGTCTTTAGCCAGCCTGTTGGGAAGCTATCCATTTTTACTTAGTGGTAGTTTTCCTTAACTACCATTTTTGTCTTCTATCTTAAGTCGAGGTCTTATTATACTTCTTTTAAGCTTATTTGTTTTAAATTCATTCTCTCCCTCTCTCTGTACATGTAACACATATTATATATATTATAGCATAATGTCCTTCAGGTTCATCGCTGTTGTCACAAAGGGCAGGGTTTTCTTCTTTTTAAAAGCTGAATAGTATTCCATTGTGTATACATACCGCATATATACCACATTTTCTTCATTCATTCGACTGTTGCTGGACAGTTACATTGATTCCACATCTTGACTCTTATGTATAATGGTGCAATGAACATTGGAGTGCTGATATATCTTTGAGTATCTGGGGTTCTCAGACCTTTTCTAAGGCTGTGTCCACCTCCACTCCTCTTGTTCCCTCCTAGCAGGGAAGTCTTAGAATTTGATCCTGCAAAGCCAGGCCAGGTGCTGAGAGCCTCCTGTTCATCTTCCACAGGGAACGTCCTGAAGTGTTCAGTGTTGTGCAGTATCTCTCATAGCAGCAGAGTCAAGCTGGCTACTACACTCCTCCCCTGCTATTGAGATCCTCATGCTGCCTGTGGGAGCTTGTGCACTCCATGCACAGGGATGTGCCATCGTGGTGGGAGCATGTCAGGTTTGGGAGTGCACATTGGCTGGTGGGGGAGCTCTATAAGAAATTTATTCTGCAGGGTTTGTGGGCAAGACTCTTTCTGGAGTCAGTGAGCTGCTTAGCTGGATCCTTGGCTGGTTGCTGAGAACTATCTGCCAGCTACTGTCTGCTACCACCCCTGCTCCTAGCTGTCTCCAGATGATTCACCGGTGCTTATCCTCTCATTGTTCTGAGTGAAGCAAGACAGAAGTGGTCCTTCTGGACTGTGTCCCATAAAACTGGGGAGTCTTCCATTCCTTTTACTCTGACTTTTCCTCATGAGAGAGAGCGCAGGCACAGGACACCTATCTCAGCATAGGTCTGTGCTGCCTTGGGGAAAGGGTAAAGTAGATCAAGGGACACTGTTTTTCTTACCCTCTTTAATTCATCCACTCTAGGAATTTTTTTCTCCACCAGGTGCTAGAACCTCTCAGTTAGACTCTAGGGCTCCTGCCATTTTGAGTTACCTATGGATGGTTACCAAATGGGTGTTTCTTGGTGGGGGGTGGGGTGGGGGATGAGAGCTAGCATCTCCTATTCTGCCATCTTTTTGGACTTGTTTTTGCTGAGTTGGACATTTGGGCTGTGTTTGGGTACTGATGATGTGGGTTGTTGATGAGATTGAATGTGGGGGAACATGGGAGAGGTGAAGTAGCTGGGAAAAACTTGAGCAAAAACTTGAGCAAAGCAAAGAAATGTCTCATAGGGATTTTAAAAACTGCTTTTTCTTTGGTGTGTGATTCAATATTTCCTCAGTGTCCCCAAGAAATCTTTGGTAAAAGTCAACACGAAGTACTAATGCATGTGGAGGTGGATGTTCTCCTGGGCCAGGGACAAAGCCCTGATTATTGCCTCCGGAGTGAGGGCCGGGTTCTCTGTGGGATGCTCACTATCTCTGGATGACCTCAGGAGTCAAGGCCCATCTTTCTCCAGGCAGTCCCCTCAGATAGCCCTAGAGAGAGAGAGGGAGAGAGAGAGAGAGAGAATGATCCTCTTCTGAGTTTTGAAAGCACTGAACTCATTGGATGGCAGTGCTCTAAGCCTGTGGTCTGAAATGATGCACTCATGTATCTGGCTCACTCACTAGACTACGAGTTACTTGAGGGCAGGATCTGGGCTTTCTTCTTCCTGTATCCCCAGTTTTGACCAGTGATAGGCCTGGAAGAGGTGCCTGGTAAATGGTGGAAATGATGAGTCTGGTCCAGTTCTACAAATAGCATCTTCAGTATATTTGCTATTAGTATTGGCATAGTATATTAATATAATCCTGATGTAGAACATTTAAAGGAACCATACTAGGCAACTCTGTGATCTTCCTGGCCAAGCTACCTAGGGCCATAATGCTATTGGCTAAGACTTTCCATAATTTGACATTTTGCTTATGGGTCTAATAACAATGTTCACCTCTTTTTGTGGCAGCTGGAAAGCTATATTTTTCTTGGCTGCTGACCTGCTTATCCCATTTGGGAACTTGGGATCCAATTAGGCCTGAGGATGTGCAGACGAAGGAGTGAGGTTATAACCGGGTCAGCCTTTCTCTTGAAATAAATGTCATGAAAAAAAAACTCCTAAGCAAAATAGCTGTGAAAAAGGTTTTAAGACACAATAGGAAGAAGCTAAGGAGAGAAATGAATCTTTAGCTACAAGTAAAAAAGGACAAAACAGAGTGTTTGTTCAGTAGACTGATACTTGCCTCCTGATTGAGAGAGGTAGGGCTTAAGGGTGTGTGTGTGTGTGTGGCCACTGACTTGGCCTTTCTGGCATTCTTCTCAGTAAAATCGGGATAAAACTTTTTTTAGGGTGAGATTTCTGAGGGTGCTATAGTTGGTTTTTGCTCAAGCATACAAGATAGCTTCTTACTTGGCTGATTTGAGGATTTCCTGATGCTCTAATTTCTCTATCACTGTTCAGTACATAAAATGACCATAGGAAGGTGAAAATGTAGTGCAGAAGTTAGAATCCCGGGCCTTGGAACCAGACAGAGAGATTCGTGGTGTGATATTTGTGTAGACAGTTGCCCTCTACTTAAAAAGCAAAGTTCTTCTTAATTAACTTATATCACGTTAGACATTTATGTCAAAAGGGCACTTCATGGAGTTTGAAATCAGGACAAATATTAATAATAGATCTATCTTCCAGGCTCACGTCTCAGTTCTGTGACCTTGGGTAAGTTACTTAGCCTCTGTGAAACCTGGTGATATGGCTTGGACGTTTGTCCCCTCCAAATCTCATGTTGAAAGGTGATACCCAATGTTGGAGATGGGGCCTGGTGGGAGGTGTTTGGGTTATTGGGGTGGACCCCTCATGAACGGCTTGGTGTTCTCCCTGTGGTAATGAGTGAGTTCTCACTCTCTGAGTTCATGTGAGAGCTGGTTATTTAAAAAAGCCTGGAATCTCTCTTGCTTCCACTCTCACCATGTGAAACACAGGCCCCCACTTTGCCTTCTGCCATGATTGTAAGTTTCCTGAGGCCTCACCAGAAGCAGATGTCAGTGCTAGCTTTCCGTACCACCTGCAGAATCATGAGCCACTTAAACCTCTTTTCTTCATAGATAACCCATTCTCAGGTATTCCTTTATGGCAACACAAATGAACCAACACATCCTATTTCCCAACCTGTAAAATTGGGTCATGGTTCCCTTTGTAGGGTTATTGTGGGATCAACTGAACAAAGGTGTGAAGCATAGAAAGTCCTGAGTAAGAAGTGGTGATGATGGCGGTGGAGGGGGATGATGGCCATTGTGACAGAGGGGGATGTTTGCTACCCACTCTCTTTATTTTGTCTACTCCCTTAGGAAAACAGTCCCAGTGTAAGAGAGAGTGACAGTGTGTTCAGTGTAGACAACATTTTCCAGGCTCCCTTGTAGCTAGGTGTGAGCGTGTGAGTATTTCTGACCGTAATGTGAGTTGAAGTTAATGGGTAGAAAATTTAGAAAGGCTTCTTTTTTTTTTTTTTTTTTTTTGAGGCGGAGTCTCGCTCTGTCGCCCGGACTGGAGTGCAGTGACCGGATCTCAGCTCACTGCAAGCTCCGCCTCCTGGGTTTACGCCATTCTCCTGCCTCAGCCTCCCGAGTAGCTGGGACTACAGGCGCCCGCCACCTCGCCCGGCTAGTTTTTGTATTTTTAGTAGAGACGGGGTTTCACTTAAAGGAGGGAGAACCCATTTGTCCTTCCCTGATCTCTTCTCCCTGTTGCCTGCATTCTGAGGTGAAGGCAAGTGCTCCAGCAGCCATTTGGGCCAGGAGATGACTTTGTGAATGAGCCACACTCTGCGAGTGACAGGACAGGAAGATAAAAAAAGGCTGGGTCTGTCATCAATATTGGAGCACTTTACCAAAGCTGTAAGTTAAGTCATAGTTTTTTCTTTTCTTCATTTTACTTGTAGCCAAACTTTATTCTAATTGGCAGTGATGATAATTAGATGATATTCTAATTGGCAGATGGATGATTTCTTTTTGGCTTTCAAGAGACTTGTATTAATTTAGGGGATTTTCCAAGTATTGCCTCTTGGTTGGTTGATTTCCAACTGGGTAGTCAGCTAGAGAAAGGTTCTGAGGGAACTAGATGTAAGGCAAATCCTTGGGAGGGCAGAGGGGGATGTTGGGATAAATAATGTGGATCAGAAAAGGGAGTTCAGGAAAACAGATTGCCAGCCCTGTACTTACCAACTGTGTCACCTTGGGCAAGGCCAATAGCACCCTCCCCAAGGGCTGCAGCAGAAATTAAATGAGGACATATTGCATGACCTGGTTCATAGGAATTACTTTAAAATGTTTATTTCTTTCTAGTGATCTACTAATATAGTCCTGGAAAGGACCTGTTCCTTGGGCATCAAAAAATATATATCCCTATTTTGCCTAGATTTGCAGTTTGACAAGCAGAGGTGCTGCTGTTTCTTCGTGGGAATTGCTTACTCACCTCACACTCTGATCTCTCTTCCTGTTTGTGACTCCTGACAGGCCTGGACCTGCCTGAGCTTGCCAGCCTCTGTGGGAGGTGGGAAGAGAGAGGGGTGGATACCAGGCTTCAACTTCCATTCCAGCACACCCTGGCATGCCTCAGCCCATTACAGAGCGGATGGCTTTTCTATTCCCTTGGGATGTTATGCTAAACACAATTACATACAGCATTTGACAACAGAGCTGGTAATTTATGTGCTGCTGGAACGGAGAAGGAGGAGGGTAATTGGGATGAATATCAATGTGAGCTGAGAAGACACTGAATTTTCTCACCCCTTTCAGGAATCAGAGGCTGGCTATAGAAGGGAGAATGTTAATTGGTCACTTGGTGGATTGATTTAAAACCCGTCTGCCTTTAGCAGGGATGCATTATCCATTATTCCTCTCAGGATGGTCTGGTTTGGGGGAGGTGGTGTGTTTGCTGGGGGAGTGGGCAGAAGTCAGTATCAAATTGTCAACTTGCAAATGTTTGGTGAAATTGCTGACTTACTACTTGTGAGATCTCGAGACTTACTACACCTCTATGAATCTTGACTTTGTTATTAGTAAATGAGAGGTGATAACGCTGTCCCATGGGGCTCTTCTGAGGGTTACACGAGATAACTTATACACAGCCCCCTGCCAAAAGGTGCTTCCAGTGGTAAGTGGTCAAAATTAGTTTGCTTCCTCCCATATAGTTGAAGGACACACTTCATTCCTATCACTCTTTGTGAAAATGTATCTTCTGACAGTTTTAACAGTGACAGAAGGCATTCCTTCCACTATAGAAGAAGGTTGCTGTGCTGTTTAGCTTCACCACAAGTGAGCGTCATTTTGGGAACAGGTGTGAGTATGTGAGTGTGTGTGTGTGAATTCAAACATCTTATGTTCCTGTTTTTATTCTCACCAGTAATTTAAAAATAACATTGCATGCCGTTATCTCTTCAGTGCAGTCTCTTCTTTTTCTTCCTGAGAGTGATACTCTGAGATTCAGGCCATCTTCCCACAGTTCCCAAGCAGGGTCTTTCCCTCCTTGGATTACCTTTAAGGCAGTCCGAAACAAAACAAAACAAAACAAAACAAAAGATCAAAATCTCAGCTCTTAGAAGGGTAAGAAATAGGAATCTCAGGTTTTTCTTTTCTTTTCTTCCCCACCATACGATATCGCCAGGCTTCACAGAGACAGATCTGGGCTCTGGGCTGTTGTTTCTGTTTGGGTTCCATGAAAGGTCTTTCTTTATGGGTGGCACATAAACACCAGCCCGGAAAAGAAATTCATCTTTGGAGAAAATCCCTCAAATAAGCCCTTCCCTTACTTTCTCTCTCTCTCTCTTTTTTTTTTTTGAGATGGAGTTTCATTCTTGTCGCCCAGGCTGAAGTGCAATGGTGTGACCTTGGCTCACTGCAACCTCTGCCTCCTGGATTCAAGCCATTCTCCTGCCTCAGCCTCCTGAGTAGCTGGGATTACAGATGCCTGCCACCATGCCTGGCTAATTTTTGTGTTTTTAGTAGAGACAGAGTTTTGCCATGTTGGCCAGACTGGTCTCGAACTTCTGACCTCAGGCGATCCAACTGCCTCAGCCTCCCAAAGTGCTGGGATTACAGGCCTGAGCCACTGCACCCTGCCTTTGTTTCTTACCTGATTCTCAGGCCCTGGAGCCTGTCACTGCTTTGTGGGCTGGGTTTGAGTTTATGCTTTGCTCTCTTATCTCTCCTTAGTCTTCTTTGGCTCTTCACTTGGCTCTCCAGCTGATTTCTTCCTGCAGCCTGAGGTTTAGGTATTTTCAGCTCTGTCTTGGTGAAACAACAGTTGTCCTCTGACCTTGAAGAGGGGTGAGGAATTTGGGCTGATCCAGCCCTGCTGAAGGCTCAGAAGACCTTTATTCCACAGAGTGATTGAAGATGTCTTGTCTAAACCTCTGGCCCCGGGCCCAGCCTGCAGGAGGCAGAGACTGGACAGGGGAAGTGATGGTCTGGCTCATTTTTTCTTTTGAGAAATGGGCCACTTAGGATGTAGTCTTTTAACCTGGGCAAAGTCAATGCTCACTTATGTTTCTTTTCATGGCTGCTTTGCTACAGTTACCGCATAGCAGGTGCTTAGTTTGTGGCAAAAAAGTAGAATTGAAATCTCTATGCATAAGTCTAATGGCTCCAACCTGTGCTTTATTATTGGAAGTGGAGCCTCCTCCTGCTCTGGGGTTCCTGAGTTAAAGCCAAGGCACTTGGACCAGAGGCACTGCTGGCTGGCTGGGATCGCTCAAATTTGTCTGGCTCACCTGGTGTGGTTCTTAAGTTCCTGTCCGTGTTAATTATGTTCTCTACAGCCCCTGAAGCCAGGTGTTTGCCTACCTGTCTGAATGGGTGATGTCCTCTGGCAAACCCACCAAGGAAGCTTTCTTCATTGCTCTACCTCACAGGTGATCTCGTTGCTCCAGACTTTGTGCCTTTTGGCTCCCATTCTTCCCAGTTCCTCCTCCTCTCACTTCTGTGATTTTTCCAGGCTTAGCCTGGATATTTTTCCACAGTGCCCTGTCAGTGTTTCTCTGCATGGCAATAGGACACAAGAAGCCTTGTGGGTTTGGGGCTTCAGTGCTTCCCCTTGCCTGCCTCGTCATCCTCACTTTATAGAATGTTTCATTTCTATAAAGTGTATGGGAGTTCTTGGTGAAGGCTGGGTGCATAGGTCTATCCTGAATGTAGGAAAATCTTTAGGAAATTATAGCAGTTTTCCAATGACAGAGTTGGAGATTACATAATTGCAATCTGCATCTCTTATGCTTATTCTGCATTTACTTCAGTCAACCATGACCTAATCAATCAACCGGCTCACCAATCAATCAATTAGATAACAGAGATTTATTGAGTTTCTGCTGTGTGCTCAGCCATGTGTATAGGTCCCTAAGGAGCACAGAATAAGGAAAAAGCAAGGCCTGTGCTTCGAGCCATTTACAATCCAGTTCAGGAGAAACAATGAACTTTCATGTCCCTACAGTAAATTCCATCAGGCAGTTGCTAACCGACTGCTGCATTCTGTGAGTGTATGGTGAGAGACGGGGGGGCAGGAACACCTGCCATGGAGAGGTAATGTGGTGACGTGAAGCCAGCCTGGGTTTCAGAATGGGAGGAACCAAGTTTGAATCCCAGTTACCCCTCTTATAGTTATAGGACTTTGAATCCTGAATCACTAGCAGAAAATATTTATTGAGGACTTTCTGTGCACATCACCCAGCTGCAAGTGGGATTGAAGTGGGATTGCAGTGGAAGACAAGCAGGCCACCCACCCTCAAGACACAGTCTTAACAGAGATGATGAGACAAGACAGCAGATGACAACATCTTCTTTCTGTGTTGGCCCCAGAATGGAGGAAGGGCAGCCTATGACTGTGAACATATGTCCCACCAGATTGATACAGAGAAGGGATTTAGGGCGTTTTGGTGTGGGGTTTGAATGAAAGACTGTCCTGTTTATGGAGCTCCTGCCGTATTTCAGGAAGCAAGCAAATGACTGCATGTGAACTCCTACTCCATGTTAGCTTCTGAAAATGCATCGCCTGGATAATACTCTCCACAATCAGGTGTGGTGATGCATTTTTTTTAGATGAGAAAATTGAGGTTCAAAGAAAGAAAATAAATTGCCCAACATCAAAAACTAGTAAACTGGTGAAGTTCGGATTCCAACTCACACTGCTCAGTCACCATCGCTAATTTTGCATGGTTTATCTTGTCTTCACATCATTTCCCCATTTACAGTTTAGGTCATTAAGACACAGTGAGGAAGCTTTTAAATGATCCTATTCAGAACTGGAATCCAAACTCAATGTGTCTGATTCTAAAGCCTGAGACTGTGATAAACATAAACATATGTGTGCAGGCATACAATGTAATAAAAGAAGGCCTGAGGCTGTGACTGTACACAAGCTTGAGGAGTTGTGGGGAGAATGAGAATGTGGAAGAAATGGTTGCCATGGATGAGAAATCCAGTCTAGCAGTTTAAATGGAAGGGACCTCCCGTTATACAAAACGGCCCTAAATTAGTTTAAACTAGTACTTCTAAAATCAAATCTGCTTACCAATCACCAGGGGATCTTGTACAAATGCAGATTGTGACCCAGTAGGTCTGGGGTAGAGTCTGGGGTTCTGTATTTCTATTTCTGTCCCTCTTATATATATATATATATCTCATATAAATACATATCATATATATATATATGCCCAACATGTAAAGAATATATATTTTTAGTTTTCTTCTTAGCTCATATATATATATGAGAGAGAGAGACAGAGAGAGAGTCTTGCTCTGTCGCCCAGGCTGGAAGATCTTGGCTCACTGCAACCTCCAACCTCTGCCTCCTGGGTTCAAGCAATTCTCATGCCTCAGCCTCCCAAGTAGCTGAGACTACAGGCATCCGCCACCAGGCCAAGCTAATTTTTGTATATGTTGTAGGGATGTGTTTCACCACATTGCCCAGGCTGGTGTCAAACTCCTGGACTTAAGTGATCCACCTGCCTCAGCCTCCCAAAGTGCTGGGATTATAGGTGTGAGCCACCATGCCCGGCCAGAGGTTCTGTATTTCTAACAAGCTGCTGGTCCATGAACCACACTTTGAGTTGCAAGGGTCTAAATTAGGTTTCTCACCTTGGACTCTATTGACATTTTGGGCCAGATAATTCTTTCTTGTGAGGATGTTTAGCAGCATTCCCGGCCTTTTCCCACTAGATGTCAGCAGCATCATCCCCCATTTGTGATGACCGAAAGTGTCTCCTGACATTGCAAAATGTCCTTTAAGGAGCACAGACTTTGCCAGGAAAGAACCACATGTCTAAACCAGTGGTTCCCAAAGCTTGTCTGTACACTGGATTCATCTGGGGAGCTTCGAAACTCCTGGTGCTTGTGTCCTGCCTAACAGATTGCAGTTTACTTAACCTGAAATATAGCTGGGTCAATTTCAAATGTTTACATGCTTTCCGAGGTCATTCTAATGTGCAGACACATCTGGCAACCCCTGGTCTAAGTTCCAACTCTGGACCGATCAGCTTATTCTCTTTTTGCTTCCAGGAAGCTGCCACAGCTAATATTCAGAACTGCCTCTGGCTGATCAGGCACCTTGGATGGGAAGAAAGGTTTCCAGGCTTCACTCATCACACAGAAAACCCGGCTCAGAGTTGGCTTAAATCCCCCAGTAAGGAAGAGCAGAAAGAAATTACACAGATCTGGGAAGGAGTTAGCCCTCATCCATCATGCTGTCCGGGGCTGCTTTACATACAGACGTACTATTTGTTTTAATCTTCAAGCATCCCATTTTGAGCTGGTGATCTCCCATAGGTTATGTAAAGGCCTGTGCCATGTTTTGGCTCCCTTCCCTTTCTCTCCTAGACCCTTGATAGAATCAGTCTTTATTCCTCTCACACCTAGAGGCCAGGACGATAGTCTAATGCTTGTCTGAAGTTTGGACTGAGCAGGTGCTCGGAGGTAGAGATTCTTTGCTAGGTAGGATGTCACTCAGTGGACCATGTAAAGAATATATATTTTTAGTTTTCTTCTTAGCTGAGCATGTGCATGTTTATGGGTGCTTGTATGTGCTGTAGAAATCGTCTTGCTAAGGTTATTCCCATCTAAAGCCAAGTATATTTTGCTGTCTGCTAAGCCATGCTGTGAACATGGACAAAACAAACCCACACTCAGGTCCTCAGGAATTGTTCATTAAGGACTCAACCCTTGTCACACGAGCTTCTGCTTCTATGGAAATTAACAGAGGAAGAATAGAGTCATAGGGCCATTATCCCCACTACCTATTGCCTGACATCTACTTCTGCTTTCTCTCCCTCGGTAGTACAAGAGAGAAGAGTCTGAATTGTGATGGCTGGAACCGTGGATGAGAGAACAACACACACCCATCAGAAAATGTGCCTGGAATACCTCCTGGGTGGCAGCCTGTTGCAGCAGCACTTATGTCTGTGGACATACAGTCTGGGATAGGTGTTCAGGTACATTCTGCTATCAACATTGCTAGAAAGTTACCAAAACACCCTGAGCCTCAATTTCTTTATTGGTAAGTGGAAAGAAAAATAACACCTACAGCCTTGTCATAAAGATTATATAAGAATCAAGTGTAATGTTCACTGAACATTACTTATTATGGTTAATACTGAGGGTCAACTTGATTAGATTGAAGGATACAAAGTATTGATCCTGGGTATGTCTGTGTGGGTGTTGTCAAGGCGATTAACATTTGAGTCAGCGGGCTGGGAAAGGCAGACCACCCTTAATCTGGGTGGGCACAATCTAATCAGTTGCTGGTGCAGCTAGAATATAAGCAGGCAGAAGAATGTGAAAAGAGAGACTGGCCTAGCCTCCCAGCCTACATCTTTCTCCTATGCTGGATGCTTCCTGCCCTCAAATATTGGACTCCAAGTTCTTCAGTTTTGGAGATTGGGCTGGCTCTCCTTGCTCCTCAGCCTGTTGACGGCCTATTTTGGGAGCTTGTGATTGTGTGAGTTAATACTTAATAACCCCTCCTTTATATATATCTATATCTATATCACATTAGTTCTGTCCCTCTAGAGAACCCTGACTAATACAGATTTTGGTAACAGCAGTGGTTCTAAAGGAACAGAATATTAAGAATGGAGTTATTTCGTTGGTTTTGGATTTCTGGAATTGGCTGCTTAATATGATTAGACCCCAAAATGCTAAGGACTCTACTTCTAATAGTATGGAGAACACTGAGAGTTCTTGGTGTGAACTGTGTAGAGAGTTATGCAAAAGAAATGCATTTGACACTCCTGATTCATTGCTCATGAGAGGCAAGGAGTTTAATGATTCTATACATAATACCTTTGACTATATCTGGAGAGTCAAGGAACATAATGAAGCTGGTTGGTTGGTTGCTCCTAAGTTCAGTGGACAAAGTGATGAAAGAAAATGGTAAACTCAGGAATTCTATCCCCCAGCTTCAGAAGCAGATACTGAGCCTCAAATCTGCTAGGATTGTCCTGAGTGAGAGTTTTATCTCCTGTGGAGAAAGAGCTGAAATTGTGGAAAAACAGGTATAAGCTCTTATGCGAGTGGCTGACCTGCAACGAAAGATGCATGCACAGCCTCACCAGGTGTCTACTGTTAAAGTCAGGGCATTGATTAGAAAAGAATGGGAGCCTGCAACTTGGAATGGGAATATGTAGGAGGACCCTGGTGAAGCGGGGACACTGAGTTTGTAAACTCTGATGAACCTTTTCTGCCAGAAGAAACAGCTTCCCTATCCCCAGTAGTGGCATCATGGAAAGGGCAGACGTTTGTCCTCACTGGAATAGACAATTACTCTGCATATGGGTTTGCCTATCTAGCATGCAATGCTTCTGTCACAACTACCACCCGTGAACTCACAGAATGCTTTATCCACCATCATGGTATTCCACACAGCATTGCCTCTGACCAAGGCACTCACTTTATGGCTATAGAAGTGTGGCAGTGGGCTCATGCTCCTGGAATTCATTGGTCTTATCATGTTCTCCATCATCCTGAAGCAGCTGGATTGATAGAATGGTTGAATGACCTTTTGAAATTATAATTACAGTGCCACCTAGGTGACAATACTTTGCAGGGCTGGAGCAAAGTTCTCCAGAAAACCGTGTATGTTCTGAATCATCATCCAATATATGGCACTGTTTCTCCCATAGGCAGGATTCACGGGTCTAGGAATCAAGGGCAGAAGTGGAAGTGGCACCACTCACCATCACCCCTAGTGACCCACTAGCAAAATTTTTGCTTCCTGTTCCTGCAACATTACATTCTGCTGCCTAGATGTCTTAGTTCCAGAGGAAGGAGAACTGCCACCAGGAGACACAACGATTCCATTAAACTGGAAGTTAAGATTGCCACCTGGACACCTTGGGCTCCTGTTACCTTTAAGTCAACAGGCTAAGAAGGGAGTTACAGTGTTGACTGGGGTGATTTACCCAGACTGTCAAGATGAAATCAGTTCACTACTCCACAACAAAGGTAAGGAAGATTATGCATTTAATACAAGAGATCCATTAGGGCGTCTCTTAGTATTACCATGCC
Organism: Piliocolobus tephrosceles; assembly: GCF_002776525.5. Classification (NCBI taxonomy): domain Eukaryota; kingdom Metazoa; phylum Chordata; class Mammalia; order Primates; family Cercopithecidae; genus Piliocolobus; species Piliocolobus tephrosceles. The sequence continues at coordinate 80,094,066 of NC_045442.1, read as the reverse complement.
CTGTGATTAAGGTCAATGGGAAACTACAACAGCCCAGTCCAGGCTGGACTACAAATGACTCAGACCCTTCAGGAATGAACGTTTGGGTCACTCCACCAGGAAAAACACCATGACCTGCTGAGGTGCTTGCTGAAGGTAAAGGGAATACAGGATGGCTAGTAGACGAAGGTAGTCATCAATACCAGCTATGACCACGTGACCAGCTGCAGAAACAAGGACTATAATTGTCATGAATATTTCCTCCTTTTTTTGTTCAAAACATGCTTGTACATGTATACACTTGTACTTCATTTTATTTCCTTTCTTTTCCCTTTATTATATAGCATAAGATTTATTGACTTTACATCAGCATTGAAGTATTGTTAACTTCATGTAATAGTGTTTGGGTTGGGGATTGGTATATTTCTGGTTGTATGAAGGATAGTTGTATTATGTTAGGTATAACTGTCACCTTATTATGGTCTTTATTTGAAGATTATCCATGATCTCAGGAGATGTGTGTGGGTTCAACTTGACAAGGGGTGGATTTGTGATGGTTAATGCTAAGTGTCAACTCCATTGGATTGAAGGATACAAAGTATTGATCCTGGGTATGTCTGTGAAGGTGTTGCCAAAGGAGATTAACATTTGAGCCAGCAGGCTGGGAAAGGCAGACCCACCCTTAATCTGGGTGGGCACCATCTAATCAGCTGCCAGTGCAGCTAGAATAGAAGCAGGCAGAAAAATGTGAGAGGAGAGACTGGCCTGGCCTCCCAGCCTACATCGTTCTCCTATGCTGGATGCTTCCTGCCGTCGAATATTGAACTCCAAGTTCTTCAGTTTTGGAGCTTGGGCTGGCTCTCCTTGCTCCTCAGCCTGCAGATGCCCTATTGTGGGACCTTGTGATTGTGTGAGTTAATACTTAATAGACTCCCTTTTGCATATATATCTATTCCATTAGTGCTGTCCCTCTAGAGAACCCTGTCTGAAGAACTTGGAGTTCATACATCATGAACATGTATTAGCTCAAGTAATGGCCCCAGCAAATCCCCTGAGGTTTGTCTTGTCATCCTCCTTTCCATTTTATAGTTGGGCAAATTAATGCTCAGAGAGGCAGAGGTATTTGCCTGAACTCACACAGAGAGTACTGCTTCCAGGCAGTCTGACCCCAGAACACATGATTTTAAGAGCTTAAACCCCACTGCTTATGAATAAACCTAAAGGACTGGGTATAATTGGCTTTCGTTTTCTTTTTCTTTTTCTTTTTTTTTTTTTTTTGAGACAGTCTCTCTTTGTAGCCCAGGCTTGAGTGCAGTGGCACGATCTTTTTTTTTTTTTTGAGACGGAGTCTGGCTCTGTCGCCCAGGCTGGGGTGCAGTGGCCAGATCTCAGCTCACTGCAAGCTCTGCCTCCTGGGTTTACGCCATTCTCCTGAGTGGCACGATCTTGACTGCCCACAACCTCTGCCTCCGGGGTTCAAGTGATTCTCCTACTTCAACCTCCAAGTAGCTGGGATTATAGGCGCGGGCCATCACATCTAGCTAGATATAACTGGCTTTCTACAAATGCTCCTGTTCCTCTTTCCTACTCTATCCAACATATTTATTTTCTTATCAACATTATCAATAAGTTAGATAAAGGAGGTAGGTGTAGTAGAAAGAGAAATAGTGAATCTTTTGAATGGCAGAATCAAACACCCACAGATTCAGGGCAGGCTGGAGTGAGGAACTGAATCTAACATGATAGGACACGGGACAGATGCCCTGCTTTTAGATACTGAAAACCACCACAGAGGTGATAGGGGGAGCATCAAGCACTTGCAAAAAAGAGATTTGGGCAAAATGTGAATTAATGGTGTACCTAGATCACAGTTACTGGATCACAGAAGGACCCAGTGATATGTGAGATAGCCATGACTTGGCCATCTGTGCTGTTCTCTGTTCTAGAAGGCCATGAGGGCTCGATCCAAACTGGCAGGTAGTTTACAACTCAGTTTCTCAAATAAATGTCTGTATGTGTACAAACACTTTTTTTTAAAACCCAGAGAAATCAACATGAATATATCATCTAATCTGTGTTCTGAAGTTAAATTCCTGTCTGACCCACTGGCAGATGAGCTACTGTACATGAAAAAGGCAATAGCACGCCTTGGCCTCCCAAAGTGCTAGGATTACAGGCATGAGCCGGGCATGGTGGTGCACACCTGTAATCCCAGCTACTCAGGAGGCCGAGGCAGGAGAATCACTTGAATCTGGAAGGCGGAGGTTGCGTGAGCCAAGATCGTGCCATTGCACTCCAGTCTGAGCGACAGAGAAAGACTCCATCTCAAAAAAAAAAAAAAAAGGTGACAGCAGCAGCATCAACAACCATTTCTGGAAAACCTCCTATGCACTGCACACTTTCCTGAAAATTTTGCATGCATTATTTAATTTAGTGCTCACAACAAGCAAATGCAGTGGGTCCTTGTCTTGCTTGTCTCATAGATGAGGAAATAGGGCCCAGAGGGATTATATTATTTACCCAATACCACGTGCTTAGTAAAAGGAAGTGGAATCTAAAAATGAATCAAATCCAGAAGGTGGTATATCAGGAATCACTGGCTGACTGAGGGCCTTGAATGACCCATAGATTGATTGGTCAATGGGCCCCAGCCACCAGTGGCCACGCTCTGGAGACTGCTTTGCCAAGTGGTTCTGGCTGACTCTCAATGCATGGCGGCATACCCTATCACTGCCTGGAGATAGATTTTCTACCCCAAAGCATGACAGCATCTCCTAAGTGCTACTGTCACTGGCTCAGTGATAAAAAGGATGATTTCTATGGTTTTCTCAGCACGTAGAAGATGAGATAGTGTCACATGTAATAAAGCTCAGAAAGGCCATAATATCTCGAGGTTCTGCCTCATCATTCTTCCAGTTCATCTAAACAAGTTCAGATCTGCTCCCATTTTGCATTTATCAAAACATGATGTGGAGGTGAAAATTCAGCTGCTGTAGTTTAGCAGGTTGTCCTGAATCTTGCCAGGAGAGCTTAAGGGAGCCAGAGAATCATAGCATTCCAGGTCCTCCTCCTGATTAGTTACAAACCCTGAAGTACTTTTCTCTGACCAAACTGTAAAAATGTTCTCAGTTCCAAGGGGCTTGTGTAATTTTTTCCAGCATAGGCCTCAGGTAGAACGAGCATTTACACCTCTGTTCTGGGGTCTCTGGGGATGCACTCTGCCTCTTGCTATCTCCTCTTCCATGGTGCACTGGGAAGATTCCCACATTTGGTCACCAACTTGTTTTTTGACTTTCAGCAAAATTGTCCTTGAAAAGACCCAAGGTTGTTAAGTTACTTTAATACCTTTGTTTCCCCATTGCAAAATTAGGAGTTTCACTCCTTCAGTAAAAATTTTTATTACTTCCTCTGTGTTGGGTGCCTTAGGGCCAAGCACCAAAGATACGCTTGGGAGCAAATCTGGACATGCTCTCTTCCCTGAAAAGTTGGAGTGTCTCACGGACCAAAGGGTTGGGAATGAGTGACCGTTCAGGGCTTTCCAGGGTTTCCCATTCAGCAACTCATTGTCCCTCACCACCCCGTGAGGCAGGCATTATCATCTTCAGTAAAGAGATGAGGGGATGAGGCTCAGAGATGGTAAGTGACTTTCCCAACCTCCCACAGCAAGTCAGCACACTGGTGAACTCACTTCCATTCTTTCTGCTTTCAAAGCCCATCATTTCTCCAGTGCTCTAACTTCCTACCTTAAGGACAAGGAAGCTAATGTTTACTGGATTATCACCTCCACTGTGTGGATGAAGGACCTCAGATTCAAAAGGGTCAGGGGCCTGCTCAGTGTCACAGCCAGTGCAGGCGGGAGGCATAGGCACTCAGGCCTCCTCTATGTCTTGAACAGCCCGCTGTGGGCTTTAGCTCCCTTGGCTTTGGCTCCCTGGGTTATAACAGGGGTCATCACTGACCACAGTAAGTTGCCCCCTTCTGTTTATGTATTGTTTTGTCTCCCTGTGTCTCATTCATTCATCCTAGAAACCCCATCTGTTCTGATGTCATTAATTGCCTCTTGATATGGTATGGCTGTGTCCCTAACCAAATCTCATTTTGAGTTGTAGGTCTCATAATCCCCACATACCACGGGAGGGAGCCAGTCGGAGGTATTTGAATCGTGGGGGCAGTTACCTCCATGCTGTTCTTGTGATAGTGAGTGAGTTCTCATGAGTTCTGATGGTTTCATAAGGGGCTTTTCCCCCACTTTGCTCAGCACTTCTCTTTGCTGCTGCCATGTGAAGGACATGTGTGCTTCCCCTTCCACCATGATTGTGAGATTCCTGAGGCCTCTCCAGCTGTGCTGAACTGTGACTCAGTTAAACCTCTTTCCTTTATAAATTACCCAGTCTCAATTATGTCTTTATTAGCAGTGTGAGAATGGACTAATACACTTCTCCTCCTAGCCAGCACATAGTTGGTGCTCAGTAAACACCGGTTAAACCAAAAAGTTAATACTAATGATCATTCTCCAGAAAGCAGAGCCCACCCCCTGTGGCAAATGTTCTATTTCTTAGCCTGGAAAGTAAAACCATAAGCTAAAGCTAGTACCGGTTCCTCCTGAGCTAGCATGACCAGAAGAAAACTAACCAGCCTCCTACAGGACATTTGAGAGATGCCGCAATCAAGGAAGGTCAGGACTTTCATTTGTACACCAGGCTTTGTTTATGGGATAAACAGAGCCACTAACAATGCATTCCAGCCTGGATTAAGATGAGCTTCAGGTCCCCTAGCAAGGGTGGGTTTGTACTGACATGCAACACAGGGGAGCCCAGGTGGCCTTCTAGGACCCTGGATTGGTGCTTTGTTTGGGCTTCCCCCAACCTTACACTAGCCCTGTAGATATCCAGATGACTGGGGCCTGGCTTCCGTAGGACCTCACCTCTCAGGGGCTCAGCAAGAGCTGTGTGGGCTGAGTTGCTGAAGGCAGTGAGAGGAAGGAGGCCCAGGTACTTCAGGGGCCTGGATGCTGAGGTTTGGCATGAAAGATTTTCCTTCTGCACCAGCAAACATATGCAGGTTAATTATTTTTCTAAAGAGCAGCCTTCATCCTCTCTCATCCTCTGTCATTTTATCCATCTGTGTCAACTACCAAGTTGAAGGGAAAAATAATGCTAAGAGCACAGGAACAATGCCATCTCCAAAAGGTGTGGGCTGTGCTTTTAAGGTACAGATGCTAAATAAAACCTCAGTTTTTGAGGACATAAGGGTTTCCTGAGCTTCACAGCTGTTAGCAGAGATGGCCAGGCATTTGTTTCATTTAATTGTGCAGTCCAGATTCTTACTGCCCACTGACAGCCCATTAAAGGGAGTTGCACCTGCATTTATTAGAAGAGACAGAAGGAAAATTCCAGGTCTCAGTGCTTCACAGCCAGGTGGAGCGGCTGGACTCTTAACAAAAGAAGCTGGAAACAGGCTAACAAAGAGAAGGGCTCACAGGCTAGTGAGGGAGGGCCAAGGGCATGGTGAAGGCTTTTAGAGAGCACCTGAATCCTGAAAGGAATGCAGAAGTAATAGGAATTGTACCTCATGTTCCTTTGGGTATTTCAATTATCACGGCAACATTATAAGGCAGACACTGCAAGCACCATTTTTCAGATTGCAAACTGAGGTCCAAAGCACAGAGAATTTGTCTGCAAACTTCATAGCAGAGCCTGGACTCAAACATTGCTTCGTGTGATTCCAAGTTCGGTATTCATGTCCTCATGAAACCTTCACCAGACATCTCCCAGGTGCCTGATCTGCATTAGGTACAAGTTGCATGAAGAGGTGAGACCCCGTCTCTGACCTCAGGGGTTTCTGATCTAGAGAAGAATGACGTAAACACCCACACTGTGAGGTTGGGGCTGGGAGCTTGGAGCTGGGGGCTGGGATTTGAAAGATGCCTGGGTGTCTGCCAGGGGACTGTGGCAACGGCACTTGAGATTTTAGAAAAAATCCATGAGCAAGGTCACAGAACATGGAGCTGGACTTGAGGTGGGGTGAGGAGGAGGATCATGCATTTGGGATGGGTGGAGAATAATAAGAGCTAACCTTTACTCAGAGCTTGTTATTTTCCGGGCACTGCTCTAACTGCTTTTCCCATGGTGGCTCCTTGAATCCTCACAAAACTCTCAAATAGTGACTGTTATTCCCTCATCTTCGTTCATACAGGGTCTTGCTCTGTTACCCAGGCTGGAGTGCAGTGGTGTAATCATAGCTCACTGAAGCCTGATTATATCTCACTGCAGCCTTAACCTCCCGGGCTCAAGCAAACCTCCTGCCTCAGCCTCCTGAGCTGGAATTACAGGTATCCACCACTAGACCTAGCTAATCTAAAAATATTTTTTTTTTTTGTAGAGATGGCATCTCACCATGTTGCCCAGGCTGGTCTCCAACTCCTGGCCTCAAGTGATCCTCCTGCCTTGGCCTCTTATAATGTTGGGATTATAGGCATGAGCCACTCTGTCTAGCTTCATTCCCTCAGCTTACTGCTGGTGGAGCTAGAGGCACACAGAGATAAGATGACTTGCTAGATTAGGTCTCTCTGCTGGTAAGAGAGAGAGCCAAGATTCACACCTGGGTGGTCTGGCTTCTGAGTCTTCCCAGCCCTGTGCAGAGGAGGAAGTATATCCAGGAAGGGCAGCATCCACCAAGCATGAGAACTGGCCAAGACACGGCACAGGGGCTTTGCTCATTCTGCACTCAATGAACATTTTCCGGTCTAATCTGCCAGGGGTTGTGAAAGGGAAAAACAAAGGAAAATGAGTTAAACTCCAGCAGAGAAGAAAGTACTTTCAAGAACAATGATGACACAAGGAAGAATCTGAATAGCAGCTTGAGGGAGATAGAAGAGGTGCCTACACCATCAGCCCCTTGTTTCATGTTCATTGTTTTATTTATCCCGATCCATTCCCAGGCTCTTTTTACAAACTCCCTGTTTTTCCAGAGAAATTCTATGCCTGTCTGATGCCTGATACAGTGCATTACACCAAGAACATTTTTTAACAAATGAAGGCCTCTCTGAGCACCCCCTTTGCACACTGAGGGGAAACCTGCCTACCCAAGACTTCTGCACTAACCCATGTTGCCCTGCTTGGGACCACAAGAATCAGCCAGGTCCCTTCCACTTGGCACCCTGACAGATGCTCAAAGAATGTGGTCCTCTCTATATAGGCTAACTATATAAGCTAATAAATAGAGCTTCCTCCTCTGTGACATTGGTTGAACCTGTCTGTGGAGTCACACCCATTCGGCTAGGTTTCTTTCTCTTGGCCACTCCATCCAGTCCCTTCTGCAGGTGCATTTGCCCCTGCTCAGCCGCTGCATGGTAGATTTCTACAAGATGAGGTCTGATGCCTCCTAGATATTTACTCTATTCTTTCTGCCTGGGAGATTTTATCCATGTCCAAGGCTTTAATGACCACCTTTAAATATGTACCATCCAAATTTATATGTCTAGTCTGAGCCTTTCCCCCGTTGCTCCAGACATATACACACCTGTATCCTTTAAAACACTTTTTCCCCTCTGGAAAATTTTAAGCACATATCAAAATAGAACAATGTAATGAACCACTAATAATTAGAATCTAGTTTCAGCTACTCTTGACTTTGTGCCATTTCATTTCTTTCATCTCCCTGCTCCTCCTCATCCTCTGCCTGGCTGGTGTAATTTGAAGGTGATCCAAATCATCACATCATTTTGTTTGTAAATACTTCAGAATCCACTAGCCTTCTAAATATTTTCCTTTGGTTTTCTCAAAAGTATCTGAAGATCAACTCTTTCAAAATCAAATGTGAGGGTTTCCTCTTTAGAATTGGTCCTCTGCCAGTTTCTCCAACTCAATGAACATCACCACCCTACATCCTGAGAATTATTCTTGATACATTCCTCTTCTCCTTACCCACTGTATATCACCAGCTTCTCCTACCTTGAGCTCTCCCTCTCTATCACCATACTCCAAACCATTGTTTCTCACCTGGACCATTTGTGATAGTCTTCTGGGCATCTGCCTGTCTCCACTGTGGTCCTACTCCATTTATTCCCCTCCACATTACAGATAAGTGATGTTTTCTTTTTTCATTTAGCAAATATCTACTGAATACTTACTGTGTCCTAGGTATTATAAACAATATGCTGGCCACGTATTGGTGAACAGGTACATTTCTTCTTTATGAAACACACACGCGCACACACACACACACGACAATTATATATGTAATTTGAAGTGCTATGAAGGAAATAAAGGTGGGGCTAGATAGTGACGGGGTGCTGTCTTATATAGAGGGATCTAGAAAGGCCAATTAGATTGTACAAAAACTGATGAATATGAAGGCATTAATCACACCCAAGTCTAGGGATAGATTATTTCAGAGAGAAAACAGTAAGTACAGGGGCCCTGATATATCTCACCTAGCAACTTAGTTTTTTTCTTGTGAGGGGGAGTTCCTAAACTTTTAAAAAGATTTTACTTCTTTTTAGAACAGTTTTAGGCTCAGCAAAATTGAGAGGAAGGCACAGAGATTTCCCACATACCAGAGACTTGAGTATCTGGCTCTGACCTTGACCCCATTGCCCACTGTGTTCCAGGCACACGGGGCCTGTCTCCAGGCCTTTGGGTATCCTTCTGGCTGCCTCAGAGGCTTTGCACAGAATCCTTCCCTCTGTTTGGCATGTTCCTTTTCCCGCTCCTGCTTCACCTTGTCCTAGTTCAGGCTTAGAGTCCTTGATTCCGCCTGTTTTAATTGGTTCAGGCTGCTGTAGAAAAACATCATAGACTGGGTGGATTATAAAAAACGCACATTTATTTCTAACAGTTCTGGAGGCTGGGAAGATCAGGCTACCAGCATGGTCAATTCTGGTGAAGGCCCTTTTCTGGGTTGCAGACTGCTGACTTCTCTTTGTATCCTCACATGGCAGAAGGAGGGTGAGAGGTCCAATACCATTCATGAGGGCTCCATCCTCATGATCTAATTACCTCCCAAAGCTCTTATCTTCTAAGGAGGTGAAGCTTTCCACATAGGAACCTTGGGGGGAACACATTCAGACCATAACACCTCCTTAATAATTACTTCCTTGGTAAAGTCCCAGGCCCCCTTCTCCTCTCTCACCCCTCCAATCCTGGTTAAACTTGCCTTGCTATAGCCACCATGGGCTTCTTTTGGCTGTTCAAATGCACGAGCCGACTTACCACTGTCAGCCTCTGTATTGGGTTTCCCCTGCCTGCAATGCTTCTTCTCTTGACCTCATAGCTGGCATTGCTCAGACCTCAGTTGAACTGCCTCAGAGCAGCCATCCAAAGCCACCTAGCTTAAAGTGGCCATGCAATCTCTCCTTCTCATATCTCCCTCTTCTAGTTCTCTGCTAATATTTTTCTTAATTGACTGATTTGATTGATCTCTCCCACTCCACCCCAAATGTAAGCTCCAAGACAGAGGAATATTATCTGTCTTCTTCATTCTGCATCTCCAGGGCCTGAAGTGCATGGTAGGTGCCTAACGACTGTTAAGTGAATGAAGGCATTATATATTTGTGAGCAGGGAAGTGCAAGATGAAAGTGGTGCTTAAGGAGGACTACAGATCAACAACATTCAGGGGGATCAAGGAGAGCTTAGATGTAGAAACCACAGAGAAAGGAAACTGAAAGAGAATACATTTCATTGTGTTTCTGTCAATTACGTCCCTCCACCACTTGAATCAGTACCTGTGAGGGTGGGTCCCCCACATCTGTATATTTTACAAGCTCCTCAGGAGATTCTGATCCTCAGCAGGGCTGAGAACAATGAGGGTAGATGAGATATAACTGTGCTAGTACTTATAATAAAAAAGTAAAAAAAAAAATCCAACTTGGTAAAATTAATTTTATAGTATATTTTATTTAATCCAACATAATCGAAAATATTATTTCAGCATGCTATAAATACAAAAATTATCAATGAAATAGTTTGTATATTTTTTCATTAATAATCCTTCAAAATCAGTGTGTAGCTCATGCTTATAGCACATTGCCATTCAGACTGGCCATAACCTAAGAGCTCAGTAATCACGAGGGGTCAGGATCCTGTACTAGACGGTGCAGAACCACAGGTCCCTCTGGCTCTGGTGTCTGGCAGCTGGTTCGAGCACAGTGAGGAGACTCCTGTAATTCCCAGAGCAGCCTGGCATGTACTGGGGATCACATTTCCTCCTTGTTCTTATTAACATCTCTGTTCTCTCAAGATCTGCTTTGTCTTGACTCTGGATTACTTTCTCTTTGCTGTCTGTTGGTAACTGAGAATCCCCAGCCTACATCAAGGATGTCTTGCTAACCTGTTTCTTTTCTTGAGTGAATATGTTGCAGGATCTGATTTTTAACCAGTGGATGTCACTGTTTACTCAAAGAGCGTCCTTGGAGGAGACAGTCTAATCCAGGGATGAATGTAGAAACAGTAGTCATTGTCTCTTCTTCCCTTCTATTAGTGTTTCCCTTCTAATTTGAAGCCGTGTTAGGTTTTTAGGAAGGGAAATGTAAGTGGTCAGTGCTGGTTCACTTATGCTGTCTAGAGCATTCATTGGTCTTAGAGATTTGAAACCTCATTTAATGAAAGGTGCAGTCCATAATTACAAGGCAAATAGTAACAAAGTAGGCTGGATGCGGTGGCTCATGCCTGTAATCCCGGCACTTTGGGAGATCAAGGTGGGAGGACCGCCTAAGCCCAGGAGTTTGAGACCAGCCTGGCCAATATAGTGAGACCTCATCTCTGCGAAAAAATTAAAGAATAACCTGGGTGTGCATGCATGTGCCTATAGTCCCAGCTACTCGTCAGGCTGAAGCAGGAGGATTGTTTGAGCCCATGATATCGAGGCTGCAGTGGGCTGTGATTGTGCCACTGCATTCCAGCCTGGGTGACAGAGTAAGAGTCTGTCACAAAATAAATATATAAATAAAAAAGCTAGCCTGGAGCAGTGGCTTGTGCCTGTAATCCCAGCATTTTGGGTGGCCTAGACAGACAGATTGCTTGAGTTCAGGAGTTCGAGACAAACCTGGGGAACAAGGTGAAACCCCGTCTCTACTAAAAATACAAAATAATTAGCTGGGCATGGTGGTGTGTGCCTGTGGTCCCAGCTAATGGGGGGCTGAGGTGAGAGAATTGCTTGTACCTGGGAGGTGGAGGTTTCAGTGAGTCGGGATCGCACCACTGCACTCCAGCCTGGACAACAGAGTGAGACACTCTCTCAAAAAACAAAACAAAACAAAACCCTAAGTTAATTATAGTAAAAAATCCATGAACTGCTCTTTTAAAAACAGGACTTATATCGCTTCTCGGCCTTTTGGCTAAGATCAAGTGTAAAAAGAGGAGTTTTGTTTCTCTGCAAAGCAGAGGTCACAACCAGCCTGTAGCCAAGTCTGCTGCTATGTGACCAGCACAATGTTTGAAAAACAATTGAGCTAACATTTACATTGGAGGGCGATGCAAACATTTGATTTCTGTCTTTGCCTCAAATATGAAATCTGGCCCTATTAGACTCACACCCTACAAGACAACAGCGGGGATGATGCTCGGTTGCTTCTTGTAAATTGTCATGTCCTCTTCTTCCACAGGCCTCACGACTCCCAGCTACTCCCCAAACCAGGTCACTTCATCTACTCAGGTTGGCAGCCCAATCTCTGTTGGCATTTGCACTTTTGATTGCTGTTAAAACCTGTTTCTTGGAGTAGAAACAAATATGGAAGCATTAATTGTTTTAGTAGGCATCTGAAGGGTGGGATGATTTGGAAACAAAGACAATAGAAGATTGGTTTTATAAGATATTTTTCTAGCTTTAGGTTTGGGGTTGAAGAATTCTTGGCTCAGGTTAGGACTAGCCAGCCTGTTGCTTGAAACTACCTTCAGAATTACAGATGTCTGTCGTCATGGGCTCTCCAAGGTAGCCCAGGGTATGGGAGATGGAAGGAAAATGGGTTAGCCAAGGTAGGACCTTTGATGCCCCTCACCTTTGGGGGTTGGGTGAGGATTGACTCCTTGGCTTCCCCTGACCTTCACTCCCATAAGTGGCAAGCCAGGATCCTTTTTTACCTTTGTCTAAGGTGACAAGTCTCAAACTTGAGTGAGCCTCAGAGTCACTTGGAGGGCTTGTTAACTACAAGCTGGACCCAACTCGCAGAACTTGATTCAAGAGGTCCAGTGTAGGGCTTGAAAATTCACATTTCTGATACAGTCTCAAGATATGCTGCTTCTGCTGATCCTGCAACCACACTTTGAAAACACTGGTTTCAAAACACTGGCTTTTGAGGTCAAAGTGAGATTGTTTCAAAGGCAAAAGATACGTGTGTGTGTGTGTGTGTGTGTGTGTAAGAGAGAGAGAGAGAGAGAGAGAAAGAGACAGACAGAGGATATATTGAAAACAAGCTCTTGATTTCTGTTCCAGGATACGTGTGATACAAGGGTTAGTACATTCCCAGAGACTGAAGAATGAATTCAGGCATAAGCAACACTTCTGAGAAGGTCTTGGCTTTTTCTTATCAATGTATTTGATACACTTCTCAAGAAAAAAGACACTACCTGGCTTTTTCTTATCAATGTGTTTGATACCCTTCTCAAGAAAAAAGACATTACCATTGGGCAGCCTCTACCTCTAGGGCTGATTACCTGACAGTGAATGAAGTGACCTTTTTCTTAAAAGGACAGCAAACAGCAACCACTGGCTGGTCTTCTACTGCTTCTGCCACTGCCTCTGACAGTGCAATGCAGAGGGAGGGGGCGAGGCTCTGGAGCAGGATGAGTTGACATTTACTGAGTGCTTCCTGTCTGCCAGGAGCTGTGCTATAGGCTTACTTGCAACATCTCATGCAAATCTTCAAACCATTCCAGGAGATATGCACTCTATATAATCACATTTTATAGTTGAAGAAGCTGCTTCAGAGCTGTTCAATAACATCTCTAAAGCCACACAGCTGGTGGGCGATGCCCAGGGTTTGAGCCGGAACCATTTGACTCTCTAGCCGGAGCTCCCTACCATGGCTTCTCAAGCTAGAACAGGCTTGAAGTGTAGGAGTGCGTCTAAGAAGCTGTGGGAAAGGATAACTTATTTTCTCCTTTATGTCTTTAACTTCCTCTCCAGCAACATGGGAACAAGAATACTACTTCCTACATTATTGCACTAATTAAATAGGGCACAGTCTGTATATCATCAATGTATCTTTGTGTTGATGAGTATTAATATACTTCCTTCTTTCCATCCTTGTGTCTCTTGAGTGAATTTCCCTATGCCTCAAAGCATGCACTCATTGCGCATTCTTGTGTACCTACTGTGTGCACTGTGAACCAGCAGACATGGTCCCTGCAGAATGTTGGCAAGAAGGAGCCACAGATTGATAAACCAGTGGTCAGTTGCTCATCTCCAAACGCAGATCTTCCAGGATCCTCACATTCAACTTGCCTCCCCACCTGTTACTCTGCATAGATGCTGGTGTTCCCTGTTTTGACTGGCAGTGCCACCTACCATTCTATGAGCCAATAGCCTGCCTGCAACCTCTCACCATCATACATCTCCTTCAGATATCAAACTCCTTATTTGAGCAGGACTTAAGTTTTATGGAAAATTCTACCTGGACAATCTTTGCCTCCTATGGGATGGTCTCTTTTTCTGCCAGTCTTGATCCTTCCAATACAGTTTCCATGTGGCTCTGAGAATGAGTGTCTGGTTCTGAATGCACCTTT
>NC_045442.1:79922865-80077865 GCF_002776525.5 Piliocolobus tephrosceles | reverse complement strand
AGTGTCACCCTTGGGCACACAAAATTAGAAAAAAGATTCCCATTCTAGGCACATCCCTAGGACATGTGGGTCGGGGAGCCAAGGCAGAGGCATCTCTTCCAGGCCTAAAGCACAGCATGAACCGGAAGGATGGGCCAGGTTTCCGTCTCACTGGCTACCTCAGCAGGTGCCACTGTGTACTGCATCAGCTGTGAACTGCAGAAAATGGTTCCTTCTGGAGCCGTAGCCTGTGGTGGTCAGAGATAGAAGGATCTCCTCACACAGAGGTGTGCAGGCATCCTGGTATATCATCAAACTGCCTGGGTTTGAATTCTGGCTCTACAGCTCTTCCACGTCCTGCCAACCAGGAGAAACCATTTAACCCTCTGTGTCTCAGTCTCCCTCCCAGGGTTGTTGTGAGGACTAAATAAGATATCCCTTATCACGCGCATGCTCGGTGCAGGCCACACCAGCTCTCAGTGTTTGCTGTCAGCATAGGAAGCATTGTCTGGGGGCTCCTTTCAAATCGGTTACCAATGCTTTGTCAATGAGCCTGCTTTCCAGCCTTTCTTTTCATCAGCTGCTTTGGTGTGGTAATCAGAGGCCCATGAGGATCTAATTAGAGATGGATAAACACATCAGGGAAAGAACAAGACACTAATTATTGGTGAGTGCACTCAAGGTAAAGTTATGATGAAGCTCAGCTCTCCTCTGTAGGTAAAAAGCACGGATGGAAATGTCTGCGAAGTGCATTCTTCTGCCTCGTATCTCCATAGGGAGCTTCTATTCATCCTTCCAAACCCCAGCTTAGATGACTCATCCTTTATAAAGTGTTCCATAATCCCTGATCCCTTTGATACATTAAATCTTCAGTTCCACTTTAGGACATTTTTACATATACATCTAATATTTACTGATTTATTTGCTAATTAATTCAATTGTTTAGGCAACTAGTACTTAATGAGTATAATCAGCATAAACTACTACTATTATGAGTACTACTACACAGTACTACTACGAGTACTTAATGAATACCTACTATGTGCCAGGTATGGGGGATGTTCATAGGTGAAGAACTTTGGATCCTCTTTTTTTTTTTGTCATTTTGGCCCCTGCCTATCTTAGGTAGAATGCACATTCTGTTCCCGAACCTAATCCAAATCCTGGAACTCACTCATCACTGCCCAACATCCCTTCCCTCCCTCCTGGAGTAACTTCAACAGCACGGGGCTGAGGATACCAGAGGAGCTGTGAAATGAGAGTGACCATCTTACTAGTTGAATTCACATGCAGGAAGCAGCAGAGGTTGCGAGGTGAAGACTGAGAGAAAGTGAGCACATGAGCCATGCTGGGAAGGCTGACAGTCCATGGCGGGGGCTCGGACCTGAGAAGCTTGCAGACTATACTATACAGTGCCTTGGAGTAGGGCTGTGAGTAGGGCATACAGCAGTTGATTCTGCCATCCCACTCCCCAAGTGTTAGTGCTTCCCCTGACTGGGAAGGCTTTAGTGCAGCTGCTCTTATGGCTCTGCATGTAGGTGTCTGTGCAACGAGGAAGAGAAGCAGGAAGGGAAAAACCCCACAAAAACAGAAACAGCTGGTGAAGGAGGCTAGCTCAGCAACAAGGGCATTGCTGAAGCAACCAATAGCCTTGACCTACAAGGAACATGAAACCATCTTGACAGTGACCATTTTTTGCTGCAAAATACGGAGACACACTGGAGAGAAGGCAGCTCCAGGAGGGGCCTGGGGCTAAATGGGTGGAGAATTTCTGCATATCATCAGGATTTTTATTAGTAATTACCTTGCAAGGGAGAGTACCAAGGACAGAGGCAGACCGAGAAAGGCCATTTGGGAAAGTCCATGAAGACAGCAGTCTGATGTGGTAATAACTAGCTCGAGATGAAATCTCATTTCATTCTGCAGACAAATCTCGATGGAACAGAGTCCCAGCTTTGCTCTCATTCACAAAATAAAACACGTGGTTTGAATTCCAGCTCTGTTCTCACTAGAGGTGGGATCCTGAGCAAATTATGTAATCTCTCTGGAGCTATAGTTTTTACCTCTGCAAAATGAGAGTCTTAATAGCTGTAGGGGATTAGAGGCAATATATATAAAACATCTCGCACAGTGCCTAGCAGGGAGTAGTCATGACTCAATAAAATGTAGCCATTATAATTTGTGGGAGAGAGTAATGGTGGTGTTAGTATGAGTGTACACTAGCTGTTGGAACAAAGAAATCCCAGTCTCAGTTGCATAAAACAAGAAAAATCTGCTTCTTGCACATGTAACAACCCAATGCAGTACTGAAGGTCAGAGAGTGTTTTCTTCCATGTGTTGACTCAGGGACCCAAGCTCTTTCCCTCTTGTTGCTCTACCATCAGATCCCATAGCCACAGCTGGTCACATGGCTTCTTTGAGAAGGGGTGGGAAGCTCCGGCAATGGCTGGGAACTCCCTCCCAGTAAATACTGCATACTGTTGAAGGAGGTGCACTTATTTTGGGTGGGTAGTTAGCTGGCCCTGCACCAGTAGTAGCAGAAGAGTGACAGCTTGGGATGAAGCAGATGCCTTAGGACAGAGCCAGGCTCAAAACTGTAATTGACTGGCAAACCCCCCACCCATTCTGAGTAACTGGCCTGGCTAGGATTAGCTCTGTCCTAAGGCATCTGCTTCATCCCAAACTGTCACTCTTCTGCAGAGCTAATCCAACAACATTGGCATCATTCAGGAGCTTGTTTGACATGCAAAATCTCAAGTCCCACCCCAGACCACCTGAGTCAGAATCTGCATTTAGGATCCCCTACAGAGATTCTGATTTAGGGGGGCTGGTGTGGGATTCTGCCTCCTTTCTAACAACCTCTCAGGTGACACCGATGTTGCTGGTGCACGGGTACACTTGAACGGCAAGCACAAAAAGGACCTGTTACAGAAACTCAACTTCTCCCTGGACAAAATGAGATTTTTGGGTGGTTATATGGAGGTGAGAGGTGGGCCTCTTACCCTCCCCTCCTTGTGCTTGTGGTCATCTACTATGCTAGGGTGGGTGGCATTTCTGCAAAAAGAAGGTGAAGTAGTATCCCCAGTTCTTGTTTTGTCTAAGAGAGGTGGAAATCCTGAGACCACCCAGAGAAACCCTGCAGCTATGTATTTACTGCTATCTGGTGGCAGAGCGGAGAGACACTTGCTCTTTTCAGATGTATAGTTAGAATCCATCTCTGATAGACATGGATCTCTGTCTAGCTGAGATTTACTTGCAATTGTCTGCAGTGAGAAGTGTTAGTTAATGAAGCCTGTGCTACAGTCGCATAGGTAATCACCCTCTTCCCTCTTCTCACTCTTCTTTACCCCCACAACAGTTCATTCTTTTGGAAAAATTCATTAACCTTCAGTAACACTATTCACCAGTGACAACTCTAAGAAAAAGCAGGCTCATGTTTCTTCTTACAGACTATTCTCTTAGTTCTCTGAGAATTGCACACATTTTAGAAGAAAAAAATAGCCTTGATTGAGATCGGTGCTTCTCATGTAAATGCTGCCTAAAAGTCATTCTGGCCTGTATTACAAGCTGATGGCCAAGGTTTTCACCCTGAAGCTGCAGGGTGAAGGGTAGAGAGAAACATAATTTACACCCCTCACACACTGTTGCACCATGCACTCTACTTTGAACATGTAGCTCTCTCATCTTTTAAATTACCCTGCAGTTAAAGGAAGGGAACTGATATTTATTTTACTACATGCTCTGCTTTGTGGTAGGCACATTGACCATCTAATCTGTTTGCAGTTTTAAGGATTGGACATTTGTGTGTGTGTGTGTGTGTGTGTGTGTGTGTGTGTGATCATTTATTTTATAGATGAAGAAAGTGAGGGTTGAGGATTGACTAAGTAAACTACAGATCCAGGGTTTAAACCCAACTCTGCCCACACCGAAACTCACACTCTTTTGACTTCATTACAATGTCACTGTAAATAAAGAACAAGCAAAGACTTTTAAGGGTGGGCTGCTCTTCCATAGTTCCCAGATCCATGGGACTGCTCAGTTTAAGTGTCTAGGAGCAGTCTAGTATGGCAGCTAAAAGTGTGGACTCTGAGTCAATCCAACTTGTTTATAATAATTCCTGCCTCAACTAGGAGTTTTATAATCAAATCCTTTAACCTCTCAGAGCCTCAGTTTCCTCAGCTGTAAAATGGGAATAGCAATAATATTGCTCTCATAGGAATAATGTGAGGAATCATGGGACATCAGCTTAAATGTTTTAGTGTAGTGCCAGATACAAAATAAGAGCCCAGCAAATGCTAATAATTGTTAAGAATGTTAGTATGATTAGAGTCAAGGTACCTTCACTGAAAGGGACGGGCATTACTCAATTCAGATCACATGACTAGGGCAGGGTTGCTGCAGAGCTGTGGGGAGCAGACTGCATGGAAGGATGGACCTCATGGATCCTTTGCCCATCTCTCCGGGGTGCATGTCATCCTCACATCTGCATCTCTCAGATCTGATCTGGGTCACCCTTCTCTTGACCAGTGTCCTCTGTTTACTCCCCTTGCTCTATGTCTACTAAGGGTGCCTAAGGCCTGAGTCTACGTACCATGTTATCCTCAGTACCTGCCATCAATTACTTATCGATTTCCAGGATGTAACTTAAAATTAATGAGAGCATCTGATTAGTTGAAGACCAGTCCATACATCGACATTTTCGGTCTGGGGTTTGCTGGCTGTGTTGGATGAGGTTTACTCTCTGCTCTAGGGACTGGCTCCCTATGAACGGGCTAAGGGTGAGGTGAGCAGTAAAGTGTCTAGCACAGATATATGGATTATTTCTTTCAATGTGTTCTGGAATCTTCTGTTTTCTTTTTTTCTGTCCTTCAACCTGTTACTCACTTGAACAATTAATTGGCTTATAGAAAGATAAGAATTTGAGGTAGTATCTGAGGTGATGAAAACCATTTCCCCAGAACTGATGACTTGGTAAAAACAAGCAGAGAGGGTATAATCATGAGTTTGGGCTTTACTAGAAGGACTCACCTGTGCTTTAAGGCTTAAGTGACTTCTTTGGAACACTAGACTCTGTACGTTGTCTGAGCAGACCTCATAGGTGATTCTCGGTTTCTGTCTGTCTCTTAAGACTTTAGACATAATTGCTGATATTTTTCATTAAAGAAGAATTTTCTTGGAGAAAATTACTTTCTTATCATTTTGCCTTTTTCAGGACCTGAAGGTCATTGGCGCATTCTGAATCCTGAATTTCGTCTTTCAGTTTCAGGACCTAATTCCCTGATTGAGATTAGAGGGTGGAGCATTAGCAAATAAACTGTGGGAGGTTAGCTGATAGTTCTAAAATTCAGGAGTGACTGATTAAGGAGCTCCAGTTTTTTATCTTATAGGAAAGGAGCTAGCCATGTGGCTAATCCTAAATCTTAAACTAGGATTTTCTATTTCGTTCTATACCCGCTAGGCTATGTTGAAATGGCAGCAGCAATTATGATCTTTAGAATTCTGCTACCAAAGGACATTTAAGTCTCTGAAGCCTCAGAAGTTTTGTTTAGTTATGCTTAGAGTCAGCATCATCATTAAGAACTTGGGCTTTGAAGTTGGAATTTTTGGAATTGCATTTTCACTCCACAGTTTACCAGCTCTGTGACTTTGGGGAAGTAGCCCATCTTCCCTGTATCTCATTTTTCTCATGTTTGATATGAGGATGATAATGTGTACATGGTAAGTGATAACATGTGCTCAGTTTAGTTTTGATCTGTACACTGACCCATGCCTGGCATGCAGTGAGTTCTCAGTAACCATTAGCTGCTGTTTATACTATTGTGAGCATCATTCAGCACAGCTCTGGGGAGTTTCTACTCCTATTGAAAAATTGTTTATTATAGTACACAATTTCACATCTGTGGCTTTGAATAGAGATGACACCATTCGCCCTGTCCCCTGCCACCATAAAAGGCATAAACCTGTTTCCAGCCACAGACTTCACTGAGTACTGTGGCCTCTGAGAAACTTCCTTCAGATGTAAGGAAAACGTCTTCCTCTGCCTACTGCCAGGTGTGTTTGTTGCTTTGTGAAAATCAGAGGTAAGGAGTTTTTTCTCCATGGGGCTTTGACTGTTTTAATTTTGAGCTCACCCATGTCAATCTTATTAATACACATATCTGATTTACTTTGCTCTTTTCTTTTTTTTTTTTTTAAGTCTGTGTGTTTCCTGTTTATTTTTCATTAGCTGTCTTAGTCCTTGTTGCTATAAAGGAAGAAGGAATAGCTGAGGCTGGGTAATATAAAAGAGAGGTTTATTTGGCTCACAGTTCTGCAGGCTGTGCAAGAAGCATGGTGCAGGCATCTGATGAGGGCCTTGTGCTGCTTCCACTCACAGGCAGAAGGTGAAGGGGAGCCAGCGTGTGCAGAGATTACACGGCAAGAGAGGAAGCAAGAGAGAGAATGAGGAGTTGCCAGGCTCTTTTTTAACAAGCAGCTCGCACAAGAACTTAACAGAGTAAGAACTCCTGACCCCCTCCCAGACAGGGTACTAGTCTACTCGGGAGTGATCCATCCCCAAGACTCAGACATCTTTCACTAGGCCCACCTCCCAACACTGCCACACTGGGGATTAAATTTAACATGTGATTTAGAGGGGCCAAACTTCCAAACTACTGCATTAACCTTTAATAATAATTAGCTTACATTTACGGAATGTTTGCTACAAATTGGCCACTGAGGTAAGGATGCTTTGGGCTTTATCTCCTTTAATTCTCTCCAGAGAACTGTGAGGAAGGTGTTAGTATTGTTCTTCTTTGCAAATGCAGAAACTGAAGCTCAGAGAGATTAAGTATCTGGCTGATCTGGAAGTTGGTCACACTCAAATACTCATGTCTTAGCCCCTTTCCATACTCCCCATTAATAGTACACATGTGCCTTCTGTAAACCTTCCCAACCTTTTAGGAAAGAGGTGGCTTTATATATTTTTCACCAAAATAACAACACAGTCATTTGATTTTACTGCCACTTCTACTTTCCATCTTTCTGTTCCTCTACATTCCTGCTTCTCCTCCATGTTTATCCTTTCTCCTGCTCTTCGTTTCTTGGAGGAAGTCTACAATGACACACGACCAAAAAAGGCAGAGCCCACACTGCCCTGAGTATGTGCCATCCCTCCCAGTTGTCATCTGACCTCCTGGCACCAGTTGCTGTGTCCACCACCTCTCACTTCGCTAAATTTTTGTTGACCAAGGAAATGGTAGTAATATTATCATGGCACAGCTATTGGCGAAAATATGGAAAGAGCCAAAAACCAGAGAGAGAGATTTAAAACTGGAATTATAGTTTTCCAAGTCTGAGGGCCAGACTGACTGTCATATAGATCAAAGTTTGACCCAGTGATTTTTCAGTTATTTGGCCTTGGTCAAAATTCTTTACCTGAGTGATGTGAATGTCAGCAATGCCTGCCTGGAAGCCTTGAGGGGTGCCAATGAGATGATTATCTGAAGAGGCTGTCACAATTCCACACAAGCTATTCCCTCTGCACCCCTTAAATGCTGAGAGGCGCTTTCTCTGGGAAGCAAATTCCATTATCTTTGTATTATGAAAACTCAGGATATTAACTCAAAGGTGTTGGGTCAAGCATAGCACTAGATCACCAACTGTATACACTTGGTCAAACTGCTTGCCTAGTAAGCTTTAGCTTCTTTGTCTATTATGTGCCTAGAATAAAATATTGCACAACCTACTTACACAAGGCGTTTTAGAAAGCCCCCTTGACATGCTTAAAAGGTAATATTTCTCTTTGGTGATACCAAGAAATGTTTGTAAAAGTTTTTTTTCTGATACTCTTCATACCATTCCATCCCTCATCCTGGCTCAGATTCCCATCCTGTGTATGTGTGGAAGACAGGAGACAGGGTGTGTGGAGGTTATTAACTATGAAGTAAGGCACAGGAATAGGGAGAAGATCTCTCTTTTTTTAAACACAATTCGATAATAAATCAAAACTTTGCTGTGCAGAAACCTTTTAGTTTGACGCAGTGCCACTTGTCTATTTTTGCTTCTGTTGCTTGTGTTTTGGTGTCACATTTGAGTTTTGGTGTCCTTTGTATTGCCAAGACCAATACAAAGGAAACCATCAAGAGTGAAAAGGCAACCTGCAGGATGGAAGAAAGTATTTGCAAAATGACATATCTTATAAAGGGCTAATATCCCAAATATATAAGAAATGAACTCCTATGGCTTGATAGCAAAACCTCAAATAACCCAATTTAAAAAATGGCAAAGAAATGGAATAGATATTTATCCAAAGGAGATATACAAATGGCCAATATGTGTATAAAAAGGTGCTTGACATCACCAACAATTAGGGAAATGCAAATCAAAATTACTATGGGGTACAACTTCACATCTGTTAGAATGACTATTATAAAAATGTAAAAGATAGCAATTGTTAGTGAGAACATGGATAAATTGGAACATTTGGCATGCTGTTGGTGGGAACGTAAAATGCTGAAGCCACTATAGAAAATAGCATGGAGTTTCCTCAAAAAGTTAAAAATAAAACTACCATATGATCCAGTAGTCCCACTCCTGGGTATATATCCAAAGGAAATGAAATCTGGATCTCGAAGAGGTATGAGAGCTTCCATGTTAATTGCAGCACTATTCACAACAGCCAAGACCTAGAAGTAACCTAAATGTTCATCGATGGTTGAATGGATAAAGAAAATGTGGTATATACACAAAAAGAAATATTATCCAGCCTTTAAAAAAAGAAATTCTGCCATTTGCAACAACATGAATGAATTTGGAGACCATAATAGTATGTAAAATAAGACAAATGCAAAAGGACAAACACTGCATGATTTCACTTACATGAGATATCTGAAAGTCAAACTCAGAAACTGAGTAGAATGATGGTGGCCAGGGAAAGGGGGAGGGGGAAATGCGAAGTTGTTTAATGAGTACAAAATTTCACTTATGCAAGATGAATAAATTTTAGATATCGGCAGTAAAACATTGTGCCTACCGCTAAGAATACTCCATTGTGCGCTTAAAAATTTGATAAGAGTGTAGATCTTATGTTGTGTTCTTACCAAAATAAAAACAGAAAAAACTCTAAAATATTAGCGATTACTTTAAAACATTAAAAAATATCTCCTTGTCAAAATAGCAGTATTAAAGATGTTGCAACAAAGTCAGCATAATAACTATGTTTTGTCCATAGATTCAGTTTATAGGGTTGTATGAAGATATGAGAATAAAATGAGACCACCTGTGGTACAAAGTGTCACAGTAAGTGCGAAGTGTTATTGTTGTAAGCCAGTGTGCCTGTGCTTGAAAAATACTCTCATTTGAAACCTACTACCATGCAATATCCTAACCTCTCTAAGTTGACCAGTAAATTGATTCCATACAAGAGGGGTGACACGATATGGAGAAAATTAATACGTGCCATGTAGAATAAGTCAACGACAGCTCCTGTGAAGAGGTGAGCCAGGTCTCCCAGGCAGTGATCAACATGGACTAGCAGAGACAAGAGCGTGAAGAGCTCTTGGGGCCGGAGGTGGACCTGGCAAGCCGTGGGCAGGACCTGGGCATCTAATCGGCGTGCTCTTCTGCTGCTGGCAGGAGCGCCTTTTGCTTTTTGTGAGAGAATATGAATGAGTTCTATTAGTTCAGCTACGTGGGAAGAGCTCTCATCCTGCGATCGATCTCCACGCTGTCAGCAGGCAACTGAGATGTCTGAAGCAGATGGGCAGCCAGCCCCTCTCTCTCTATCCGCCTCTGCCTTCATAGTCAAGAACCGAAAGACACCCCCTTCCATAAATCATCTGCCTGGCCACACGCACATGGAAAAATTGGAGCGTTTTCTCTTTTCATTATTATTTTTTAAAGCCATGCACACTATCATGTTTTGTAAGCACCCTTAGATTTCAGGGAGTAAATCATTAATATCCAATTTGGGAAAGTCAGTGGTATGTAACAGCAGCATTGGCAAAGCAAATGGAAAATGGAAGGCTATGAGCGGGGTATTAATTATCCTGCAGGTGTTTACAGGTTCCATCCAGCCGGCTGCCATGGCTGCGCTGGCTGTAATCAGGGAGATTCATGCCTATGGAGCACATCTTCGAATTCCCCGCTGAGCAGCCCCCTAACTTTGCATTATTTTTACTGCAAATTCAGAAAAAACTGAGTCTCTCTTATGCTACCTGAAGGGGATAGAGTCTTAGAGAGTCACATGTCTTCCCTACAGGCAGGTTTTGTTAGAATGACCATTCGGAACATGTCTCAAGCACACACTTAAGGGAAAATGAGAACAAACATCACTAAGGAATTCCATCAAATGGATCTGGAATGGCAGTCTCCCCAGCTTACATGGGGATCACTAAATGTATTCTCAATGAATGAATAGTAACCTATATATGAAATGATAAGAATTTAAAAAAATCAACTTCGCGATAATTGGTATCCTCACACTCTTCCTTTTGGTTTCTTTTGACATCTTTTATCTTCCAATCTGGACCTGTTGATTCTCAGTGTTTCCCTAATCCTGCTTGGCTCCCTGGCAATTTTTATTCTCATTTCAAACATTTAACAGCTGCTATCATTATTAAAGATGCCTTGTGTGTAACATTCTTTTGATGTTATTGTACTGAAAGACCTCTTCCACCACAGTAGGGGTGAGAGAGGCAAGGCCACAGGGAGCACTGGGGAAAGATCCTGCTACTCTGCCATGAGAAGTCTCTTGGGCTTAGGAAGTGGGAGTCATGAAGACCATCTCAGGGCTGGTGACAAGGCTGTGTCTTCTTGCTGGCCCTGGGCAGACCTGGTTTTATAGCTGTGTGAGTTGAGGTTGACCAGCTTTTTTTTTTTGCCAGAGACAGGTTGCTGTCCTGGGAGATGGACTTGAGGGTCTGGGACAGGGGTGGCCAGCTCCCATTTTTTTTTTTTTTTTTTTTTTTTGAGACAAGAGTCTTGCTCTGTCGCCTGGGCTGGAGTGCAGTGGCCGGATCTCAGCTCACTGCAAGCTCCGCCTCCCGGGTTCACCTCCTCAGCCTCCTGAGTAGCTGGGACTACAGGCACCCGCCACCTCGCCCGCCTAGTTTTTTGTATTTTTAGTAGAGACGGGGTTTCACCGTGTTAGCCAGGATGATCTCGATCTCCTGACCTCGTGATCCGCCCGTCTCGGCCTGCCAAAGTGCTGGGATTACAGGCTTGAGCCACCACGCCCGGCCAGCTCCCATTTTTAAGGGAGCCTACTCTCCTTTCAGCCATACCTTCTTTAAGACTGCAAAGGCAAACCGCTATTCAGTGAATAGTTGGGCGAACGCCTAGACATAGCATTTATAGGGTTGCTGCACTGCATTGCTTGGCAGTGGCCTGTGCATTTAGAAAAACAAAACAAGCAAAACGGAGCAAAACCTCTCTGGGTTAACAGGATGTACACTCCTAGAATGAGGATCACAGCCTTAAACGAAGCAACATCCACATGTGTAGCTACATACACACACATCTTTTTAAAAAATTTATAAATTTACTACTTTTATTATTAGCAGTTGTAAAAATAACCTTATTTGAGTGGAATACTTAGCAATTTATTTAACTATAAAGGAATTATTAAATGTCAACTTAATACTTCTTCAACACAATACATGCTAGTGCCCAAAATATTTCTACAAAATCATGACAAAAAATTTCGAAGGATAGCAATAGGATAGAGTCTCTTTTCGTCTTTTTTGACTTGAAAATAATTTTTTTTCTATTTTTCATTGTAATAAGATATACATAAAATTTACTATCTTAATCATTTTTAAGTGTACAGTTCAGTAGCTTGCAACAAAGCTCCAGAAATCTTTATCTTGCAGAGATGAAACTCTGTACCCATGAAACAGCAACCCTTTATTGTCCTCCCCTAGACCCCGTGACAACCAGCATTCTACTTTCTGTGCCTATGGTTTTGACTACTTCAGGTTCCTCATATGAGTGGAATCGTATAGTATGTGTCTATTGTGCGCACACATCTTGCTTCTGTTATCTACTTCAAGAACAAAGTGGTATTTTCTGACTTAACCTGCCATAGGATAACAAGTATAATATGATTTTATTTCCTTTCTTTCTGTATTTTCTACTCCATCTCTCTCTTCCCCATCACATTCCTTGAATTTGTTCAAATAGTTTGGGTCTTTAAATTGAGATTATCATTAACACATTTATTTATTTGTAATGATAATAGCCAACCATATCCAGACACTGGTCTAAGCATTTTACATTCAATATTCAACATAAGATTTACTTTTGACTTTTAGTTTATAATCCTATTAACAGTAACTCTTTGGAATTATTGTTCTACTGAGTTTATTCTTCTTGTATGCTATGACTTCGCCCATTCTGATTTCCTGGTTTCGGTTCATCTTTTGGCTATGTGGAGTGTGCCTATTTTCAGAAAGTATGAGACATACAACAAAGAGACCTGGGACTGCTGAGACTTTCTGTTGTCCTCATGTATAACTGGAAGCTCATCAGAATCTTTAGTCTTAAAAATCACATAGAATTAATTCATTGTTTTAGGATTTTAGGGAAGAAGTCATCATTCAGTCTGGTTTTTATTCCTTAAAAGTGCTATGCTTTATCTTTAGATGCTCACAATTTTTTTCTTTAGTTCTGAAATTAAAAAACAAAAAAGGTCACTAGGATAGTCAGGTGTGGTCATTGTTTTACTATTTTAGCTTTTCATTCAGAGATACCTTTCGATTTTCTGACTCAAGTTAACATTAAACAGGCAGATAGTTGGCATTTTCCCACATGAGTATAAAGGAGGGAGAGAGGTAAAAGAGATGAGGACCCTGCGAGGGAGTAGTTACAATCATGAACTATGGGAACCAAATTGGGCCAAGCAGATAGTGAGACAGAGGGCGGGGGTAATGGATAATGCCACAATGGAGGGAGTTAATGATTAGAGGTCTTGATGAGGATAAACAATTTCTTCATTGGGAATGCTAAAATAGAGAACTGGAAGACATGAAGGACAGTTGAGAGAGTGGAATACCTGAAATTGAGATTGTGTCCTGGTCCTGTTTCATGCCTCTGGGATGGTGGGGGTGGAGATGGGATGGAGTGGGGAATGGTGTGGAGTCAAGGAACCAATAGGCTAGATGGGATCTGGGACAGGTTATTCATTCGGATGTTAGATTCACCACGAGGATGTTGAGAGTAGAGGTGGAGAGATAGACTGTGACTCTAGCAGTCTAGAGGGAGTGCAGGGTGTGACTGGGAGGTCAGGAAACTATATGCTTGGGAGAGGTGGGCAGCTACATGGCGTGGCCTCTAAGCAGGGTAGAAAGGAGACTATTTGGAAGCACACTGGAGGGTGGGGCAGGGAGGACGTCTCACTGGGAGAGGTGAGAGGAAAAGATAACAGCATCAGCTTGACAAGGCTTCAGGTTAGGCAGTGGCCCCAGGGCACAGCCGGGTTAAACAAGAGGAAGAGGAAGTTTATGGGGGAAGGGGATCTTTCTGGCTATAGTTAGTGTGCTCCAAAGAGTATAGTTCAAGGGTGGGGTGGGCCAGAGTTGCGGATGTTAAGACTAATATAAGGGTGATCACCTGGGAGGTGTTGGGTGATCAAGAAAGTGAGATTTTGAGTAGTCACAGAGGTAAACGGGTGAAAAGGAGGCAGGGCAGGTTTCATGGTTGCATGACCTGTGCAAATTACACAAGGCTCTGTGATTAGAAGGGCTCCATGCTTGGTTTAATGCTCTGCTGTTACCCTTTTACAGTTCTTAATTTTTTTGAACAAGGAGCTCTGTATTGTCATTTTTCTCTGGGTCCAATGAATGATACGTGGTTCTGGGAAAGGGTTTAGATATGACTGTCCTATGAAGGGGAGCTCAGTTCCCACACTGGCTGACTGCTTGGGGTTTCCCAGGTCTCCGTTCCCTGCCCAGCAATGCTATTTTTTGTCAATCAATTTTTTGATTGACAAATTTTTTGCAACCTATTTTTGTCAATCAACTGTCCTAAGACCCAGCCTCACTTCCTTCCCACACATCTCCCAGTTAGAGTATTTGAGGGCGTCTTTTATTCTCTTTGTGGCTAATTGGTGGAAAGGAATGGGGCGTATCAGTCTTTCTTCAATTCGGACTATTCTATAAGATATCTTATAGAAGTTTGTAAAAGTTTCTAATATGAGAATGTTCCTATTTCTTTGTTTTCACCAGTGATAATAGGTTTTCCTCTAATGTTATATATTCTTTGGCCACTTAATGAGGACTGGGGGCAACAAAGAAGAAGAACTATAGTTATATCTGATCAAATTGCCACCATAAGAGGTTTTTCTTTCTCTCTCTCCTTTTAAATGGGGTAACTCTTTTTAAAGAATCAGAGCATATATCCTTGTCTTCTAAGTCCTTTTTGCTTTGAGAGACATTTGTATCATTAGACATAGCAGATAGCTGAGTATATTATTTAATTTTGGTAAGTTGCCAGTGCTTACTGCTACCCAACTATTAATGCAAGGATATAGAACTATTGACTACATGAAAATCAATTCAGGGTTGACCTAGTAGCAACTTATGCAGTATCAATAGGTTACTTCCTCCTGAAAGGAAATTACTTTTTCTTTCTTTCTTTTCATTTTTTTCTTTATAACCTCTATTGACCACACACACTTCCAAACACCAACATCATCCATTTATTGCTGTATTTCACATTATGTGTGTGAGGAAAAAAAAACCTCAACAAAGCAGAGATTAGTTTCCATGCATTCAAAATGAGATCTAAATAAGCAAGACCTATGAGGAAAATGACCTTATTAATCTTGTTCATTCTTCACATTTAATCTCACTTAAGGAAGAAAAAATTCAAATTCTTTTTTTTTTTTTTTCTGACATGCAGAGTGGCCTGCACAGCCCATGACAGTTATGTATGTGAAGAGGAGGATGTGTGGTGGCTTTTGAATGTCATCAGCTCAGCCAAATACCATGACTTTCTGTTTATTTCAGCAGACAGTGTGGACGCCTAATAAAGATGCTAGCAAAATATTAAACAAATGAGCCTACTATTAGAAGGGAATGGGGGTCAACAGAATTTATTACACACCTACTGTGTGTTAGCTGTCAGCTTGCTACTTTCATTTGTCATCCAGTGGATAAAATGACAGCCCCATGTAATTTATTTCTCGTTTCTTATATAGTCACTCACCAGCTAAGGATGTTTTGTCAACTTCATACTGCATATATGAGAGTGGTTCCATAAGATTATAACACTGTATTTTTACTGTGCCTTTTTAATGTTTTGATATGTTTAGATACACAAACACTTACCCTTGTGTTACAGTTGTCTCCAGTATTCAGTACGGTAACATTGCTATACAGATTTGTAGCCTAGGAGCAATAGGCTATATACCACAGGCTATATAGCATAGAGCCCACGTGTGTACTAGGCTGTACCATCTAGGTTTGTGTAGGTACATTCCGTGATGTTCTCACAGCAACAAAATCACCTAATGATGCATTTCCTGAGTGTATTTCTATTGTTAAGTAACACATGGTTGTGTAAGGAAACAGACACAGTGACATTAGGAATGTTGGTCCAGCGTCACAAATTATGGCCAAGCAGGCCTAGAAATAAAGCACGTGCTGTCTCCAGTTCTCTTATACTATACTCTAGATTCTGATATGTGGGGATTGAAGATCAAGTTCCACGGTGGAAATGGATGTTGAAGCAAGGTTTTTGGAGAGATCCTCTGGCCATCTGCAGGGAGGTGCAAGCTTGAACACCCACGGGGGGAACACTTGGCATGTTGAAGGACTGCTGTATAATCCATCCTGCCCTGCTGGTCTTCCCCAATATTTCTTTCCACTCCAATTCCTTTGAGTGTTTAACTTTCAGGCTTTGCTTGTGTTAAATGATGTGGGTCTCTGTGTGTGTGTTGTGGCTGCACAAAAATGACAATATTTAGTATTTGGCAGATAAATATTTCATCCATGGGCATTAAAATTGTCATTCTCCAGCAGGAGTATGAACCCCAACCTCTGTCTTAACCTCTTAATTTTTTCTTTGTGGATAAATGAGAGTACTGAAGGAAAAAATATTTGTGCCTTGACTTTCTTAACAGCTTGTTTTTTGTCACCAGCAGATTCTCTTGGCTACTCTACCCTCTTCTCTATCTAGATCTCTTGATCAGAGGGTTTGGAACCATACTTCCATTGCTGTGATTATCTCCCGGGCAGCCTCCCTCTGACCCAGGTGCACAATGGGGGATGCATCTTGGCATGTTGATGATGGTACTATCTTGCCAGTGACCTTTTAACCCTGTTAGGCCTGGAATTGGTTGGAGGGCTTAGATTTGTAGGACAATTATAGTTTTCTAATAAAATACCTGGCTTCAATACACATGAGGCAGTTATCTAATGTGTTGGAAATTCTACTTGCTGTTCAGAAAGGTTATATTTCCACAACATCCATTTTCCCTAACAGCTTGGAATTCTGTTCACCCTAACATTATGGGATATCTACCCACATAAAGGATATAAAACATATTACTTGTGCTTTCTGCACAGACTATCTTCTGAAGTTACAAGCTAATGAACTTCATTCCTTTCTCCCTTCTTTCCCTCCTTTCCTTAATACTAGTGAGCAAAGTATTTATGCTGGAGTTAGACATTCAGAGACTAAGAAGACCCAATGTGACATTAGGTAGGTAATAGGCATATAAAGTGCTGATTATAACAAAATAAAAAATTATTACAGGTCAAAGACATCAGAGAGAGTCTTACAAAAGATGATCTTTTTGAGTAAAAGCTGGAGAAGTGGATATAAATTTTCCATGCTGAGAGGGCAGGAGAAAGGTCGCTTCAGGTAGAAGGGGTCACGTGCAAGGGTTTGGCTTGGCTGGGAAAGAATATACTTGGAGCTCAATATTGCCTAAGAATATGGAGAAGAACAGCAGAAAGTGAGGTGGAAAAAATTGTGGGGCTATTGAAAACCATAGATCTTAAATGGCATGGAGAGGAGTCCGAATGCTATCCTCTAGGTGATATGAACCACCGACAGTTTTAAACAAGAGGTTTGCCATGTGCAGATTTGTATTTTAGAATAAAACAATGAAGTGTCAAGGGTGAATTGAGCTGGATGGGGATGAAAAGGGATACAAGGGCAGGAGACCACAGCTGAGGCTATTTCATGGGTCTAGCTAAAGACCTGCATTAGGTAACTGATGATGAGAGTAAGGAAAAGCAGTGTATTTAGGTGACATTGTGGAGACTGAGGGACAGGACTTGGTTACTAATTGGGGTCTGGAGACGTGGGAGGAGTAAAGCACGAATAATAGTCCCCGATTTCTAGCTTGGACAACTGAGGCAGATTGTAGCACACTTTAATAAGGGAAGGGAGATAAGAAGAGGAGTGGGTTTGTCCAAGGGATGGGGAGAAGGAGAAGGACATGTTAAGTTTAAGGGACTCCCTTTTTTTTTTAGCATTTGTGATATTCAGTGAAGAACATACACCCCAGGGAGAAGCTTGTGGCATTTTCCCTCCATTTCCACTGACCCTGAAGGCTCACCAGCACACTGCCACATAGAGAGATATGGCATCTTGAGTTCTTTGTCTTAACCAATGCAGGCAAAACTAATCAGCAGCGTTACAGATCCATCAGAGGGCAGCAAGGGGGTGTTTGTGGCCCAGGCTGAATGATCGAGGAAAGCCAGACCCTTCTCTAATGCAATGTGACACTGGTATCAGGCCAAAGCTTGCTGTTAATAAATTTCAGCATTGTCCCTAAGTCACAATCACACAGTATGCAAAAGAGCTACCTACAAGCAGATTCTAAACCCAAGCCGAGCGCTCAGAGCCATTAGGTGAACTCTCTGTTGATGACAATTTGCATTTCTCAGTGCCTGGCATTGCCACGAGGGATTAGAGGACTGACAGTGTCCTGGCCAAAATGTTATTTTGGGGAGTCACTCTGCACCTGTCTGGGTAAATAGATGTGGGGAGTGAGGTAGGCAGATATGGGCTGCCTGGTCAAACACAGAAGAGACAGAATGGAAACTCTAAAACTTTGTTGAACCAGAACACAGCATGATGAAGAAACACATTCTCTGGTAATTATAAGCTCTGTTTCATGCAAGGAGATTATATTGGTCAACTCTTTCAAGAATGCTTACAGTGCATGCAGAAAGCAGTCCTAGGATTGATGCAATGCCCTAACGATGTCTTCAACCACTTGTTGGGAGTCAGGGAATGTAATAGAAAATAGTTATTGTGTGCCCCCTATCTGGAATCATTAAGCAAGCTTCTAGAGGGCCATCCTGTGCTTGGCAGGTCCTGCAGTCTCCCATGGACAAAATCTGGGGAGGAAGCTGAAAAGAAGAGGCATGAATCATGGGTCACGTAAGTTCAATGCCCACTCTCTGAAACATGGAGCCCCACCAGCTCCCCGTGATCCATGACATCCCTGCCTGTCCTCTGCACTTATAGTTACTAATGAGAAAGGAAGCTTTGCAGTTGACCGGCCCTGGGCCAGCACAGCCCATCAAATTTTATCTGTATTCTCTGTGTAAGGAGAAAATTACCAAGCACAAATCCAACTGAAGGCAGGAGCAATTAATGTGGAACATGCACAGCTAAATAAGCTATTTAAATGTATGGCTACAAATTCCCAGGTCTGCCCATTTGGAGGGGGGCCAGCAGCAGAGCCCCCATCAAATGTTCCAAGACTGGCAGCCAAGCAGATAGCTAAGTGCAAAACCCCAGAGAGGTTGTCAGGAGATGTTTATGAAATATTTTCATGAAGAACTTGTGAGGCCCCGTGGTGGAGGGCTCCAAAGATGATCCAGGTGGACAGGTAGAATGCTGGAATTTGGGGAAGACTTCATCATTCCCCAATTCCCCAGATGGAATTTAATTTGGCCAGAAAGTGGTTACAACACTTTGTAAACCGAACCTGAGCATTAGCTTAGCCTAGCTTGGATTCTTGGTTTTTTGATTGCCTGGGTAGTCTCTGAATAGGCCAGTTACATTCATCCTAAATGTCAGGGGAAACTAAAACAAAGCAGGCTCAAAAACATAATTTTTTTTTGCTAGAAACCTTTAAGGTCATGTCATATTGCATGGTATAGGGATATCATGCTATTTGTAGTGATATTCGACTTTGAGTAAAAGTTGGAAGGAGACTAGGAAATTGGCTGTGTTAGACTAGCTGAGATTACAACTGTTGACTTGGAAATTTCCTAGATACATGAGATATCGTAAATAGTTTTATCAGCTTCTTTCAGGAAATCCCTCGAAGTTCATGAATTTTGCTTCCTTTATTCTAGACTAAGAATCTATCATGTTATTAGAGGGC
This sequence comes from Piliocolobus tephrosceles, assembly GCF_002776525.5. Lineage (NCBI taxonomy): Eukaryota > Metazoa > Chordata > Mammalia > Primates > Cercopithecidae > Piliocolobus > Piliocolobus tephrosceles. Next base: position 80,058,553 of record NC_045442.1, on the reverse strand, counting down.
ACAATTTTTCAGATCATGGCTTTTCATATTATTCAAAATCAAGGAAGCTCTGTATTTAAAAATTATTCAAAATATAGACAATTTGATGATCCATTTCATGAAGTTGTCCTCTTTGCTTCCTCGCACAGCCCTGGATTCAGCTGAGGAATAAACACATCGTTACAGAATTACTACAAAATTATCACTAATAAAAGAAAACCCTGATTTGGAAATATTGCCTCACAATCTCCACATATGAAAAAGAAATAAAAAAAACCTTAAAAAAAAATCCGAACAAAACTTCTGCCAGCTATTTCTTATCTTTGTTTGGGAATCCTTTCCACAAGTTTTTAGAGATGTAAAATGCATTGGAATGGAAGTCAAGAGGCTTTATCATTAACGTACAGCCTTGGGCAAATCACTTAAGTTCCTGGCTTCCCTTTCCTCATCTGTGTAATGAGGTTTGATGGAGTGATCTCTAAGGGCTGGTTTTCATCACCTGATTATCTCTTACCAAATATAACTGCTGAAGGCTTAAACCTTGCTGCTCAGGTGCTCATGGTGAGTCCTGGGACCAGTAGCATCTATGTCACTCCCCGGTGCTTGTGCAAAATGCAGTATCTCAGCCTGCACCCCAGACCTACGGAATCAGAATCTGCACATTAAGAAGACCTCAGGTGATTTATATACACAGGAATATTGAGAAGTACTGATCTACAAGCTGAAGTCTCCTTTCTTTTGCACCCAGTGCTCTTGTTTGTCTCTACCAGACTCCTTATCCCTTGCTGTGTTACTTTGGTACAGGCTCTGAGAACTGCTTCCAGCATTCTTGTTTCAAGGGCAGACATTACCAGACAATTATGCTATGATTATATGGTAGTTGATTTTCAGTTTTCAAGGTCAGGATTAATAGAATAAATATAGTGCAAACACAACATTAGAGTTTTTAACCTTTTTTTTTCCTACTGAAAGAGAAAATCATTTTCTCCTGAGCTTGCTAAGCCAGCTCTCTGCAAAAACAGAGGCCCCCTCCTGTTACCAGTCATTGCTGGAAATGGGAGAGGAAGCTACTGGACCACAATGGGTTTGGCTACCATCAGAAATGGGACCTCAATTAGCCTGAGGACAGCACTCTTTTGCTTGATGAATTCAGATTGATATCAGGAAGAATTTGTATAGGATGGGAAAAATGAGGAGGAGGCCCAGGACCAAGAAGGGTTGGGTCCATAAGAGAACACTCGTTTTGGATGAGTGACTTTGCCGTATTCACAGTTAATGGTAGGATAGCCAGACTCTCTAGGAAGACAGCTCTAAGATTGTGAGGCTTTCCACCTTGTATCAGGGATCAGCAAACTGTGGCTCTGCCAGCTGCCTGTTTTTGTAATAAAGCTTTATTGGATCACAGCCTTCCTCATTCATTTACACATTGTCTATAGCTGTGTTCATTCCAACAGAGCCCATATAGCTGCAATGTCTACAATATTTACTATCTGGTCCTTTACAGAAGAAATTTTCTGGCACCTGCCCCATAACCACTTTTATTCCTGAGTTTTAAATATTGTGGGAGGAGTGATGATGAGGGATTCCAGTTAAGATCAACAATTTTGATGAAACCAACCCTGCTGTACTGCACACTTTGTTCCTGAACGTAGTTGAGAAGCCCTGTGGGCTTAAGGCCTCAGTAAAATGGCCTGCTGTCCTGATGAAATATCTAGCAATCCATCCTTCAAACACATTGAGCTTCTTCAGTCACACCTTACAGCCACCGCAGAACTTCATTTTTTGGTGACAGTGCAGCATATAACCATTTTCCCTCTCTGATCTTTCCATGTATACCCAATTACTGCTTCCCGAAGTTTAGGTATTCTTTGGTTACCTTGCTTACATTTGGCACAAGTCTAACTTCTACTTTCTGGCTTCTGGGCACTGTGTACACAGGGTAGGGGCATGGTGGTAGTTGTGGGGTGGGAGGTGAGCCCTGGAGCATCACTACGTGCTATGGTCTGAATGTTTGTGTCTCCCCAAATTCATATCCCCAATGTAATAATGTTAGGAGGCAGGGCCTTTTGGGAGGTGATGAGGTTATGAGGACTGCATTCATAAAGAATGCTTGAAGGAACTTCTTTGCCTCTCCCACCATGTGAGGATGCAGCAAGAAGCCACAGTCTATAAGCAGCAGGCCCTCATCAGACACTGAATCTGTTGGCACCTCGTTCTTGGACTACCCAGTCTCCAGACTGTGGGAAATTAATTTCTGGTGTTTATAAGCCACCCAGTTTATGGTGCTTTGTTATAGCAGCCTGAACAAACTAAGACATCAGGGAATCATGGAAAACAGCACTGCTATGTGTCCTTCTGAATCACTTTGAGGTCACTCAGATCGTAAGCCCAGAGCTCAGACCTCCTGTGGATTATGTACACGGCTCTAATTACAGACAGTTTGTGTCGATAAGAAGTCCTCGCTTTCCACTAAGGCTGTAAGAAACATTTAATATTTTAAGCAGAGAAAGAGCATCAGAATGGCACTAAAGGGAACTACAAAACTCTCTTTTTTTCTTTTTCTTTTTAAATTTAGAAGATAAAATATACAGTAGGTCTTTGAAATTTTAATTGTCAAAATTCCAGGGGATGTTACCTTGTTATGGTTTTATTAATTTAAAGTCAATTAAAAAAGTGAAATTCTATTACAGATATTTCTAGCTTTTTGGTTTAGACATTTTGATGTGAGCACTGGAAAAGATTAGGTGAGGTCTCCCTCCTCTTTCTATATGAAGAGCAGAGGGGGAAAGTGTTAAGAAGATATCTTGGAGGAGATCGTGGATGGCAGGAATTATTTTCAATATTTCACTTTGCTGACTCCTGAGTCTCAAAAGCCTTTAATAAGCCATTGCCACAGTGTGAGGCAATTAAGAGTAGAAAGCAACCTTTCAATCATGGCTTGGGAAATTCCAGGTTGTGCAGAGGCACTGAGTGGTTAAATGCCAGTAATTATATTATGATAAGCCTCCAGATTCAGATTCTGTAGGTCGAAAACAGCAAAACTCTGATGAGTGCCGGGGACAAAGTCAAAGCAAAGTTAACTTAAACACAGTTGGCCCTCCTTATTAGTGGGCTCCACATCCACAGATAAAACCAACCATGGGTCAGAAATATTAAAAAAAAAAAATTATGCTATTCTGAACTTGTACAGATTTTTTTTCTTGTCATTATTCTCTAAGCGATGCAGCATAACAACTATTTACATAGCATTTACATTGTATTAGGTATTATAAGTAATCCAGAGATGATTTAAAATATGCGGGAGGATATGCATAGGTTATATGCAAATACTATGCCATTTATATAAGACTTGAGCATCTGCAGATTTTAGTATCTGAGGGAGGTCCAGGAACCAATTTCCCATGGATACCAAAGGATACATATACACATTTCTATTTTTAAAATTTTCAAATTTTGTAAAATTTTTATAGATTTTGGGTACAAGTGCAGTGGTGTTACATGAACATATTGGGTAGTGGTAAAGTCTGGGCTTTTGGTGTAGCCATCACCCAGACAATGTACATTGTACCCAATAGGTAGTATTTAATCCCCCACCTCCCTCCTACCTTCCCACTTTTTAAAGTCGCCAATGTCTATATTCCATTCTGTGTACACACTTTTAAAGGAATAGTTTTTAACTTTTTCTTTTTATTCGTTTGTTCCTCCAGAAGATCTAGGCTGTTCCTCATGATAATAAAATAGTGGAATAATTGCATAGAACTGGAAAGAGCGGTCTTTACAGTCACAAGAGGTTTTAGTTCCCAGCTCAGTAGCCAGTTCACTATGATCTCGGACAAGTTAATTCATCTCGGTTTCTGTTTCTTCATCTGTAAAACAAGTTCAGCAATAGCAACCTTTTGTGTTAATAGATGATGGTAATTCAGAAGAAAGAAATAGGAAGGGAGGAAGGAATGAAGGAAAGAGAGAGAGAGAAAAAGAAAGAAAGAAAGAAGGAAAGAAAGAAAGAAAGAAAGAAGGAAGGAAGGAAGGAAGGAAGGAAGGAAGGAAGGAAGGAAGGAAGGAAGGAAGGAAAAGAACTTTCCACCCCTGCTCTTCATAAGGAAAGAGGCGGGAGACCTCACCTAATCTTTTCCAGGGCTCAAATCAAAATGAATGAAATAATGTCTTTAACATTTCAAGCCCTATCTTGCACATTGGTAGGTTAGAAAATTACTAAAAAGTAAGTTAATAGGTTAGTGAATAGCTTAGTAAGTTTTTAAAATCATGTTTATCCTAATACTTAAAGGAGAGTTAGATCAAATACCATCTCGTTTTGAGTCCAACCAGCAGAACTGGCTGCCATCTTCATCTGAAGAACTTATTTTTAAGCTGGATGGATGTTTTGAAAACTAAACTACTGGAGGATCAGAACAGTGAGAAATTAAATCATGGTGTAATTGCTCCCTGCCAGATCCATCTTATGCACCTCCCTAGATACACGTGCACGTGACTACTTCTTGGGCCTAGACTGATGCCCTGGAAAGCCTGGGCCAGAGTCTTTAGCTCCTCAACTCCTGACACTCCTGGTTGTCTCAGCTGCTCCTAGAGGCCAAGACTGGGCCTCAGCAATTGCCCATTGCCATGGTAGCACCAATGTCAGGTCCAACTTGACCAGATACAGAGATGCAGAGGCACCTGAGTGACACAACCTGGAAGCAAAGGGTGCTTTAACCAATAAAAACATTCCGCAGGAGATGGTAAGGAGTCAACAGATAGATTATTCACTCTTCTTCTCTCTGAAGGATGTTCTGAGACACAGTGAGTTTACACAGACTCTCCAGAGACGTGCTAAATGATGAACAACCAGCTGGTTTTTCTTATGAAGTTGTTTCTGGTTCTATAATAAACTGCTTTGTATTTGCTTCATGGGTTCGCATCTTCGCTTTCCACTTTCCTCACTCGTATGCTTCCCTGGGATTGTATGCCCAAGTGAAGAACTGGCATGCAAACTTGACTTCAAGTTCAGTTTTCTGGGACCAAGATGGTGGGTACCAGGGGTGACTCTAGAGGGCAGACCTTCTGGATAGGATTCTGGAGTGGGATTCCCCACCTATCTGAAGTCCACATGGAACATATTTTTGGGGTGCTAATCATACTTGGTATATGGTGGTACTAAAATGACTACCAGCACGAGGAGCTGTGTTGGGGGAAAAAGTGACCAATGAATTTGATTAGTTTGGGGCAATGATAATGACAAGTCTTTTGGTCTTAGTTTGCTGTTCATGGTAGCATTAGAGACCTTGCAAATATAAAATTAACCAAAGAAAGAAAATTAAAATTTAATTTAATTTAATGGGACTTTAAACTGTCACCTTAAGGCACATTCTGACAGCTAGAGGCTGTCTATGGCACTTTAAAAGGAGAAGATCATACCTGGTAGCTTCATTGTAGACTCTGCTGGACATCTGATTATGATTATGGCAGCAAATGAGGCCAAGTATACAGTCTTGACAGGCATCTCTTGTCAGAGTCAGTGCTTTGACAGGGAAAGATCAGAGGACAGGGAAAGCATACTTGTTTGGATAAGCCTAGAACCTTAAACTCCCAATTTTTCAGGACCTTCTTGGCTGGCAGAAGCAGTCCCTTCCTGTTCGTCAGAGGAAGAGAGTCTCTCCTTGCCTGTAGATCATGCAATCATGCCTCACCTGAGGCAGGTATCTTATAAGATGATGCTTGTTCTGTTCAAGATCTGACTCCACCTCCGCAGATGTCTCCAGGCTAACAGCAAGGATCATTTCTCAGCAGGAATTAAACAAAGGAGTACAAACCCTGCTACATAACCAAGAGTCACACAGCAGAGGAATTGCAGGGACTTGCTAATCATGCCAGCGGGAAACAGGAGAACACAAATGGAAGCAGATCCTACATGCAATAGATCAGGGTGTATGGAATATGTTGAACAGGGGACAGCATATTGGCATGAGGTCCTTACGCAGTTCTGTTAAAGGCACTGAGACTGACCAACTGGTTTCTTGGAATGGCTTATTGAAGCGTGGACAAAATATGGCCTGTGGTGAATGAGATATAGATGCCAGTAACTCCTTTGGCTTATTGAGGAAGGAATCAGAAGGGTTAGGAGGTAAGAACATTAGATTGGGTTTACCATAGAATACCAGAGAACCCACCACCTGACTGTGTTCTCCAGGAGACCCCAGGAAACAATGAGAACAAGATATGCCCTGTTGTTCTTGGCTGGCGTTGCTGAGAAGGGTAGTGGTAGCTGATGGCTGGTATTGACAGTAGGAGTTTTTGCCATGAAACTGGGATACCCACTGACAATAGAGATTATGTGATTCTGGAATGACAAAAGTCAGGTGGTGGAACCTAATCATCAGAGGCCAGGGGGCATAATTACAGTGAAAGCTCAGGGACCCAAAGGGTATCTTGACTTGTAGCGTGTGTATTGATCCATCTAGATAATAGATCTTGGTTTTTACAGGGGTGAGGTAGATGGCCAGCTGACTACAATATCACTCTATTAGAATAATAAACATTTTGAGGGCTGAAGAAGAGATAGTTTATGCCAGAAAGCATAGTGGAAAATTGTATTTCCTTCCCCAATTTCCAGATTAATGTCACTTCACTAACTCAGAGCCCGTTGATTAAAGTCAAATCTTGTTCTTTAGGGCAGGAACTTGAAATACTATTGCAAATATTCCTCAGAATCCTTCCTCAAAGGGACCTGTGGCAATCTTCACCAGAATCTGAAGGTCTAAATATTTAATTAATAGGCACACGCACATATATAATGTGATATATATGTGTGTGTATACACATACATATACACAATATACACACTCAGATTGTATATGCTGTCAGAAGTCTCACATTGTAAGGGTTTTAGTGTATAAAGCGTCAAGTAAAAGCCATGAGCTGCCCTCTCTCTAAGCCAGATGATAAATCAGAGGCAATACTATATTCCATGAGGAATGAAGAGAATAATGCCACTGTTAAAAACCTGAAGCTGCAAGGGTGTTTGTTTAATTAACCCTGACTTCTGTGAAATAAGATGGATTATAGCAGATAGTGATGGGCTAATTAAACATAATCAGGTGGCAGCCTGAACCAAAGATGCCACAATGGGAACACTTACTTACTGGAGAGGAGCTACACAGCCTTTGTGTCTTTGTACGAGGCTATTGATTTGGTAAATGCTTTCCTCATGATCCCATTTAGTTTACATTTACATGATAAAGACCACAGTGTACTTTTACTGTCTTACCTCAGAACTATGCTAACCTTTCCATGTTCTAATATAATAGTCTGTAGGGACCTTGACTGTCTTGACCCTACACAGAACATGAAGATGATCCATTATCTTGGTGTTATCAGGTTAACTGGACCTTGTAAGCAAAAAGCTGCAAGTGGGTTAGGTGCCCCAGTAAGTGCATATGTATTAGAGGGTAACATAAACCCTATGAAGATTCAGGTGCCTGCCTTGTTGGTGATTTCAGAAGTTTAGTGGTTTTGAGTATGGTGAAACATTTCTTCTAAGGTAAAAGAAAATTCCCATCACTTTTAAAGAGACACTCTCCTCAGCAGGCTTCTTTGGATATCTGAAAAAGCATGTATTATACTTGAGATTATCCAGTGACTAAAAGGGCTTCCGGTTTTGAGTGGAGCCTAGAGTTAAAAAAGAGTCATCATTTCTTCTGTTTCCAGTAAAAAATAGCCAGCAGCTGTGATCGTGCTGGAGTTGTCTGTGGTGGGATCTCTGGCAAATCCCATTGTTGCAGCACAGCACAGACCCTCAGGTTCTTGAGAGAGGCCATAACCTTGGTTGCAAAGAAGTGTTCTTTGCTTGAATAACAGGTTCTGAAACTCTACTGGCCCTAGTAATGACTGGACAAATAACTACGGGAAACCAAGAAACTCTGCAATAAAACGTGTCTATTAGACATGATTTTTATTGGGCACATGATATGTTGAATGTTGAACTTTAGAGATCAGACTGGAGCAGGACTTGAAGACAAATAAACAACAACCCAAACAGGTAACCCCAGACCCCTATGTCACCAATTCATCTCCTTCCGATTGTACCTATGGACACATCAGGGGCTCCCTACAACCAACTGGTATGAGAGGAAAGACTTGAACAAGACTTACAAGTGGGTTGTGGTGATATGTTGGAAATGGACTCCTGCTACATTTTAGCTATACTCACTGTTGCCCTGAAAGGAAATCCTTTTAGTCAGCATAGTACACTCGGTCAACTACTTTGTGTGAGGGAAATTTAGGCAGAGGTACCAGAGTTATGGCTATAGACTAATGCCCAGTCAAGTGGGATAACTTGGTACTTTTGTCAGGAAAAATGGCAGATCCATGGCAGGGAGCTCTAGGAAAGAGACGTGTGGATAGAAAGACCTACAGGGAGCAGGCCCAAAGCATGAGCATTTTGGTGTCTCACTCAGTCAACACCCACCAGGGCGCCCATTAAGGGAGGTTTTAAACACCAGGTAGACAGAATGGTTCATCCCATCTACCAAAATCAGGAACTTTTCTCCTTGGTCATCTCAGAACTTGCCCAGTGGACTCATGAAAAATCGCCCTTGGTGGTAGGCAAGGAGGCTATGCATAAGCACAGCAAGGTGGCCCTTTTGTCACTGTGGCTTCTGTAGCTACTGTGACAACTGCGTGTTCAACATGTCCTTGGCAGGGTCAAGGACAAATGTTGGGCTCTGGAACATGACGCTATTCCTTGGGGAGGTCAATTACAGCGGGCCACTTAAGTAAAGCTTTAAAACAAGTGATGCCATATATATTTATATAAATGTGTGTTTATATGATATTTATATAAAGTGAAATAATAAGCCTGAAATGGGAATGATAAACAACAAGTTCAGCATAGTGGGTATCTCAGGAAGTGAGGGAAGGGCAGTGGTATTAACAAGTGTTTCAACGTCATTCATAATTTATTTTTCACACTTAGTGACATATTCACAAGTTTTTATTATATCATTTCCTTTTTGTTTTTACAGGTATAAAATTTCATATACAAAAAGAATTGTGAAGATAATGTTAACTCTAATTAGTAAGACAGGCAATAATTTTACACAATAATAAGGAAGTTCAGTGTGAGAAATGAGGTAAAGTAGAATCATAGAGGCTTCTAGTGGCAGAGCCAGGCTTGCATGTGGATCTTCTTCATCGGAGCCCTGAAGCCTCTCATTGCAGGACAGTTGTGCTCTTAGCCTGCATTCTGTAGAGGGTGTGCACTGTAACACAGCATCCTATGAAGCAGTGGTTGGGAAACTTTTTCTGTAAAGGGCCAGATAGTCAATATTTTCGGTTTTGCAAGCCATGTGGTACCTGTTGCTACTACTCTACAACAGCTGTTGTAGTATGAATGCAGCCATACACCATACATAAACAAAAGGGCATAGCTGTGTTCAGGACTGACTACATGATGTGTGGGGGCCAGTGCAAAGTGAAAATGTGGGTCCCCTGTTTAATAGTTAAGAACTTCAAAATGGCAACAGCAGTTCATTAAACCAAATGTGTGGGACCTTCTTCTTCTTCTTTTTTTTTTTTTTGAGACGTAGTCTTGCTCTGTTGGCTAGAGTACAGTGGTGCAATCTCGGCTCACTGCAACCTTTGCCTCCCGGGTTCAAGCGATTCTCCTGCCTCAGCCTCCTGAGTAGCTGGGACTATAGGCACCCACCACCACGCCCAGTTAATTTTTTTTTTTTGTATTTTTAGTAGAGACAGAATTTCACCATATTGGCCAGGCTGGTCTTAAACTCTGACCTCATGATCTGCCTGCCTTGGCCTCCCAAAGTGCTGAGAGCATACAGGCATGAGCCACTGTGCCCGGCCAAATGTGGGACCTTCTAAGTGTGAGGCTCTCTGTGATGACACAGTTTGCATGCCCATGAGGCCAGTCCTGGCGGTGTCCCAATAAAATTTTATTTTCACAAATAAGTGAAGAAATGGATTCAACCCAGAGGCATATTTGCTGACCTTTGCTATACAGGATCAAATAACAGCAAGTATCTTTGATTGACAAAGAGGATTCTGAATAGGTGTATGCCTACAATTCTACTGCTCAGCCATTCCTGAATTTTCTCACATTTGTATGTCATGGTTCAAAGTCCATATACTGGTCCTTGACTTAGAATAGTCCCTTAGGGAAGGGTGGTCCTGGCCCTAGAGGTTAGCAGACCAACAGCAATAGGCTCTTTTCTAAGTATTCCCAATGCTGCACGGTATTAGTCAAGGACAGCACTAATCAGATAGATGTATATATGAAGGGGAGTTTATTAAGGGGTATGAACTTATATGATAACATGGTGAAGTCTCACAATAGGCCATCTGAAAGCTGAGGAGCAAGAAAGCCAGTCTGAGTCCTAAAACCTCAAAAGTAGGGAAATGGACAGTATAGCCTTCAGTCTGTGGGTCTGTGGCTGAAAGCCTGAGAGCCCCCTGGCAAACCACTGGTATAAGTCCAAGAGTCCAAAAGCTTAAGAACTTGGGAGTCTGATGTTTGAGGGCACGATGCATCCAGCACAGGAGAAAGATGAGGACTGGAAGACTTAGCCAGTCTAGTCCTTCTATGATCTTCTGCCTGCTTTATTCTAGCCTCACTGGCAGTTGATTAGATGGTGCCCACCCAGACTGAGGGTGGGTCTTCATCTCCCACTCCACTGACTCAAATGTTAATCTTCTTTGGCAATACCCTCACAGACACACCAAGGACCAATATGTTGCATCCTTCAATCTAATCAAGTTGACACTCAATATTAACCATCACATGTTCTTACCTGGTTACTTCTGAGAAGACGAAAGAAGCCTTTTTGTTTTTGTTCATTTTTACTCCAGGTAACTTTGTGTTGACTTTCCCTGGAAATGTCCTTGACTTCTGAAACACCTTCAAAGACCGCTTTTGAAATAAGCACACAATGATCTTTTCAGAAGCCTGCCAGCCTTTGATTAGCTCTTGCTGACTTTCTAAGAACATGTCTTGTCACTTTTGAGTTTTCAGGGAGGCCTTTGTAGTGTCTGGAATATCATATTTTTGTATGTGTTTTCACTTCCCCAAATCAGGACTAGGCTCCCGGTGAGTCCCTGAGCTGGGCCTGCGGATTTCCGTCTCAGCCTGCTTTGGTCTGTCCTGCTGGAGAGACCTCAGCCCTTTCCAATGCTGATCTTTCTCTAAGTGGCTGCAGAATTTTAAAAACTCCATGGTGACATTAGTAATGCTACTACCTGGAGAAGTAGTTTGGTCTGTATAATTGGAAAGAATACCTGGTGCTTATTCCCATTGCCTATGTTTGGGATTTGCTTTTATATTTGAGGCAAGACATGGATTCCTCTGACGGATTCAAAGTGATATGAGAACATTGAACAAAAACACGTACTTTACGGAAGCTCCAAGGTACATAGCTTCTGTGAGGCACACAGTTGTTAAGTAGAGTTCATACCAGGTCTGTGTTGATCTATCCGTGCCTGGGAAAATGACCTCCAACTTGTCTCCTCTCAACCTGATTGTCTTAGAAACTATGGATTCAGGGTAAATTTGGAATGTTATATCTGCTTTGTCTGCAGTGGGGAACTGTGCTTGGCTTCAGGAATTGTGAGCTGGCCTGCTCAGGTCTGTGCGACTGGAAACATTGGTGAGAAACAGCATGCAGCCCTTCTGCATCAAGGTCTCTCCCACATAGCTTGGCCCTTGTCCAGGACAGTGGCACCTGTGCCACGCTGGTGAGGAGGTAAAAGTAGTTGCTCAGCCTCCTGATAAGTTGAGTACCTGCCACATCGCTTCTCTGGTGTCCTTGAATTATCCTGTCAGTCTAGTCTCCTAGGTCTGATAGCCAACCTGAATTCATAATAACCACTGTGGTGGTAGATTTAACACTGACCACCTTTAGAACCAGTATAGCATGCTGGGTAAGCACTTGAACTTTGAGTCTGAGGACCTGAGTTTGAAGACTGACTCCATCACTTACTTGCTCTATCTCATTGGAGAAGTTATTTTACTTTTGACCCAGTCTCCTTATATGTAAACTGGGAGTGGAGAGAAGGGGTTAATAGATGATGGATCGTAGAGCAATGGACTAGCACAGAATGGGGTAGATGGAGCTGCTTAGTGAGCATAAGTTGTTACTGAGAATAGCCTGTTTCATATGTGAGGTTTCATGTCAAGAATATCTTCATCATTGTCACATATAAATGAAAGTTTGGATTGATACAGTAAGTCTTTATTGTTCATTTCTCTTAATAAATATCTAATAATAGTATTTTATATATATATGTATATATTCTCCTTCCTGGCCTTTGTTTCAATGTATTCTATATTTTCATGCTGATTTCTGTATTATAGTTTTCCTAGAACCCAGTGAATCACTTAATTTTTTCCCTCCATATCTATTGAGGTATCATTGACAAATAAAAATTTATCTATTAAAGGTGTACAATGTAATGTTAGCATTTTAACTTTCAATATCTATTCTTTTTTAATTTCAGGAATATTTTCTCCACTGATACCTTTTGATAATGATTCTATTCCAACTGACATATGATAATTGAAATATTCAAGAATTTAGCAATCCCTCTTAATATTTATCTTTCTTCATTTTCTTTTTTCTCTCATAATTCTTTCTTTTTTATTTCTTTAGAGACAGCATCTCTGGTTGTATTGCTGAGGCTGCTCTTGAACTCCTGGGCACCAGCAATCCTCCTGCCTTAGTGTCCTGAGTACCTGGGACTACGGGGGTGCACCCCCATGCCTGGCTTAATTTCTTTATTATTCTGTTTGTTTGAGTTGGTATTCTATTCTAATAGTCTGATCTTCTGCAGTTCTTTTATCACTTCTAATTCTTCTTTTTATTTTGAGATGGAGTCTCACTCTGTCACCCAGGCTGGAGTGCAGTGGCACGATCTCGGCTTACTGCAACCTCCAGCTCACTGCAACCTCCGCCTCCCAGGTTCAAGTGATTCTCTGGCCTCAGCCTCTCGAATAGCTGGGATTACAGGCATGCATCATCGTACCCAGCTAATTTTTGTATTTTTAGTATTTTTGTATTTTAGACAGAGTTTCATCATGTTGGCCAGGCTGATCTCAAACTCCTGACATCAAGTGATCCACCCGCCTCAGCCTCCCAAAGTGCTGGGATTACAGGCATGAGCCACTGCACCTGGCCTATCACTTCTAATCCTTATTTGTTCTCCTGGGGAAATAGTTTTTTATTCTTTTCATTTTATGATTGAAAAGCCCCTTTTGGTGACCTAATAATGCGTGATAGTGTACAACAACTTTCTTTTTAATCCTGATATTTGATACAAGATACGTTTTCCAGTGTTGGGGTTATCTGAGACCCTTTCCTGCCTTTTCTGATCAGAGTTGTTTCTAAATAAAACTTTCTGATTACAATAAGTCTTTTTATTTCTGTTTACTTGGGTTTTTGGTGTATTTTTGCACATTATCAGGGAAAGGGTGACGAGAACGTTACTATACGTGTCATTCTACCTGTTTAGTCAATTGCAGCCTTCCCAACTTTGACGGTGCAATTCCAGCTGTCTGGAAATAAGAAGCATATTGGAGGGAGGTTCCTGACAGACTGCTTCTCCTGAACGTGGGTCTGAGAATCACACCACGTTCCCACAATTTTCCCAAACTACTCAAACCTCATTAGAAGTAGAAGTTGATCAGTGAGGGTGAAGTATCCCACTTCATCCTTGCAGGCTCTGGCAGCGGGAGCCAGAGGTTGAGCATCAGACTGGTTGGGGGCACCTTATTCATGCAGGGACTGTAAAGGCTATCAGATTATATGCATGATTAACACAAGTGCCTGCAAACCTGCTTTGCTTGATGTGGAGGCAGAAACACTGCAGCACGGCTGCGTGGGTCGGACTGGGAATCCAAGGGAATAGAACCAATATCTGAATGAACACTCAGCAAGAGTACAAAGAAATAGCCCTGAATTCCAGAGGGAACATGCAGTGCCATGACAAGGCACATTTGCAAGTCAATCTGTGAACTGGGTTAGAGATGTTATTACATTTGTACTCCCTAGACACTCTGGATACAGCAGAGGTAAATTTTTTTCTGGCTGCTGCTTGGTAGCTCTGAGTTTTCCTGCAGTGGACAGCTTCTTGCTCTTTGAGGATTTTTAATTTGAGTACAGACTGGGCTGAGAGTGGAGAGACAGGACTCACTCAGGGTTACTCACAGAGGTGAGACAGGTTTCCTTTGAGTTTGTAGGACCACGTCGTGAGAGGAACAGGGCAGAGGGAATCATGGGCTGCCTTCCTATCAAGGTGCATGAGGGTGGCAGCCACTTTACATCCGTAAGTGACTGGGAGGAAAGACATTCATTTCAGAGATGAAAAGCAGGCTTGCTGAATAGGTTCTCCAACCCTGTGATCCAGAAGGAGTGGTATCATCAGTGTCCTCTGTCCTTGTTCCACTGGAAAGCTGTGAGTGGTAGCCATGTTAGATGTCTGACATGATCAAGGGTTAGCACAACTGCATGGTCTGAGTGCTTCTTCAACCAAGCAGGCACAGAGTTGGCTGCTAGGATAATGGGAATGGGGATGCAAAGGGCTGGCATGGAAGCAGCACTTGGGGACATGTGGCCGGCATTGGGAAAGGCCTGAGAAGCTAGTTTGGCATCCATGCTTAGCTTGTCTTTGAGAAGGGCTAAAGGGACTCAGGATTGTCCAGGAAGGATAATCACACGCTTCTTCTTGAGTGCGCCTAGAAGAGGAAGAGGGACACATGGCTAGTCATGCCAGGACATAATGGGAGAAGAACTTCTGGACAATAGGCTTGGAAGGTAGAAATAGGAAGAGCAGCAGCAGTCAAGTTGTATCAGCCTTTCTACAGCCTCTGGAAGCATTCACCTGGACCCTTCTTGTCCCCTCTTCTCAGTATGCTGAGCAGAGTTTTGCCGAGAATGTCATCAAATCATCATCAAAACAATACCAATAGTGTCAGAACACTCTACCATTTCCCTTAATAGACATGTTTACGCATACGTGGCAAATACGTTTTAAGATAACGGAGATAAGATTTTAAAGGCATGAGAGAATAAGACAGTTTTATTGCCCTCTTTAGATCTAGCTCTGCTTCATGTAGTGAAAAACAGGTGAGAAGCAATATCAGAATATCTAACAACAAAACATACAATAATGGTATCAACAATAAGAGCTAACACACACACACACACACACACACTTTGTCCATATGCATTTGTCTACTTCAGGTATCTCATATAGGTGGAATCATAAAGTATTTGTATTTTTGTGACTGGCTTATTTAATGCTGCAGCATGTGCCAGAATTTCTTTCCTTTTTAAAGGACAATAATGTGTTCCATTGTAGGTACCTAGCACATTATCTTTATTCGTCAGTTGATGGATATGTAGGTTGCTGCCACCTTTTGGCTGTTGTAAGTAACTGTGCTATAAATACGGATGCAATACTGTCTGTTTGAGTTTCTGCTTTCAAAACTTTGGGGTGTATAACCAGAAATGGAATTGCTGTATCATATGGTAATTCTTTTAATTCTTTGAGGAACTACCATAATATTTTCCACAATGGCTGCTTCATTTTTACATTGCCACCAGCAGTGGACAAGGATTCCAGTTTCTCCACATCCTCACCAAACTGAAATGGAAATTGTGAAGATTACTAATAGCAACTGCGATATATTTGCCTCTTCATTTAGAGGAAAGAAAAGGAAGTAAGCAGATGTGTTACGTGTATCCTGACAAGTCCTGTTGTATAGAAGCCTGGAGTGAGTGAACTGTTTTTCTGAAGAACCTTGCCAATGAGCCTAGGAAGTTTTTGAGTCAAAGGAAGAGGGAATGTGGACTTGAGTGGCAAGACCATGGTACTGGCCCTGCTTGGCGCTATGCACAGTGTGATACTGCATAGTCAGTTCTCTCTCTGGGCCTCTGTCTCCTCAGTGGTAAATAATAGGGTTCAGTCTGGAGGACCCTTTCCTACTTGGAGAATGGATGTTGTCCCTGTGAGAGATTGAGAGCTGGAATCTCGTGAGAATTGAGTTTGGACACTGGCTTGAAGACTAGAGACCATCTGAGTCCAAGAGCAGCTGTCAGAGCTGCCTATGAGACCACACAGAGCAAGGGACAACGGCAGATAGGGGACAGATGGGCACACTCCTTCTAAGGGAAGCGGCTGCTTCTTTGATTTGACTGACTGCTGCCTTGTGGGAATGTCAGCTCAACGTGGCCAGATCTGATTTTTCAAGAAAGTCCAGACATCCATTTTTTTAAGTGAAAATTTTCGATTAGTGAGTGTTGGCAATTAATTCAAAACTGAAAAAATAAAATCACTGTGAGAGTTACGCAAAATACCCTCAGGCAAGATTTGGCCAGCGGATCATTCATTGTTTGTACCTCCTGACCTCAAGTAGTGGACTACAGATGCTGGTCTGGGGACCCAGGGAGAACCGTGAAGAGGCTTCACTGACCTCAGATGTTATTCACAGACAAGTCTGTGACTCCTGCCCGAACTCCAAACGGTAGAGCTCATAGATGCAGTGGATGTGTAGTGGTCTCCCAGCACCACCCCCTCCCCTTTTTCCTTCTTTGACAGGAGAAGTTAGAAGACATGGCTGGCCGCATGGAGGTTCTGGCTTCTTGGCGTAGTTCACTTCCTCAGAATATTTCAAATTGAGCAAAATAGCATGTGTGTCTCCTCAATTTTGATGCTATGTATATTAATTTTTTTGGTCAATATACCCAAGCATTTTGACAAAGGCTATGATGAAATCAAAATGCTGGCCCAAATTGACATTCCAGTGCCACTTCCTGCTGCATCATTGAACACAATTCCCAGATGGACGAACTCATTAGCATTTGCTTGATAGTACATCTTCTGTGTCTTTGTTTGTAACATCCTGTCTCTTTTTCTTTTCAGTGTGTCACATTAGCAACATATATAGCTGGATGTTTTTTTCAACCCAACCGATGAGTTCATGGGGGAAATACAGCCAGTCAAAAAACTGTATTATGATTTCCAAAGTTTAAACTCATTCTGCCACCTTGTTTTTTCTGTTTGTCGTTCTTTCTCCTGCTCCCTTTTAATCTCCCTGACTTGATCAAGTGTTCTTTGCCTCATTTTCCCCATTTTGGAGCTGCGTCCTTCAGTCTTTAACTCCCCAACAATCCATCCCTAACATGACATTTTTCTTCCTTCTCTTCCTAGCCTCATATTTCATTTGAGATTACCCAGGATTTCAGTTTCATATAGTTATTTGTTAACTCCTTTTTTGCCACACATTTTGGATCAATTTATACTTAACTACAAGTTTTGGTGATTCATTTTCATTTATTTCTTATATTTCACATAATTTTTAAAATTTGTCTTCATTTTTCTAGTATATACTCAATTCTTTCAGAGATATTCTGTGAGGAGATAACATTTATGGATCCTTCCCTGTCCAGATATACCTATGTTTTACTTCCTTCTTGAATGTTAGTTTGGCTGCATATAGAATTTTGGTTCAAAATAACCTTCCTCAGAATTTTGAAGATTTGCCTGTTTATTCCTGTTTATCACTATTTTCTTTTTGGTACAAAATACTTCCAGTGAGAAATCTAATACCAGTCTAATTTTCATTCTACTCTGGGTGAGTTTGAAAAAATTTGTGGAATTTTTTGAGGAATTTATATACACACATACACACACATATATATGTGTATATAGATATATACATATATATATATTTTTTAGTTAACTGTCTGAAATATGACCTTTGTGTTCTAGGTGTGTTTTTTTTTTTCCAAACTGCTTAGTCTTTGGTGAGCAACTTGAATATGAATATAATCTTTCTTAATTACGAGAATTTTTCTTTTTATTTGTTTGTTTACTTCACAGTCCCCACTTCCCTCGCCAATACTCTCTAAATGCTATTTCTGAAACTTGTAGGTATAATCTTCTGGTTTCAACCCTACATGCCCCTTATTTTCCATTTCTTTCTTGTAGTTTTGCCACATGACAAACTACTGCAAAATTTAGCAGC
The DNA here is from genome assembly GCF_002776525.5 of Piliocolobus tephrosceles. Taxonomy (NCBI): domain Eukaryota; kingdom Metazoa; phylum Chordata; class Mammalia; order Primates; family Cercopithecidae; genus Piliocolobus; species Piliocolobus tephrosceles. The sequence continues at coordinate 80,040,546 of NC_045442.1, read as the reverse complement.
TTAAAATGACAACAATTTATTATGACTCATGATTCTGAGGCTGCCTGGGCTGTTTCTGCTCTATGTCACCTTGACTGGGCTCCTTCGGGCACCTGCATTCAGCTGGGAGCTCAGCTGGGGCACCAAGCTTCCCTTTCCTGTGGCTTCTTTCTCCACACAGTATCATCCTTCAGAGCCTCTCCATGTGGCCTTTTTCTCCAACAGGGTTGCCTGAATTTCCTTACAGCAGGGCAAGCTGGTTTTGAGAGAGAGCATTCCAAGAGTTGAAGCCTCTGCATCAAGTCTGCTAATGTTCCATTAGCCAAAGTGAGTGACATGGCCAAGCCCAAATTGGCATGGGAGGTTATTCTGTAAGGCTGTAAAAGCTGAGAAGTAGGTTTTTTGTTTTGTTTTGTTTTTCTGTTTTTTTTTTTTTTTTGAATCAAACAATGTAATAGTCGACCAAAGTTGGGGTGCTAGTGGCTCATCTTTGTAATGAAAGATTTTTACTGTCTCTTGGAGGTTTAATTCCTACCGGAGACGCTGCCCAGTTTCTCTTAGAGCCCTCATTCACTGGTCCAGTCTTTGGGGGCTGAGTCGGAGGTGCTCACCTTCTTAGCTGCCCTGCCTTCAGCTTCCCAATCAATCTTCCTGTTGAGTGTTTTGCAGTTCTCTTGCTATTCTGCTGTCTTTTGTTTCTTAGACTCACAGTATCCCAGTCTTCACCTGTTTAGTTTTAGGCACCAGTGTCCTTTTTCTTAACTGTACCCGTCTTAATCTTCGGCCCTCCTTTTCTCTCCTACTGGAGACGTGATGCTGCTCTTTGAGAAATATAAATTGGGTTTTCTGCCAGAAATAGATTTACCTTTGTATCTTTTTCCCCAAAAGGTGTGTCGCTAAGTCTTTGTGATTTAAATAATCACATTTAAATTACATTTAGCAAATATTTGCTGAATGGCCCAATTAATGTGGAAGAATTTATTGGTTGGGCTTAATGAAGTCTGTTATTGCAAGCATTAGTGATGAGAGCACCCTGGGAGGTCACCTAGACTAGTGATTCTTAAACATTGCTTAAATCCATCAATGGCTTCTCATGGCACTTACGATGAAGTCCAGCTTTCTTGGTATTGCACAATTGACCTTTTCTGGTGTACAGAGTGCTTAATTCCAAGGCCCCATCTCCAACTCTCACTGATTTCCTCTTTCATTTCCCACTGATCTTTATTTAGCTCTTCAAATGAGTCACTGTCTTTCAATTCTGGCCTTCTGTACATGGAAAGCTTTCTACCAGGAAGGGTCTCCTCTCTTCAATAGTCAGTTAACTCTAACACATCCTTTAGATCGTGTTTCTGAAACATCATCCACGACTCCTCTACATTGCCAATGCTGGATTCAAATCCTCTGCAATAGGCTGTAAAATCCTCCTGTTGGAGCGCTTATCATACTGCATTGTAATTGCCTATGTCCTGTCTGGCTCACCCAACTGGCTATACATTCTAGGAGGTCAGGAACTATGCTGGGTATCCAGCCTGTGGCACATTATTGAATCCCCTGTCTATTACTGTGCCTGGCACATGGAAGACATGTGGAAACTATTTTTTGAATGAATGATTGCATTAATGTGCTTCAAGAGACTTTTACAAAATTTGGATAAAATTTTGCATTATTAGCCTACAATTAAACATCAAGGGGAACCTCTGTAATGCCTCCATATACACTAGTTTCTCCTTATCCATGGTTTTGGTTTCCACAGTTTCAGTTACTCAGGGTATAGTACAATAAAATATTGACAGAGAGAGAACACACACTCACATAACTTTTATTACAGTGTATAGTTATAATGGTTCTATTTTATTATTAGTTATTGTTGCTACTCTCTATCTGTGCCTAATTAGTAAAGTAAATGCAATCAGAAGTATGTATAGGAAAAAATGTAGGGTTTGATATTATCTGCAGCTTCAGGCATCCACTGGGAGTCTTGGAATCCACCCCCCAAAGATAAAGGGGGACTACTATACTAGGGTTTGAAAAAAATTTCCAGTTGAAACAGAGTTCTGTTATTAAAAGAGTTTGAAAATCGTGGCCTGGGATCATGCTTTCATTTCACAGATATGGAATAGATTCCAGTACAGGAGTGCCTTACAAAGTCTCACATCCTCATGAATGGCAGGTTGAAGCTAAGCCATCATGCTGGCTCTTCTGTGACAGAGTTTTTTTGATGGGCTGGGTAGCATCGCTGCCCTATCTGATGCCTGCTTCCCTGAGATGCAGCCTTCAATGTTCAGCCCTTAGCCCTCAAGTTGGTACCCACGCAACCCCCATTCCCCCCGACCCAAGCAGGAATGAAGACTGTCTCTGAAAAAGTTCTTTCATCAGTGCTATTTTTTAGGATGCCTGATCACCAAATCTTAATGGGGCTTGTCCAGAAAAAGCTCAGCATGCCTACCAATTTCATGTTAGTACTTTGAAGAAGGTTTGATCTCTGTAGCAGATTCCAAAGCCCTTGCTTTGAGGGTATCAGACATCTCATGAATATCCCACCACAGATAAAGAGAGGCAGGAAGCATAGTTTTTCTCATCCTGTTTTAAGGAAACTGAGACTAGAGGGGTGATGTGAGCTGCTCAAAACAGGACACAGACAATGAAGAGAGGATCAGGAAAGAACAGGTACACATTAGCATCCTTCCTGGGGATTGCGCTGCTGTTAACTGATCAGCTTAACAAGTACCTGATGTTCCACTTCACAAGAGGCGAACTACAACACAAATCAGCACAATACAAAAAGTGCCTGTTTTTGGAGGAGGATGTTAAATGGACCTACCCCATTTTTGACATGCAGTGGGAGATACTGTGGCTACTGTGCTGGGGTGCGCCACTCAGGCCCCCTTCAGGACCAAGGCACTCAGTCCCCCAGCTTCCTTCACAGCAGCATCCTTCTCTGGTGACTCCTTTGGATGGAGGGAGCTTCCTTGTTCAAGTTTATGTCTCCTCTGTGGGGACAGCCTGCAGCCAGGGCTGGTGGATGCAGGTGTACAGAGATCTGTTTCTGTGGCCTTTGTGTGGGAAAAATCCAATTTGAGAGCTCCTTGGGAGATCAGCTGAGAGATGATACAACTGCACAGAAATATGACTCCCTTTGCCCGATCCTGCTCTTTCACTTCTTTTTCTAAAATTTAATTCACTTTTTAAAATTGTGCATATTTATAATGTGCAACATGTTGATGTGATGTATGTACACACTGTGGAATGACTAAATCAAGCAAATCAACATATGCATCATCTCACACACTTATCTTTCTTTGTAGTGGAAACATTCAAATTCTACTCCACAATTTGCAAGTATACAATACGTTGTGGCCAGGTATCATGGCATACATCTATAATCCCAGCACTTTGAGAGGCTGAGGCAGAAGGATCACTTGAGCCTAGAAGTTTGAGACCAGCTTGGGCAACATAGTGAGACCCATCTCTACAAAATATTTAGTACACTGTTGTTAACTATAATCACTGTGTTGTACAAAAGATCTTCTGAACTTATACTTCCTGTCTAACTGAAATTTTGCATCCTTTGACCAACATCTCCCCATTCTTCCCCTCTTTTTTAGAATCCAAATATAAGTCAGATCATGCAGTATCTGTCTTTCTGTGGCTGGCTTATTTCACTTAGAATACTGTCCTCCAGGTTTACCCATGTTGTTGCAGATGACAAGATTTCCTTCTTTTTAAAGGCCAAATTGTAATCTGTTGTGTATAATACCACATTTTCTTTACCCATTTATCCATTGATGGACACTTAGGTTGATTCCATATCTTGGCTATTGTGACTAATGCTGCAGTGAACATGGGAATGCAGTATCTTTTCTACAAACCAATTTCATTTCCTTTGATTATATCCTCAAACGTGGAATTCCTGGGTCATATGGTAGCTCTATTTTTAATATTTTGAGGGAACTAGTATTGTTTTTTCATAATGGCTGCATTAATTTACATTCCCACCAACCATGTGCCAATATTCCCTTTTTCCCACATCCTCTTCAACATTTGTTATCTCCTGTGTTTTTGATAATAACCGTTCTAACAGGTGTGAAGTAATATCTCATTGTGGTTTTATTTTGCATTTCCTTGATGATTAGTGATGTTGAATATTTAAAAAATATACTTGGACATTTGCATAGAAATGTCTTTTCAGGTTCTTTGCCAATTTTTAAATTGGGTTTTTTGTTTTCTTGCTATTGAGTTGTTTGAGTTCCTTATGTATTTTGGATATTAACCCCTTACCAGATGTGTGATTTACAAATATTGCCTCTGTTCTGCGGATTGTCTGTTCACTCTGTTGGTTGTTTCTTTTGCTGTGCAGAAGTCTTTTCATTCTATGCAATCCCATTTGACTATTTTTGGTTTGTTACCTGTGCTTTTGGGTTCATATCCAAAAAATTTTTGCCTAGACCAAAGTTATGGGGATTTCCCTCTGTGCTTCTCCTTTACTTCCTCATATGAGGCATTCCCCAATAAATATCCTTATTGAAAATCTTTAATTCAGGGTCTATTTCCCAGGGACTCAAACCCCACAGAGGTGCAAATGAGCTGGGCATTGCCCATTCCCAAAAAGGAGTTTTCTCCATTACCAAGTCAAGAGAGGAGGAGCTTCAAACAATTACAGAGACGACCCTGGACGTTGGAGACTGTAGAGGCTGAAACCTAACTTACAATTGGAAAGAACTTATAGGTGGGAGGCTTTCTGGGGTTGTCTCAGATGGCTGTGCAAGGATATAGGAGTGGGAATGAGCTGCAGATGTGGTGCCCTGGGAAATGAGACAGATTTTGGATATCTTGAAAGGTTCTTCACCCAAAATGCTGGCCTTGAGGGGTGAGGTGACCCCTCCCTTGTGGATTACCCGTGCCAGGAGCTTAAGGCATCATTCTATTGGTGAGCTCAAAGAGGCAATATCCATGCCAGCAATCTGCAGATGGGAGATCTCAACTCTGGCATTGAGGGTCTTTGAAGAATCTCCTAAAATGCCCCCACGGGACAAAGGAGCCAATAATTGGGTGCTTGCCATGACTAAGGGAATTAAAAAACCCAGAAAAGACTAGAGATAGCACCAGGCCTGGTAACCAGGCATAAAAGATGCTTTGACTTTCTTCGCTTCTCTCATTGCTCTTCTCTCTTTCCCACCATCAGAAGAACCAGTGGCAACGTGGTCCGTGGGAGGAAGAAACAAAAAGCCTGTGAGAACAGTTAAGTAGAAGGCAAAACAAACAAACAAAAATCTCAAACCTTCCAAAGACTTTCCCACTGTGGACTTTCTCTCTGGTCTCTAATACAGTGGTCTGGGGAGAAAAGTTTTAAATTGGATGAGAGATTTAAGTTTCGGCATTCAAATGGAGTGGCCTTTTTTTTGCTCCTGAACATGAGGATGCTTGTTAATTCCTGAGACTGGCTGAGAAAGTGCTGGCATCTCCCTGGGATTTTATTCAGGGACACAGAGGTACTGTTTGGCTGAGCAACTATAGAAGAGATCAGATGAAAAGGGAAAAATTTGTTTTCTTCTTGCAAAGTGCTAAGTCCAGTTCATTCAATAAATAGGTTACACTTAGCTTTCTTTTTTATTAATTTCCTGCTGAGACCTTACTGAGAGCAGAAGGCAGCATGTAAATCTTTTGATCTGGAAAGTCTTTTAATTTTTTGTTTTTGTTTTTGTTTGAGACAAAGTCTCACTCTGTTGCCCAGGCTGGAGTTCAGTGGTAAGATCATGGCTCACTGTAGCCTCAACGTCTCTGGGCTCAGGTGATCCTGTCACTTCACCCTCTCAAGTAGCTGGGACTACAAGCATGCGCCACCACACCCAGCTATTTTTTTTTTTTTTTTTTGCAGAGAAAATGACCTCCTTTGTTGCCAGGCTGGGCTGGTCTTGAACTCCTGGGCTCAACTGATCTGCCTGCTTCGCCCTCCCAAAGTGCTGGGATTACAGACATGAGCTACCACACCTGGCCTGGAAGGTTTTCTTAGAGCAGTGTTTCCCCAAGTGAGTTCCATATTGATTATTAATAATGAGTATTAATTGAAAAGAGTTCTCTGGGGCCAAATAATCTGGGAACCACTGGGTGAAATAAAGTTCAGTGGTATTCTTTTTTTTGTTCTTGTTGAGATGGAGTCTTGCTCTGTTGCCTAGGCTGGAGTGCAGTGGCACAATCTCTGTTCACTGCAAGCTCCACCTCCTGGGTTCATGGCATTCTCCTGCCTCAGCCTCTCTCTTTTTTTTTTTTTTTTTTTTTAAGTAGAATTTTTTCACCGTGTTAGCCAGGATAGTCTTGATCTCCTGACCTCATGATCTGCCCGCCTCAGCCTCCCAAAGTGCTGGGATTACAGGCGTGAGCCACAGCGCCTGGCCCAGTTCAGTGGTATTCTTATTGCAGGCCTTCTCAGAGCTTTTAAAATAATAACATGCACTGTGATTCCAGGATAGGATTCTCAACAGAAACTTATTTGATAGCTAAATCATTCATCTGGTGAATGTCTTTTAGGCCCACTGTTTCTGGAAACACTTAGGAGTAGATACATTTTCAGATCATTCTCTTTCCTGTACTACTAGGTTAGAGCAGTGCTTTCTGGTAACAATTGTGTTGCAGTATAATACGTTGAGACATTGACTTAGTCAGTTTGGTCTGCTGTAACAAAAATACCATAGACTTAAATAAAGACTACTTATGTCTCACAGTGGAGACTGAGAAGTCCAAGATCAAAGTGCTGGAAGATTCTGTGTCTGGTGAGGGCTTGCTTCACGGTTCCTAGATGGCTGTCTTTTCATGGTGGCCATGTCCTCACAGGGTGGAAACAGACCTTCAGGGCATTCACCCCTTTATAAGGAAACCAGTCCCATTATGTGGGCTCCAGCATAATGACCTAATTATCTCTCAAGGGTTCCACTTGCATATGCTATCGCATTGGGAATTAGGTTTCAACATATAGACTTTGGGGGGACATAAACATTAAGTCCACAGTAAATATTAACTGAGAGTTTCAGCTTTGTTTATCAGCCTAGACACTCCATGTAGCAATTTTAGGTCAGGTTTTTTTTTTTTTTTGATGAAGTCTTGTACTGTTGCCCAGGCTGGAGTGCAGTGGCGTGATCTTAGCTCACTGCAACCTCCGCCTCCTGGGTTCAAGTGATTCTCCTGCCTCAGCCTCCTGAGAAGCTGGGATTACAGGTGCCTGCCACCACTCCCGGCTAATTTTTTTGTATTTTTAGTAGGGACAGAGTTTCACCATGTTGGTCAGGCTGGTCCTGAACTCCTGACCTCAGGTGATCCGCCTGCCTTGGCACCCCAGAGTGCTGGAATTATAGCCATGAGCCACCGTGCCTGGCCTGGATCTGCTCTTAACTCACCAGCCTGGGCTTGGGGGCTTCCTCTAGGCAGGGCCGCCATTCGTGTTCTCAAGGTGTGTACTGCAGAGGACTCCTGGAAACATGGGTGGGAAGGGCACCACTGGAGCTGGGCAATGCATAGCCCATTTCCCCATAAGGCTGTCCTGTGGAGCTCCTTCTGGAAACTGAGCAAGTCTGCTTGCTCTTCAACCGCTGAACCTGTTTAGGGATTCTCTGAGCCCTCCACCAACCTCTGTGCCATCTTCTCCTCTTCTGATCTTCCTGGAGTATAGGAAGAAGTCTAGGTTCTGGGGTATATTCATGTGGCCTTTTAGTACAGACTTATTTGGGGTGGGAGGAGTGGCTTAAGGCATTAAGCAGTTTTGTTACAAGGCTCCAAATCTTCTAGATTCAGGCAAGGACAAAGACAACACTCAAAGAAAGTTGAGCATGGATGAGAACACTCTGTCAATGAGACACAGAGCCTGAAGGAGAAAATATCACATGGCTAGAAAATTCTTTTCAAGGTTCAACTTCTTATTTCCTCAATCCCACACATGTAGCTTTTGCCCTTGCTGTAGAAATCCTACTGATTTATAATAAGCCTCTGCTCATGGAAGGGAAATGAGAGCGCAGAGCACAGGGCTGAGTTATTGTACTTGTTGATAACATTTGGTGCAGCTTGGGAAATTACTGCGGAGAGCTTGCTGCCCCCTGTGCGCTTTGAGGAACTTCCCAGAAGCCAGAGCTTGCAGCAGCACCGCCCTCATCCCTCCACTTGGGGTCTCACTTCCTCTGAGGTGCTCAGGTGCTCCCAGAGCTGCCGGGAGCCCTAGGTTGAATAAATTGTGGCGTGATTTAGAGGAGTTAAAAAAAATATCCCACGTGCATCTCAACAGAAGAACAGGGTACCTACAAAGCAAGCAACATCCCTTTGCCTTAGATTTTGCTCCAACACAGAACCATCATCTCCAGAAGCTTAAATGAACAAGGTCATGACCCTAGAATTCTGTGTTCGGGCTAAATTGTCATTGATGTGTGAAGCCATAAAAACAAGCAAACAAACAAACAAACAAAAACACTAAGGGAAACGCAATGGTGTAGAAAGTATGCCACTTTCTCATGCTTCCTGGAAACTGTTCTAAGATGTATTTCACCTGACTCATAGATAAATCAAGGATTCAAAAGCCGATGATGATATTGTATGCTGCAAAGAAAATCTCATTATGTTCCAAAGAGTACAAATGGCACAAGCCACATTTTCTGACTGGGATATGATAGAATGAAAAAATTCTAAAAACCTGTAATAAATGGAATAAGAAATAATTTTCAGAATTGACTATGGAAGGAAGATGAAATAAAAATTCAATTATAATATGTTTAGAAAATGAGAAATTTGATACAATGAAAACATTTCATAATTTAATCATTATCATTTCATTTGTGAATGAGAAGTTATTAACTAGGGTAACTCTGGTGCCAGAGGAAAGGACAGGATCAGGACAGGAGTCTGCAGCCTCCCCTGAGAAAAGGGCCACCCACCAAGAGAAGCTTTCATCACCTGAACTGCCCCGCAACAGGGAGCCTTCAGGGAGGGTAGACGAACTCATTTGATAGGAGTTAGCTGAGGAGGAAGTAAAAGAACATTAGGAATGTCTCCCCTGAGGGGAAAGAGACAAACTGGAATCAAAGGCAGCAGCAAGATAGAGCCAAAGAAATGCCAGCGGGCCTTGAGATTCAAAGACTCCATCTCCAAATCCCTATGTTGGGCTAACTAATCTGAATGGTAAGTGACCTTCCAAGAAGCAGACCCACCTGGTGGAGCAGCTGAATTGGCCCTTGGCTGCTGCCTATGCCATCTGCCTAAGGACATTGCCAAAGTCTACCTGCAGTCCCTTTGGAGTGCCTCTGACCCATTCGTGAGTCTAAGGGTAGGAAGCCCAGGGGAGAGTATGAAATGCTGCTACAGAGGCCCCAGGTCCTTGCCAGTCCTCTCCTGGCAGGTTGCTGTCTGCAGCTCTGCCTGCTTTTATCAGCACCTCATTCCAAAGCTCACTGGGCAAGGGCCACATTTCTGCCCTACACCACGTTATCCCTTTCCTCACCCTGCACCCACAAGACTGTGCTAATCTGGCAGTGGCTACGGTACGCAAGGCTGGCAAGAGCCCCTACAGGGAGGCTTGGGCAGTCTTGCAAGATGAAATACTGAGGCTGATTGATGCTCAGAATGTGGCAAGATGAAATACTGAGGCTGATTGATGCTCAGAATGTGGCCATGTCTCCCAAGGGAAGTGCTGCTGCCTGCAGGGTCACCCAGGGAGGAGAGTACGCTGGCCTCCTGAGACACACTCACACAGGTGGAGCTCCTAGTTACACCAGATATACCAGCTGTAGAAGTGCATGGTCTCTGGGCACATGAGGCCAGAGCCCCAGCCCCAGTCTACCCTGCCACTGCTGTTGGTGTTGCTGTTGCTGTAGCAGCCTGGGGGGGTCCTCATAGGTAGGCCTGCTGGAATGTGGACTTTGGGCATGGAGGGACCGCCCCCCCGCCAAATACCTATTGCATCTTCCTCTGGGCCTGTATTCTCATTGTTTTGCTCAACTGCAGCCTCACACCCCGATCTTGACCTGTCAAATGCCAGCCAAAGAGTGAATTTTCTACACAAATCTGTCCTTTAAATTCTTCAGGACCTGCCCACTTCCCCTTTGGATAATGTCCAAATGCCTTAAGGAGACACTACAGGATTGAATACTTCTTTGCCAGGCTTATTTTGCTCCTTTTTTCTTTCAAACTCCATTCTCCAGCCTTTCTGAATGACTCGGTGTTTCTCTCTTTAGGCTGTTCCTCTCATACTCTTCTCATTTTCTCATCAGACATCTCTAGCCCTCTTTATCGGGATAAGTAGCACCATCTCATGCTACAGGTCTGTGCTGAGGCATGGTTCAAGCTGCAAAGCCTTCCCCGGTTCCCGAAACCTGGCTCAGATGCCCGTTCTGAGCTCTGAAAGCATATTCTACCTCCCCTATCTCAGCAGATACCACATTTAATTGTATTTTCTTATTTTCTGGTTACACCGTTCCCCCTCAACCATAAATTATACTTAGGCAAAAGCTTTCTTCTGGTTGTTTTTTTTTTTTTTGTTGTTGTTGTTGTTGCTTATTTACTTGTTTAGATCCTGCTGCCTATTCATATACCTGGCACACAACTGTTGTTCAACAAATAGTTGCAGAATCACAGGATTAATGGCAGATGCACTGCAGTCCTTCTGGCTCCTGCACTTGCCACAGGAGCGGCAGTACTTTGGAGGTTGCCCATCTCCTGTGGGCTCCAGAACCCTCATGTGAGGGAGCTGGCTCCATAGAGAGTTCACACTTACCTGGGTAAGCTTTGTTCTGGGACCTCCAGAGGCAAGTATGGAGAGGGGAGGGTACATAAGTGGCAGCAATGTCCTCTAGGTGAACCCTACTTTGCAGAGTTTCTTAGTGTGGCTGCACCCACATCCAAATTCCTGTGGTGTATAATTGAAATGCACAGCTGGGCCATTCTCAAAATAATAGAGGCTCCCCCAAGGAGTCTGTATTTCTGAACTCGACAAGATCCAGAGGGACCGAACAGAACATTGAAAGATTTGCCTCCTTTTGTTTCTGTTTGTGTCAGAACTCCAAGGTGGTGGGAAATTTGGACTGTGCCAAGGGAAATCCAGGTTGGAGAAATTAAGCCCTACCATGTTTTAAGTTACACATGCCCAGCAAATACTCAAAGAAATGGGTAGCAGAGAATCTTAGCATTTTTTCAATTTCCATTCCCCCACACCCCTAGGACACACAGCTTAATTACATTTCTGTCCTTGCAGGTCTGTGAGAGTTTTGGCAAGTGGAAGGTGGATGGCAGTGATGTGTGTCATTTCTAGGCCTGGCACCTAAATACCTCCTCTGTGCATTCCAGGGTGGCTCACTCTTGCCTTGTTGGCCAGCCAGATGCAGAAGATCCAGCATAGAGTTCCAAAGCCTCCAGGACTTCAAGGCATCTAGGAGATAGAGGAGCAACTAAATGCAGGGTGCCTGGGCCCCTGGAGGACTGCATGGAGCAGAACAACTCTTCCTCATCCCCTCTTTCTGCTGATTCAGTGTGATGTGAGCAAGAAAAAACCTTTGCTGTATTAAGCCACAGAGGTCGGCAGTGGGGGTGGGTGGGGGGTTATTTGTGAAAACAGTAAACCTAACCTCTGTCCTCCCCAGGTTATCGCTCCTGTCCTAGCTTCCTGAATTTCCTATTATATTCCAGGTACTTACAATACAAGGGTAAGAGCAGAGTCCCTTGTACAGGAGAGTTGCAGATACTGGAAGTTCAAGGACAAAGGAGGGTCTTGAATGTTTGCTAGCCACATTGCTCCTCTGTGACTGTGATGTGCCAAGACCTGCAGGAATTTTGTCCCCAGAGCGTGGCTTCAGTATGCATCAGCATGGCTGCGTGATACCTGTTATTTCTACATGGGCTGGCCTCTAAAGGAGAACAAAGCTCTGCAGTAGCTGGGCCCTCCTATACCTGCAGAAGCCACATGTCCTTGCACATCTGAGCACTAGAGATCATGAGTAGGGGACAAACCCTACCCATGTTCTGGAACACCGACTACTGTCTAAGCCACAAAGACAGTAACAGGTTCTTCTACACTGTGCTGAAGAATTTCTGCTTGAGAGTCAGAGAGATGTGGGCTTGAAGCCCTACTGTGGTATTTCAGTGACTTTGGGCAACCTTAATATCTCTAAGTGCAATTTACACACACACACAGACACATACACACACACGTACACCTTGATAGATCTCACTCTACATACAGATAGAAATATCTATGTAGACTTCTATAGAGACAGAAAAATTAAGATACTTGTTGCACAGTCCTCAGTATTGTGCCTAAATACATGATAGCTTTGTCCGTGGTAAGAACTGCAATAATAACAAGCACTCACTGACTGCTCCTGCCAGGCTTTACCTTAACTCATTTAACCCTTACAACAAGCGTATGAATTAAGTTCTATTATTAGCTCCATCTTATAGATGGCGAAACAGAAGAGGAGTAGTGTCCATGCTACAGGTCATACAGTTAGATACAGCTAGAGTGTCCGAGCAGACACTCCAGCTCACACAATTAAGAGTCCCTGCTCTTGACTGTTAGGTCAAGAAGATGATGAGGAGAAGGGTGATAATGTTGATGATGCCATCCTCTGGTTTCCTCAGCTTTTCTATGGAGCCCTCTGCCCACAGGAAAATCTAACTGTGCTGTGTCCTTTCCTTTCTCTCTGGCCTCCATGGCTCCTACCGTGGGCAGCTGAAGGGTCTTCAGATGCAAGGGAGGGGACCCTTTTGGCTCAGCCCAGTGTCTGGCACTGGTAGCCCTGCACGTTCCAGCAGTGGCACCACGGACCCGGCGTGGGCAGAAGCATGCAGGTTGGAGCTGCCCTCTAAGGGCACTGCTTCTCCTGCCCTCATCACCCCACTTCTCCTGTTAGAAAATGCCTGAGGAGGTGCCACTCCTGTGGGGCTCTTTTGAAGGGGCTGGAAGTCTTCTTTGTCACCACCTTTACCTACCTGTCATCTGTGAATGTGACTGGAGAGGCCAAGGTTTTCCTTGACTTCTGCCACTGCCCATGGTTCATGGCCCTCTCACCCTACTTCTCTCGTAAGCAGTGCCAGCAACTTGACATTCTGAGTGAAGCCTTGCTAGGGCCCATCCAGCACTTCTAATGGCGCTGTCACCTGGAGTATTTATCAGTCCTTGCCCTCAGTGAAGGCCACTTTGCAAGTGGAAGGTGGACCCTGATGCTGGACAGATGATGGTCAGCTCCAGTAGGCTTTGGCCTGTCAGTCCATCCCAGGAGGCCGGGGGTGTCCATCTGGGATTGTGGTATTGTCTCTGTCTCAGCATCACCAGCACATACTGTGGAGACAGCTGCCTCCTGGGGGATTAGCTATTACCCTTCCTTAGTGCCATGGTCAGTCCAGCTGGGAGGCTGGTGCTGGAGCAGCATATGCCAGGGGACCCAGGTAGCTGTAACCACTGCTAGGAACTGAGTTGAGTCCCCTCAACATCTGTAAGTTAAAACCCTAATCCCCTGGCTGGGCGCAGTGGCTCACGCCTGTAATCCCAGCTACTTGAGAGACTGGGAGGCGGAGGCGGTGGATCACCTGAGATCAGGAGTTCGAGACCAACCTGGCCAACATGGGGAAACCCATCTGTACTAAAAATACAAAAAATTAGCCGGGCATGGTGGCACGTGCCTATAATCCCAGCTACTTGAGAGACTGAGGCAGGAGAATCTCTTGAACCTAGGAGGCAGAGGTTGCAGTGAGCTTAGATCATGCCATTGCACTCCAGTCTGGGCAACAAGAACAAAACTCCATCTCAAAAAAACACACACAAAAAAACAAAAACAAAAACAAAAAGCAAAACAAACAAAGAAAAAAACCCTAAACCCCAATGTGACTGTATTTGGAGATAAGGCTTTTATGGAAGCAATTAAAGTTAAATGAGGTTATAGGATAGGGGCCTAATCCAATAGGATTAGTGGCCTTATTAGAAGAAGAGATACCAGACTTTTCTCTCTCTCTCTCTCTCCCCCCCCTCCCCCCCCATGCACAGTATAGAAGAAAGGCCATGTGAGCACAGTGAGAAGGTGGCCATCTGTAAGCCAGGAAGAGAGCTCTCATCAGAACCTGTCCATGCTGACACTCTGATCTTGACTTTCCAGCCTCCAGAATTGTGAGAAATAAATATTTGTGGTTTAAGCCATCTACTCCATGGTATTTTGTTATGACAGTCCAGGTTGACTAAGACAGCTACCTTCATCTGCACCAGAAATTTAGTGTTTTTTCACATGTGGGCCTTATGGTAAGAGCTTCACTATTCTGACCTCATTTATTTCCAACCCTTGGTCCCAGGCTTATCTGCTGATACCAAGAGCCTCTCTACTGTGCCTGTCACTGTGCACGAACCATGCTTTCTGCTGCATATGCCTTTGTGCTCACACTGAAAGTGAGCCACTGAAACTTCTACTGAGCTAGCCCTCATCTCCACTCCTATGACCAATGGCAGAAGCATAAATTCCACACTGTCAGTGGCATTTGAGACTCCTCTGCATGCATTTTCACGTATTATTGAGCATTGGCTATTTGTGCAGACATTGTTATTGCTCCCAGTGAGGCAGCCATAAATGAGAGGAATGAGGTCTCCAGTTTCATAGAATCTATGTTCTAGTGAGAGGGACACACAGGCACATGCACACAAACATGTGAACAGGATAACCTGAATAGTGTTAAGTGCTAATAAGAAAAAGAATTCAGGTTGTCGGATAAGCTTTCCCTAAAGAGGTGACATTTGAGTTATCATCTGAATAAAAAGAAGGTGTCAGCTGAGCCAGAGTCGGGAGAAAATGGTCTGGGGGAGGGAATAGCAACTGCAAATCCTCAAAGGTGGAAATGAGGTGGAGAAGCTTTGGGCTGACCTCAGCTATGGTGTCAGCAGCGATCCGACTGTGCTCCTGCAGGATCTGGGGTTGAAGACTTCATCTGCTAGCTCCAGCTGCTGCCAACCTTCTACAATGGATGCTGAGTAATGACAGCTTCTCCCAACCTAGGCTCTGTGGAGGCCAAGAGTCGAAGTGCAAGGATGGGAACCCCGCAGCTGTCACAGGCATTGGGCTTGAATACATGGCCTCAGTCCGATCCTGTGTTCCTTCTAGGGCTCTGAAAGATATCTGCTCAAAGAGATGATGAGATAGGATAACTTCAAATAAATGGAAGAGCTAACTAGTCTCATCTCTGAGGAGACCATTAATGAGTTGGATTATCACTTCTTGTCTTTTATATTGATCAATATCAATACCTGGAGCATGCAGAGCCAAAGATGAGAGTTGAGACCATGCCTCTAAGGAATTTCCATGAATACTTGAGTTTTTCAAAGCATGAAGTGGATAGATAGCCAGTCTCTGTCTCCTGGCTTCAGCTAGCTTCATATACTGTGTTCAGAGGGCTCACTGGGAGGGGGTCTCTGAGCCAAGGAGGGACCCATCTTGCATTGCATTATATTTCAGAAGACATTGTAGAAGGTGATGGAGAAGCTGAAGACACTTGCTCTCCCCACTTTGGTATCCATTTCACCAGAATGACATGGGCCACAGGGGACCTGCAGGAGCTTTGTCCCACCTCCCCCGGAGCTAATCTCTAGCAGGACAGATTTTTTCCTGCCTGGCTCCCTGCTTCTTCACTTAGGTTCATCTCCCTGGAAGAACAGCATTGCTGTCCTGAGCTCAGGCAAGATCTGAGCATCACCATCTTCCTTTGGTTTTGTGCGAACCAAACACCACTGAGGAGTCTGAGAGAGGCAGGTTTGAATTTCATCTCTGTAAGTAACCGTGCGACTTTGAGCATGTCACTAAACTTCTCAGAACCTCAGTGTTTTTTTTTTTCCTTTTTTTTTTTTTTTAATGTCAATTAGGTTGCTATGAGGATTCCAAGAAATTGAGTTACCTAATGTGTGTAAGTCACCTAGTGCTGAACCTCGCACAGAGGAGACTAGATGTCCAGGTCTTCTCAACACTCTGCTTGCACTGCTGAGACAGGCCACTGCCATGACACCTGGCCCTCCCTGCTAACTGCTGAGAACATCTTCAGTTTCCCTTAAAAGAACCATCAGCCTGATCAGAATGTAGATCACCTACATCCCGTGGATTTGATGATGGGCCACCCTGGCTGTTTCCTACAGAACACCAGACTCACGTCTCTCTCCTCACTGCTTGGCACTTGCTGCTTGCTGTCTGAGGAGAATTCTGCTGCCAAATAAGGTGGCTTTCCTGATAGCTCAGTCCTTGACTTGGGGTCAGAAACCTCTGGATCCTACCTTTCAATCCAAGGTGAAGCTGGGGCTGAAAGTTAGTGGGATCATGGCCCAGCATGCCTCTTCTGAGGCCCATGGCTATCACTAGTGCATGGGGCTGCCTAAATATCAGGGGAGCTAGCTTTCCCCCATTGTCTGAGAAAATCAGAATGAGCCTGTCGCCTATGGTGACATTCAGGGCTGGCAATTACACGACACAGTGCCCATCCACCCTCAACTTTAATACAGAAATCAGGTGTGTTGTGAAAGGGCTTGAAAAGGCTTTAATTTTCTCAGCCGTCTAAGGCTCCGTGCTGATTGAAGTGTCCCTGGTATAAAAGCAGTGTCCATCATGTGTTTTGCTGAATATAACACTTAGCCCAGCTGTGCAATCTTCCCTGACAGTTTCACAATGGGACTCAATCAAGGCTCAGAAGTTCTCCTCCCACCCGCTCAGACCACTTACCCCTTCCCTGTCTCTGGGAGAAAGAACAAGTGCATTGTTGGGTGTTTCTCTGATGCTTATCATTGGACCACAGGAGGTATCTACAGATGCCAGTGACCCTTGAGGCACTGCTCCTTAACCTCGCAACCCAGTTTTCTTGTCAGAAGGGTTAATAGACCATCATGTTCTCCACTCAGTTTCCCCTTCTAGCAACTGAAGCAGCAAAGCTGTTCCTTTGACAGATTTGGAAATTTCTGCTTAAACTGCCAACCTGTGAGAGGTTGAAGTCTATTAAGTCTTTCCAGTAGTCCCAGAGCTGAGTAAGCTGGGACTCAGCTCCACAGGTATTAACTGGCAATCTGAACTTAAATGCCCCACTTAGATAAACAGCTCCATAGAGGCAGGCTTGCTTTGCAGGCTGCCACAAGTAAATCAAGGACGCACTGAGCTGGCATACGTTTCGGACCTCCCTCAGTGGTGTTTGGGGAGTCACCAAAGGAAGTGCTTAAAAGAAAAGAGGTTTCACAATGGATCCAGGTGGGCAAATTTTGTTGTTGGGATGTTTTACTTTCTGCAAGAGTTGTCACAACTTTGGTGGCTTTGCTGCAAGGCAGGTCACTGTGCAGCTAGAGGAAGCTGGTATGGGGACTTGGAGGACTAACTGAACTTCAGGACAGTTACCTGAAGTGGGGTAGCCAGTTGTCCACTCTAGAGGCATGCAAAGGCATGGGAGAACTCTGGCCTCACCTTGCGAAAGCATCCAGGTCGGATGGTGTGTCTGGTACATGCAAGATGCCAGCCAGGAGTTGAAGTGGGACGGGGTCCAGCTCACACAGGTGAATGGGTGTTAATTTCTCAGTGGGATGTAGAAGTTCAAGACATGAGGCAGTTGTCCCAAGCTGGGCTGCTGGACACACAATCAAATGGACTGAATCCTCAAGGTGTGGAGCCTCTCTGGGACATGGGGGCTCATAGAACCCAGAGCCCCTAAGGCTGGTGAAGTCCAGCTTCCTGATAAGTAGGTGTCTTGAAGAGACACCAGGAGGCTTTGTGAGGCTGATGCTGCAGACCAAAGAGGGTCTGGGTAGGTTGAGTCTGGGAAAGAGAAAGCTGTCTTTGTTGTACAGAAAAAATATATAATGTCCAGTTGGTACTTCCTTGGGGAATAATCTCATACCTTCATGATTAACGTGATGATAGCAATTTACATGTGTTACTGGCATCCAGAAATTGGTTTGCAGTATAGATAATTAGTCCTTAGAGGCTAATGTTGCTTCTTACCATTCGCTTTCCTTTTTACATTTTGGCTATGTCCTGGGGTCATGCCTAACTCTACTGGCTAACTCTACTGCCTGCAGTGTCTTGGTATTAAATGTGCCTCTTAGTCCTCTATTTTGTCTTTTATTTTTACTCTGTGTTCTGGTTATTACTGAAACGTAACAAACTACCTCAAAACTCAGTGACTTAAAATGACAACCATTTACATATGTGTAGTATACTATAAGAGACATATCGTGACTATAAGATTAATGAAAGCCATAAGGCCCTTGCAAATGTCTTGTAGAGCATACCCTATGTGTCACTTAGCAGTGTCATGCAGCCTGGTCTGGAGATTTCCAGGAGGCAAGACCACCTCAGCACAGATCCAACTATCATGAACCTTAAAACAAAGTTTCCCCTTAAAAGAACAGCTTAGATTCCCTTTATGAAAGAAATAACCTGGTAACTGACTTGGATTGAACAGAGGTATAAGAAATAGGGAAGAATCTCCCGAACTCTGAAATTGGTTTCTATACAGAGAATCTCTCAGTCTGGAGGTCCTCGGACCCCTGACTGTATCTAGCCTGTGCCACTGGCCTGTTCCTGCCATTCATGCTGTGAGAACACTGCCAGCATAAACTGTGTGAACATCAGAAGCTGCCTAAGACTCATCTTTGTTGTGAATGAGACCCAAGGGGAAAAGTCACCCTGAGAAAGCTGGTTAACTGGGACCGCCTGAGGCCCCCAAACAAATGTGACAAATGGGAATTCAGAGAGGATGCAGCCTGTATGGGTTTTCTTTGCTCCATAATATCTACGGTCTCAGCTGGAAAGACCTGAATAGTTGGGAGGGGGGCGGTTAGAATAGCTGGGGGCTGGAATTGTCTGGAAAGCTCTCCACTCACATGTCTGACACCTGGGCTGAAATGGCTGGAGGCTGGGCTCAGCTGGGGCTCTCATCTGCTGTGCCCATGTGAGGCCCATCCAGTGTGGCATCTCAGGACACCAGGAATAAGTGCTTGAGCACAGACACTATGGCCTAGCCTTGGAAGTCACCCTGCACCCCTGCTGCCATAATCTGTTAGTTGAAGTGGTCACAGGCCTGCAATTTCAAGGGAAGTGAATATAGGAAGGAATATCCCAGAATTTGTAGCCACAATTCAAAACCACAGTGCCCCTGGAGTTTGCTTCATTGTTGTTCCTCCTAACACTTTACCTGCTTTCTTTACTCTCATCCTGCTCAAGCAGACTGCTTCCCTACTGGGGAAGAACACTGGATCTTGTCTGTCTGAGCCTTGATGCTCATCTTTAGTTTATTCCAGCTGCATGGTTGCAAGGATGGGGTTATTCTTTATCTACCCCTCAGGAAAACCTGCCATTGGGCTGGGCTTGTAGCAATGACACCAGAAAAATCATGCCCAAGGAAGCATTTTTCATGGTGTTTCTAAGATGCTCTGGTTCCTTCTCTTCTCCCAGTGGTTTTTATCAAAGGTCATTCTTTTATAGGAAATAGAGACTACAGAATAAATCATTAAGTCTTAAGTGTCTCAACTTTCCCTGCACTCCAATAGCTCTTCTCCATGCAAACCCATAAACTGAGAATTTTTTCCATTATCGTAACATTTTTTTCTGATTGTTTGAAAGTGTGCTGGTCTAAGCTCTAGACTAGATTTAGAATTAGTAGGGATAGGAGAACATGTGTCGCAGTTTGTTTATACCCATCCCACCAACCTCAGTGCCAGTAAAGCAGTCTGCCTCAACCTTTATATATACTAGAGATGGAGTCTCACTCTATCACCCAGGCTGGTATACAGTTGTACCATCCTGGCTGACTGTAGCTTTGAACTCGTGGGCTCAAGCACTCTTCCTGCCTCAGCACCCCCAGAGTAGCTAGGATTACAGGCTAACTATTCTGCCTGCACTCTGTAGAGTACAGTCCCCCCAGGGTATGGCAGGTAAGCCTGAATATGACCTTTCCAAATTAATTAATATCTATTATTTTGAATATGACCTTTCCAATTAATTCATATCTACTATCAACAAAAACTGGACCAGGCGTGGTGGCTCACACCTGTAATCCCAGCACTTTGGGAGGCTGAGGCAGGCGGATTGCAAGGTCAGGAGATCAAGACCATCCTGGCTAACATGGTGAAACCCTGTCTCTACTAAAAACACAAAAAAATTAGCTGGGCATGGTGGTGGGCACCTGTTAGCCCCAGTTACTGGGGAGGCTGAGGCAGCAGAATGGTGTGAACCTGGGAGGCGGAGCTTGCAGTGAGCCGAGATCCCGCCACCGCACTTCAGCCTGGATGACAGGGTGAGACTCCATCTAAAAAAAAAAAAAAAAAAAAAACAACACCAAGAAAAACAAAGCCAAAAACGAAAAAACCCAACAAAAACTGAAGTTTTTGTTGTGTTTGTATGTTTGATTGGTCTGACAAAGTAAGTACATAGTATAGGTGGAAATGGGTGACTGAGAAGGAGGCCATAAGTCTCTTTTCAAAAAGGGCATTCACATGCGAAAGCAATGCAGATGGATGATTTGTGGTATTATTTATGGGACACCTCCATGATTTTTGTCTGCTGTAGGAGGAAAGTAAAGAGCACTGGACTTGGTGTCAGAAGACGAGGGTGAAATCCCAACTCTGCCACTAATTAGCACCATGACCTTGGTAAATTATGTCCTGATTCTGAAGCCCAGTCTCCTTAGCTATAAAACGATAAGAACAGAGCCTATTATTTAGAATTGGGATTAAATAGTGCCAGCTTTTTATGGTGAGAATTAAATAAAAGAATTTATATGAAAGTGTTTGTATAATGCAGTTATAAAGGCTTGTGATTTCATTAGTCAGGGTTTGTTAACTAAGTCAGGATTTGTTAACTCAAGGAGCCAGACTGGTGATTTAAATGGCCCAAGAAGCTGGACCTAAAGAGAAGGAGAGTGGTGCAGGTGCCGTGTCAGAGGAGGCATGCTCCTACTCACCTGCTGCTGGCTGTTGCCAAGTTCGGGCCCAGGTGGCCAGATTTGATTTTCTCAGAGAATCCAGAAATGTAGGCTTTTATGAGGACCCTTCTGATTTTGAAGATTTGTTATTCATTCGCAAATGAATACCTACACACACATAAAGAAAACAGACAAAATGCTCTGTAACTCTTCTTTATCCTACACACTGCCAGTTTAAGATTTGGTTCAAAAGTGATGCTAAGGGCATAAAGATGGCATAAAATCATTCCTCCTGCTCCTCTCTGCTAAGTACAACCACAACCCTGGAAACAGGGCAAGAAGTAACCAAAAAAGAACTCTGGATAGAGGAAGGTGGGCTAGTTGGGGGCCCCTGGACAGGAGGAACAACATAGTGGCGGGCATCTTGACACTCCCCACCCAATGGCAGACCGAGACACGCGTCAGGTGTCTCTCAACCCCTAACCTAACAACAGAAGGTGAGCCAGTTAGAGTCACTCACAAAATATCCTTAAGAAGGGCTAGAGGAATTTCTTCAGAAAGAACGGAAATTATAAAGGAAATAATTTTGGAGTATTAAGAAGGAAGAAAGAAAATAGAAATAACAGATACTGTATATAGATAAATCAAATTGTCCTCACAAGTTTGTAAGTCATATGCAAGATTGAAATTAAAATTACAACCCTAATGCTCAAGACAATGATATTTAAAAGTGGGGTAGATGAAGTGATCTAAATGGAAGTAAGGTTTGCATACTTCAATTCAAGTGGCAAAACACTGATACCAGTAGACTGTGATAAGTCGTAAGAGTATATTGTAACACATAGAACAACCACAACAAAACTACATACACCAATATACATGAAACACAATAAATGAGTCAAGAATGACTTCTAAAAAGTGTTCAAGCAACTCACAGAAAGGCTAGAACTGAAAAAGAGAGAATTAAAAATCAGAGGGCAAATAAGTATGTGAAAAGATATTCAGTATCATTAAACATCAGGGAAATTTAAATGGAAATCACAATGCACACCTATAGAATGCCTAAAATAAGAAATAGTGACAACGCTAAATGCTGATGAGGAAGAAGAGATGCTTGATCACTCATACATTGCTGGTGGGAATGTAAAATGTTACATCCACTCCGAAAACAATTCCGCAGTTTTTTTAGAGAACTCAACAGACAATTACCACATGACCTAACAATTGCACTTCGGGGCATTTATCTCAGAAAAATGAAAATGTATCTTGTACAAAAGCCTGTACATAAATATTTGTAATGACTTTATTTTAAATATCCCCAAATGCAAAACAATCAAGGTATTTTTCTATAGGTGAACGGTTAAACAAACTGTGATATGTTCATACTGTAGAATACTTCTGAACACAAAAAGGAGGATATTATTGATGCATACACCAACTTGGATGAATCTCCAGGGAATTTTCCTCAGTGAAAAAGTGCCAATCCTTAAAGGTTGCAAGGGGCAGGTGTGAGAGAGGAGTAAAAGGGCAACACAAGGAATGCTTGCGGTGACAGAACTATTTGATTTGTTGACTACGCTGGTGGATACATGAACTTAACACATGTGATAACATTTTGTAGAAATCCATGCACACACACACACACACACAAGTAAAGCTGGGAAAATCTAAGTAAGATCAGTAGATTATATTAAAATGAATATTCTGGTTGTGATATTGTACTATAGTTTTGTAAGATGTTACCACTCGGGTACACTGAGTAAAGAGGGAATCTCTATTATTTCTTATAATCTACAATTATCTAGAAATGAAAAGCTTAACTTAAAAAAATAAGTGGTGCTGAGTTAAAGGATGCAGTGCTGGACTCATTCATTTTCCAATATTTCTGTGAATACATCCAGGCCTAGAATCAAACTCTTTATCTAAAGGCAATGAAATTAGAATAAGTTAAAAATTGCCTTTGAACTGAGCCCCAATTATGACCTGTGATAAGGCTCAGATTTTGCAATAATGTAAATATCATTTTTTCTGTGCTGCTGGGAGATTGGAAAGTTTTTTCTCTTTTGATTTCTCACAAGTCAATTCAGTTATTCCTCCTTTGAAACTTGTGAGCTAGGACACTATTTTTGAAAAACAAATTGTGCATTATCTGTCATCTCAAGATACCTTGGTTTGGACAAATTATAGGAGTGAGTCCCCTTTCCATTCGAATGCTAGAAACTACTTGATGGGGAAGGAGGAGGCACAGAGAAACTATTTCCTACCAAATTTTCATTAAAGAAATGGTTTTTCCATCTTCTGTCCCTACTGAAGGCAAATAGCAGGATATCGGTTTGGAAACCTCTGTGGTTCAGTAGAACCAAGAATTGAAAGCAATACATGGATTCATACAAGGGAACGGATTGAGGCAGACCCAGTAATTTGTGGCATGTAGATGTTCTATTTCACCTATGCTTTGTAGCAAATGCTACTCTATTAGATTTCATACTTAAAAAAATTGTGCACACATTGCTCCATCTCTTTATAGGCCATATGACTTCATCTTTAAAAGAAAACTTTCTGAAGGTGTGAGCTCAGAAAGGTGACGGGAGGGAGGTAAGAGAGTGAATAAATAACAGAAACATCAATAACCTGATTTTACATGGTTTTATTTGTTTGACTTTGGCATTATTTAGGCCCTCCAAAAGCTATAAAGAAGCAATTTTTAGTATTAATTGAGTGCCTCCTGTGTGCTAAGTCCTGTGGTGTCTGTTAAGGAGACTAGAAGGAGTAGAAATGAATCCTTAGATAAGGTAATTTACAGATTACAAAATGTTTTCCACTGCATCATCACCTCTGGTTCTCACACAAACCCTGTCAGGTAGTTATTATTACGTGTCATGATTTTGTAGGAGATAAAATAGAATATTGGATAGATTGAAGAAATAACTCATGTTAAGGTTGCTTTCGAGCATAGAGCTTGAGCTGTCTGTAACTTACTTATTATTTCAGTCCCTACCATCTTTTCACTGTAGCACACTGCAGGACCTTACCTCCTGGGGAAATGTCTAACACCTGTTAAAATGTGCAAGCTTGGTCTCTGTCACTCCTTTCCCACTGCCCCACCTCCCTCTCTCTCTTACA
The DNA here is from genome assembly GCF_002776525.5 of Piliocolobus tephrosceles. NCBI lineage: Eukaryota > Metazoa > Chordata > Mammalia > Primates > Cercopithecidae > Piliocolobus > Piliocolobus tephrosceles. Next base: position 80,016,558 of record NC_045442.1, on the reverse strand, counting down.
CACAGGCACACACACACCACATACATTCCAAGAGCAGGGGAGTCTTTAACTAGCTAAATGGTCAAGCACTCCATGTAGTCACTTGAGAACACAAGATGTCATGTGTTTCTGTGAAAGTTGTCGTGCTAATTACACAACATGGGATCTACCCAGGCGTTCATAGACTTTGTCAATATACTCAAGGCAACAGAAGAAATTTTGAAAATTCCTTACATTCAAATATTTGTATTTTACACAATAAATTTATATTTACCACAAAAACATTAGATTTTAAAGATCTGTATAAAGAAACGGAAGAAAACAAAAACAACTAAGCAAACCTTAGCCCACTTCACAGACTTAAAAAGAGGTCAGTTTTGAAGAGATTTCTAGTCAATTATGAAGAGAGTTCTAGATTTTCTTTTCTTTTCTTTTTTCTTTTGGAAACCAGCTCAGGTTTAATTGTGATATTTTAAAATTGTACAAGTATTTTGACATCTGCCCCTTCACATTTAATTTCTTAAAATAACAGGAAAACATCAAATAATCCCAGGTTTAATACATTTACCCCTTCAGTTCCTATTTGCAGCACCCAATATTCCTCTGAAATATGAAACAGACCTGGCAGTGGCCAACAGTATATTTCTGTCTGCTGCCTCCCACCTTCAACGGAGTTGAAAAGTTCAGGCTTAGTGTTGTCGCAGTGGCCCTTGTCCAGAATTGATACCTCCCCATCGTTGGGGGACTTTAAATGTACCAGTGAAAATAGCTTTTTCCCCTTCAAGACGAAGGAAGAAAATCACTCCCCAAAAACAGCAGATCGGGTTGTGAGGTCTTTCCCCCATCTCATCTCTTCAGGATTTTTTTTTTTTTTTTTTTTTTCCGGTGGAGCAAGAGAGACCAAAACCTAACCTGAGTTACAAGAAACAAGACAGTAACGGCTATAAAGGGAGTGACCAGGAGCAACTGGAACACTCCTTTACTCCCATATCCAATGTATGTGCTTCACAGAAAAACAACAAAAATAACAAATCCACAAAATACAACAGCTAGGATTACAAAATCCATTCATCCAAGAGTGGTAGAAGGCAGGATGGAAAGGTGGGAGGGTAAATGGCACAGGGAGAAAAACAAAGTATTCAAATCAGACCAGGCACAGGGACTGGCAAATGCTAGAAAATAGCTGCAGAAAAACCTGTGGTCCTTTCAGACTCACAGTGATGTTTAAAATCCACACACTGGTGTTAGGGAGCATTCTGCCTTACATGCGCCAGAGATGAAAATTCCAATTCCTCAGAGATGAAAATTTCAATTCCTCAGAGATGAAAATTCCTATTCCTCAGAGAGAAGGGAATACACAGAAGGCCCTTGGCAGAGTGGGTCCTGCCTTCCCTGGTGGGGTAGGTGAACAGGGAAAAGAGCTGCCACAGCCTCCTTCCAATCCTGCCCAACCCCTTTGGATGGCAGGCAAATCAGTGGCCTGGAGCAGCCTTCAGTTTGGCAGAAGACTGATGCGGTGAAGTGAACTTCTCTGCAGAAGTGGAGCTGTTCAGGGCAGACTGCAGTTTCTTTCCTTCATTCTTTTTCATTGAAAAAATAGCATCACATAGACAGCTCCTTAATCCCTATTATTTAATAATAATGATAATAGACACAGATGTACAATAGACACATAGATGTACAATAGATTCATACATGTACATTAATTGATTTAATAAGTTCCCTAGTATCGAACATTGAGATTGTTTTGAATTTTCCCTGTTACAAATGATATGGGTTAAAAAAGAGTAATTTATTAATAATTGACATCAAAATTACTCTAAGGAGGGAAAGTATCTTTTCCTGGGATAATATTTTATTAAATTACTCAGTTTGGAAAATCAAATTCTAATCCTCTATAAGCTAGAAGTGTTCTGAGAAAGTTGTTCAGGTCTCAAGGAAGATATATTCTGCAACTCCTACTTCAGATGTGACTAAGGAGAACATCTGGAAGACAGAGCTAAGAGCCACAGGATAAAAGACAGGGGAGCCCTTCTGTGACAGCAGAGTGAGGGTGTGTCAGGAGCTCCCTTCTACAGCAGTCCTCCCAGGCACCACAGTGTCTGCCTAGGTCAGACATTGTGTTCAGAACTGCAGGTGATTTTGGAGTTCAGAATTACTGGTGATTCTGTATGTCTATTCTTCATCATTCTAAATGAAGCTATGATTGCTGTGAACTGGCCCATTTCACCACTGTATGATGATGCAGGTGGAAGGCAAATGACTTGTCTTTGCCATTAATAGGACCGTGGACCAAGAGGAGACCGGTCTGATGGAGAGACTATTGCCCTCATCTTGAGACCCAGGATTGTATTTGGATTCAGTGACTGGAGGTTGCTTAAGGATTTCATCCTAGGTAAAGAGGTTATTCTGTTTTGTTTCATTTTGTGGAAGAACTAGTTGAGTACTTGATGACCAGAAAATCAGATTGTGATGGAGGTTTTCAGTGCTCGTTAACATTTGGTTCTCTTTTCTTTCTGAACACCTGGGGGGAGCATACTTTCCCAGGCCCCTTGCAGTTAAGCAGGATCATGCAGTGAGTTCTAGCCAAGGGCTGTGAGGCGAGGTGGCCAAAGCATTTAAGAGCAGTTTCCATTTTCCATGCTGTCTTGTTTCCCGCTACAGTGATCCAGGATGACATGCACTGGTTACTTGGTGTGACATCCAAAGATCATTGAATGTCTGTCAACCTGGTCCCCTGAGTGACTTTGTGGAGCCAAGTCCCTCACCAATCTATGTTGGACACGCATCATTAATGAGGACAAAACCCCCACAAACTTTTGTTCTATTAGGTCATTGAAATTTGCTTCCACAGCATATCCTGACCTACTCTGATTAAAGTATACCTTGAGCATGTCCTAATTAAAACTCATATCAACATTATTAACCTTTTATAATGCAATTATTTCTTCTAAGTTCGCCATTTGTATTTTAATTTTGTTTATAATAAAGTCACTTAAAGTCACCAGAATTGGAAAGATTGCCATGACTTTTGGTTTAAAATCTCCTTTCCTTCAGTATATCATCACAGAAGTTTAGAGGGTTTAAGAATCTGGGCTTTGTGAGTCTGACTGCTGTGTACTCTGTTTATTACACGTGTGGCCTATGCTAGGCACTGAGGCAAAAGTTATTCATTGCAGTAATGTTTAAAATACTGAAAAGTTTAACCAATCTAGATGGCTATTAGTAACAGAATGCAATAGAATAACATGCAGCCATTAAAATAATGGGGTAGATCTACAATTGCTTGCATGGAAAGATGTTCTGGATATATTGTTGGTTTAAAAAGAAGAACTGGGCTGGCCGCAGTGGCTTGTGCCTGTAATCCCAGCACTTTGGAAGGCTGAGGTGGGTGGATCACCTGAGGTCAGGAGTTTGAGACCAGTCTGGTCAACATGGTGAAACCCCATCTCATCTAAAAATATAAAAATTAGTTGGGGGTGGTGGCGCATGCCTGTAATCCCAGCTACTCCGGAGGCTGAGGCAGGAGAACTGCTTGAACCTGGGAAGTGGAGGCTGCAGTGAGCCAAGATCGTGCCATTGCACTCCAGTCTGGGCCACAAGAGTGAAATTCTGTTTCAATAAATAAATAAATAAATAAATAAAAATAAAAATAAGAGTGCAAAACAGCATCTATCACACAGATACCATGTACATGTAGGTAAGCATATGCCAGTGGTCGTGGCTGAAAATAATTTCAAATTATAACAGTAGACACTTCTGGATAGTAATCATCTGAGATATTTAATCTTTCCCTTTAGGTTTTTTAGTACTGTTCCATTTTAAAAATTTTACATGTATAATTTGTAAAAAAACAACCATTTTGGTGTATAAGTAAAATGTTGTATAACATTAATGTTATATTAGATATCTTTATATTAGATATATTTAATATCTTTACATTTTACTTTATAAATATTTAACTTTATGTTTTTAAGGTTAAATTTTACTTATAATGGCCTTCTGCACCTTTGATTTTTTAAGTTCTTTGTTAAAATTTTATAGTGTTCTTATAGGTCCTGTTTAGTTATGAAGTTTTCATTTTTAGGTATTTAAATATTTTTGTTTTAATTTTGAATGATTTCTTTGTTTACTACATTATTAACTGGTTAGTTTCAGGTGTTTAGCAAATATTTTCTGTATATTTCTTTGATAACTAATCACTCTGCTAAGAGCTTTGCTATAATCTTTTTTTAGTTGATTCTGTTTCTAGAGTGCAATCACAACTTCTAGAAGCACCAATAATTTCCCTTTCACTGTGTATGAGCTCATTTATTCATTCATTATGTAGTCAAATTGCATTGGCTAAAAATTCCAAAATATTATTAACACTAATTAATGTAGCCATTCTTCTTTTGTCATTAATTGTAAGAAAAAAAGGCACTTTGGGTTTCACCATAGAATATAATGCTGGATGTTGGTTTGAGAAAAAGTTTTTTTAATCACGAAAACGAAGTAAGTTTTTGTATAATCCTGTGAAAATAGTTTGGGCCAGGTGTGGGTGGCTCATGCTTGTAATCCCAGCACTTTGGGAGGCTGAGGTAGGCGGATCACTTGAGCCCAGGAGTTCAAAACCAGCCTGGGCAACATGGTGAAACCCCGTCTCTACAAAAAATATAAAAATTAGCTGGGTGTGGTGGCGCACACCTATAATCCCAGCTACTCGGGAGGCTGAGGCAGGAGGATCCCTTGAGCCTTGGAAGTGGAGGTTGCAGTAAGCAGAGATCATGCCACTGCACTCTAGCCTGGGCAACAGAGCCAGACCCTGTCTTAGGAGAAACAAACAACAAAAAACCAGAAAATATTTTGAAATACAAATAGGTATTGACTTTATTAAAACAGTAGCTACTGAGATATTTACATAGTTTCTCCATCAAACCAATAGTATAATTAATATTAGTAGGTCTAATAGTGAGTAGTCCTTACAGTTTTATAGTAAATCTACTTTTGTCTTTTAAAAAATTATGATTAAATACACATAAGATGAAATTTACAATTTTAACCGTTTCTAAGGGTATGTTCTGTGGCATGGAGCACATTCGCATTGCTGTGCAGTATTTCTGCCTTTGTAATAAATATACTCCATCTTTCTTGGCTATTATTTTTACATACTGTGAATTTCTACTTGCTAGCATTTTATTTAGAAGGCTTTTATATTTAATCTTAAATGAGATTGCTCGGTATTATTTACTTAGAGGTTTTTGTATCAGCATTTTGCTAGTTTGGTGAAAAGAATTTGGAGTATTTTTAACCGTCTTGGAGAGTTTTAACAGAATAGGAATTATGTATACATTAAAAGTTTTAATAAAATTGCCAGGTGAGGTGATTCACGCCTGTAATCCCAGCACTTTGGGAGGTTGAGGCAGGAAGATCACCTGAGTCACCGAGACCAGCCTGACCAACATGGTGACAGCCTGTCTCTACTGAAAATACAAAAAATTAGCTGGGTGTGGTGGCAGGTGCCTGTAATCCCAGCTACATCGAGAGGCTGAGGCGGAAGAAGAGCTTGAAGCGGGTAGGCAGAGGTTGCTGTGAGCCGAGATTATGCCATCGTACTCCAGCCTGGGTAACAAAAATGAAACTCCCTCTCAAAATAAAATAAAATAAAATAAAATAAAAAATAAAAAGTAAAAAGTTTGAATAAAATTATATCCAAATCATCTGGACCTACAACAAACTTTGTAGATAATTTGACAATTTTCTCTTTCCTCCCATTTTGTATCCTGTATTGGACTATGCAGTTTCTCCACTTAAAAAGTCAGTTTTAGTAATTCATATTTTCTTAGAAAATGTTCTATTTCATAATGTTTTTCATACACATATAATACATTTTTACTTTTCATATTATATATCTATTCATATTTTATAATGAATTGAAATTCTCCTCTTTCTCATTCCTAAAGTTATACATTTGTATTCCACGAACATTGGAACAGAATGTTTATGTGTTTTTTAATAAATTTGTGGTATGTTGCTTAATGGGTTTGACGTTTCCTGAACTCCATCTGTGGTTTCACAATCTCTCATTGGCAAGGCCTTGTATACAGTCTCAAAGCCTGCTCCCCAGCCCCTAGGCCCTCTGGACTGCAGCTAGCTTGCTTTTCCTTCAGCTGGAGTGTTCCTGCAGCGGAGGCCCAGGGTGTAGGCTAGCTCTTGAGCTGGTCTTCTTCTGTTACCTTTCAGGTCTCTGAACAATATGGGCTGAAGGAAACCTTTGCTAACCACTGAGGCTAGGTCGGAGCCCCATTATAGATTCACATAAAAGTGCAGCTTTCACTTATGACAATCTTGTGGTATGCAATTACACGCTTATTTATTTAACTATTTGCTTAATTTCTGTTTCCTCCAGTATCAGAGACTGGAGTCTATATCCAATTTGATTCATTTATCCATAGTCTCAAGCGTAGTGTCAGCCCTGTGTTACTTAGAAAAATTATCCTCTTATGATATAGTTTGTATTTTGTTTTTCCTCCTTTCTGCTGTTTCTTGTTTGTCCTCTCCCCTTTTTATTCTATATTTTGCTATCTTTTCCAAATTTCCTTTGATATATTTTTTAGTGACAAAAATTATGTTATTTTCATACAATGACTTTTATCTCTCTTAAAACATCTATTTTTTTATGGATGACAAAAATGAAACAGTATTCATTGATTCTTCCATATTATGACAAGTGTTTTGAAATGTGTTCACATTCTTCTTATTTCCCTAGAATACCTTTGTCTTAATATAACCTCAGTTTTTAGATCTATGTTATCATTATCTTACTGTAAAGAAAAAGGTCAGGCTGGAGAATGCAATCCCAGGGAAGCAGAAGGGAAAGAAAATTGGAATGAGGCAAAAAAGGAGAAAGGGTAAATGTGAGCGAGTGTGTTGCTGAAGTGGTCTCAGGTTCATGTCAAGTTGATTGCTTTTTCTCACAGGATATCATCAGAGCAGCAGTAAGAAAATTTTGCATTTCTAAACAATCCATCCAGAAGAAAAAAGGGAGAATGTTATCTTTGAAACCTTATTCTATTGGTCAAAGATTTCCCCACTCAGCCTCAACACCCTCTACTCTGAATTGGGCATTCGTGGGTGCTGGGCAGGTCCCATGACCTCTTGTGTCTCAGCAGCAACAGAGAAACTTTGAGACAGGAAAAGTTATGTGTGGCAGAAATATGCAGGTAACTTGCAGTGTTAGTGTATGAACAATGGGAAGTAGACATCACAGTGGACCCCTTTAAGCCACAGTGATGATTGCATTGGCAATCTGACTCCATGAACACCAGCAAAATATAAGAAGTTATTAGGATTGTTCCAGCCAGAAGGCTAGATAAAGGTCACATATTTTGAATCTAGTAAAATTGTGGATGATACATAAATTGAGTCTCATAAAAATATTCAGTATTTTTACTTCATATCTTCTCTTTCAAAGTTTAAATTTCTACTTTGCATTATATTTTATAATTACATCAATAGTTATTTAGAAACAAACTCAAATTTTACAAGTTCAATTCCTTTCTTTATTATTTCTATGTTTTATCTTAAATATAATTGAGTTTTTACACATTTTTGGAGGTTGCAGAGTTTTGCATTTTTTTAAGGAAAGATACATATGGTGGTATGTTTTCTGAGTCTAAGCAAGTATAAGACTTTCAGCTGGCCTTGTACATAAATCATATGGTGACTGGGTGTAGAATTTTGGGTGACAATGTACTTGTTTTCCAGAATTCTAGAGTGCTCTGCTTCCAGCCGTGGTAGAGTAACTGGCATTAGATTTTTCCCTCCACTGAAAACAACTACAAAATCAGACACAATATGTGAGCCATTGGACAGCAAGCAGTACAGGATGCTGACTCTTGAGAGAAGGGAGACAAACAAGGTGATCCTCGTGATTGTGGCAGTTTTTTGTCTGAAGGCACTTTCCTTCCACAAAGCAGAGAAGGTGGACCCAAGAGGAATAACAGTCTCTGTGAGTTGACAATTCAAAGATAAGCGTTCTAGGATGCTGAGGCAGTTGGAATTTGCACAGAAGGGTAGCTGAGAAGAGAAAGTTACATGGAAACAGGTGGGGAGTGCCAAAGAAATCTGCATGGATGTCTTATGGCATGATTCCCCGAACAAGGGCTTGGACAGTGTGAGTCCTCCACAGTATGGTCCTTGAACAAGAGCTGAGCTGCCCACACGCAGGGACTTTATGAGGCCTAGCAGAGATTGCCTACTTTGGGTCAAAAGCTGAATGGTGATATCAGAGAACAGGATAAGAGATACGAGAGTTTCAGATAAGATAGAGTACAGAGATGCCACCAAGTACCTTAGACTTTCTATTGGAAACTTAGAAATACTATATCACAGGAGTTAAGACAACACATTCTAGGATTAAGGGTACAATCTTTAGGATTATAGATCCTACTTAATAAGGCATAAAATCATGACTCATTTGAAGACAGATTAATAGAAATTTAACAAAAATGAAGAGAACTTCAGAGAAATATAGAACAACATCAAGAAAATTAACCAATGTTAATTGTAGTTCTAGGAGAGGAGAGAGAGAATGGGGGCAAAAAAGCACTTGAAGTAATAAATAAAGGTGGGAAAGTTCTCACATTTGGTGAAGTACTCAATTTACATATTCAGAAAGTTTAGGAAACTCCACACAGAAAAAAATATAAAGAACACCAAACTTACACACATAATAGGAAAACTGCTTAAAAATAAACCAGACCAAAAATTGCAAGGCAACAACAATACAAACTAAAAAGCTTAGGGTTATGTACAACGAGATTAACCTACTGTTGAAAAGTTATTCAATTTTCTTTTATAGGAGTATAATATTAATTATAATAGAGCCAAAATAATTTTAGAATATATATTGTAATCCCGAGGACAATTGTTAAAATAATGTAAAATATAGTGACAAAGCCAATGGAAGAATTAAAATTTAATTTTAAGGAAATAATTACTGTAAAAGAAGGCAAGAAAGGAGGTACAGAGGACCAAAACAAAGATAAGAAAAATAGAAACAAGTAGTAAGTTGCTAGACTTAAATGCAATCTCATTAATGATTACATTGTCAATGGCTTAAACATTATAACTGCAGAGTGTCAGATTATATTTTTTAAAAGCCCCACCTATATTACCCACATAAGATGCAAATTAAACACAAAAGTACAGATAAGTTGAATGTAAAAGAATGAAATAAAATATATTATGCCAAGGATTGTTGTAAGAAAGCTGGAATTATTATATAAGTGGCATAAAAAATAGACTTTATGACAAGGAGTATTATCAGCAATAAAGATTGATATTTTAAAATTGTGAAAGGGCCAGTCAGTCAAGAAGATATAACAGTCATAAGTGCATACCTGTCCAATAAAAGAGCTTCAGATACATGAAGCAAATTTTGACATGGGAGAAATAGACAAATCAATAACTGTGGTTGGAAATTTTAAGGGTCTCTTTTTCAGTAATTGATAGAGCAACTGGAAAAAAATTTAAAGGACAGTGAAGTTAGGAAGATGGGTCAGGAGGTGGAGTAGGGACCAGCAGAAGAAGCTGAGAATGACTGTCCAGTGACATAGGAGGAGAAACGACAGAGAATAATGTCACAGGGGCCACAATATCAAAAGTTGTTGAAAGGGTAGATTGTAAGAGGATGAAGAATTGATCTTAGATTGGTAGCCTTGAGAGAGATTTCATTGGGATTATGGGGTAAAGTATTTATTGATGTAAGTTTAAGAAGAAATAGAGGGTAGTGAGAATAGGTAACTCTATTTTTATTTTTTTTTAAGACAGGATCTCACTCTGTCACCCAGGCTGGATGCAGTGACACGACCATAGCTTATTGTAGCCTCGATATCCCAGGCTCAAGCAATCCTCCTGCCTCAGCCTCCCAAGTAAGTGGGACTACAGGTGCAGACCACCACACTTAGCTATTTTTTTTTTTTTTTTTTTTTTTAAGTAGCGATGCGGTCTGGCTATGTTGCCTAGGCTAATCTTGAACTCCTGGACTCAAACAATCCTCCCACCTTAGCCTTTGAAAGTACTGGGATTACAGGTGTGAGCACTGTGCCTAATCTGCAAGGCATACTTGAATATTAAAAGTTTTGAAAAGTCCTATTAAAAAATCTATTAAATATTTTTTCAGCCAGTGTTCCCCAAATTTATTTCATCTCCGTTGTTGAACATAACTTTCTAACTTCCCATAGTGCTGGAGTGTGATGGAAATTGTTTTGGAAGGTGCTGAGGTGGAAGAGGCCTCTTAGTCTTCTGAACTCCTGAAGTAATTTCTCTCTTCCTCTGGTAGGGCATTTAGCTCTGTCTGTTTTGTAGATACATACGTAATTCAGATTTATCACAAAGCGGGGCATTCTTTGAGGAGAGAGGGCTAATGACAAAGTCACATTTATCTCTGGTGCCCAACATGAAGCCTTGCAGAGAGCAATGGCTCCCGGCATGTAGGTTGAAAGAGAATGTACATATTACTAAGGGGATTTCAATGGAATGTTTCTAGGCCACACTGTGTTTAATGTCACATTATCTTCTATTTGTATCTTCACATCCCTCCCTTCCCTTTTCCCTCCCAGCCTCTAGTATCCACTGTTTCACTTTCTACTTCTATGAGATTTTTTTTTTTTTTTTTATAGCTTCAACACGTGAGTGAGAACACGTGGTGTTTAACTTGGTGTTCCTGGCTTATTTCACTTGACTGATGTCCTCCAGTTCAATACATGTTGCCTCAAATGACAGGATTTCATTCTTTTTGTGGCTGAATAGTATTCCATTTATAATGCCATAATTCAAAAACTTCTTTAAATTGAGTTTTTTTTTTTTTTTTTTGGTAGAGCTTTTGGTCTTGAACTCTTAGCCTCAAGAGATCCTCCTGCCTTGGCCTCCCAAAGCACTGGGGTTACAGGTGTGAGCCATTCCACCTGGTCTCAACAACTTCTTAATGTTTTTTCTTTTGATCATGTTCACTTCTCTTTCTCAGAGAAGACATGAAATAAAATATTGCATCCTGAACGCAAAATACTCCTCTTAGCAACTAAAGGTGAGTTTGAATGAACTCTGATCCCTACAACAATTTGATGGGAAAAGTAGAAAACAGCCAAAAAAATTCCACATTTGAGTCTAGAAATTTTACTACAATAGTGGAGAAACATTTAGTTGCAGTAGATTTTTTTACTCCAATATTTTCTCTTGAGGAGCCAATTGCTGAGGCAACCGGAGGATCCAGAGCTCAACACAGACAACTCCTGTTTCTTCAGTAACCTTCACTGATATCTTTACATGCAAGGTGGAGGGAAGGTGAGAGATTTTCAATACTTGTTCAACTTGCTTAGATCTTAGTGATTAAATGGCCTTTTGTCAGATAATTAAGATTTTCCTCCTGGATGCAGATGTTCAAAGAGCTTGGTTTTAAGTAGTGTTTATTTCATATGAACAGGACTTGATCCTTTCATTTGTTTAGAATCACCCAGTAATACTCCTCTTTCAAAAAGGATTTAGCTCACAAACTATTTTATCACCTGCTTTTATTTTGGACCAAAGTGAGAAGACAAAACAAAACACTTTACTATGTGTTTGAATTTGCCTTCTCTTAATAAGAGTGGGGAAACATAGTCCGGCCACCCTCATTCCTTTTATCACTTTGTTCACAGCTCTTACGCATAAAAGCTACATTTACAACTAGAACACTAAGGCTTTTATCCTCAGGTTTTATCCTCTTCATGAATAAAAATGCCTCTGATATACTTTGTAAGGTGGAAAGCAGGCTTGAACTTGTGCTTAGAGTAGGATAAAGTTTAGCCAATGTTTATGTCATTTATGAGAGGGGTTCATTTCACCTTGGTCTTTATGTCCTCTGTACAGTCATCATTGCTCAGATATTGGGCTTCTGTTTGAGCACATCTTGTTCCTCACTTACACTGGAGTGGCCAGTTTCCAGCTAAGATCCAGCCACTTCACCATCGGCTTCTATTGTAGCATCAATCACACAGACTCAGAGCGGTGTCTGTTTGGGGCCAGTTGTTCTGGGAATGGCTTTTCTGAGGTGATGCTCTTAGTGTTTGTGTACAGCTGAATAAACAGTCTTGTTTCAGTTGAAAGCTCTTGACCATGAGGCTTTTTCATTCATTTGACAGTTATTTCTTATTCACCTAATGTGTGTCTACTCCATTTTCTTCGGATTTTTTTTTGTTTAGGCTGTTTTCTTCAAATAGCTGTCATTTGAAGTTGCCTTAAATTCACATTGTGAAGATCTGTTTACAAACAAGCATGCTTTCTTTCTCCTTTCCAGCTCTATATAAATAATTCTACACATCCATCAAGTCTCAGCTAAAATGTTTCTTTTTCAATGAAGCGTCCCCGCATAATTTTTGGTTTTAAATATCTTGATGGCTCCATTTCCTCAGATCCCAGGTCTCTGATGCTTTGTGAGCCAGTCTACACTTTGACTTCTTGTTATATTTCACATGCGTAACTCAAAGACACTGCCATTGTTACAGAAATACAAATGCTTTCTGAAATTTCTCAACATTCTTTTAAATGCGGAGTTAAACCTACAAGAAAGAAAGCATAATTTGTATGTGCTAGAAATGAGGTTTCTGGAAAGCAGACTGGTAAGGATGGAAGCTAATCCTTCAGTGACCTTAGTGGGTGGCTGCAGATTGTGGAATTCAGTCAGCTAGGGGTGTGAGTCTGAACACACATGCAGAATGAAAGTAAGTCCTGCCATTGCACATGGCAGCATGCTGAAACTGAGACCCCTGCATAAAGCAATGAAGGTAGAAGGACCACGGTGGGTGAATGGGAAAGACAACCAGAATAAAATATGCCTTCCAACCAGACACAGGCAGACGGCAGAGAAATTTTCTGTTGCTGCTTGGGCCCTGGGTAGGAAAAACATTCCCTAGGATAATTTGTGACCATGGGTTTGTGTCTCCCAAGGTTAAAGTTCTAATTTTCACTATTGGTTGACTCAGGGATCCTCAAGCTGAAGGGAATCTGAATTTTAAAACTTCATGTGAGAAAAAAGCATAAATAACTGCATGCTGATAAATTTGAATATTTTCATGAAGAATCCTCTATATTCACTATATTCATGAAAATAATTTATAAAGAAATATAAAATTCCCTTAAAAAGAGGTAAATCAGTTATTAGCAATTTACCCAGTTGCTCCAAATGGTAATGAAAAATAGACCCAGACTATGTACAGACATCTTCTTCCAATCCTTTGAGCAATCGATAATCCTTATGCAAATATTTTCAGAGAATAGAAAAGAAGTAAAACATCCCAGTTAATTTTGTAAGGTCATTAGAACCTTGATTCCAAAATCAGGCAAAGGTAGCATGAAAAATAAAATGTGCAGGTTAATTATGGTCAGAGAGACAAAAATCCTAAGTGAACTACTAGCAAACTAAAGCTACGGGTGTCTGAGTGTGTATGTGTGAAAGAGAATGGGAAGGAGAATATGAAAACACATTCATATTATCTGTGAAATAATTCATGCTATGTAGGTTCTTCCTGGAAATGTAGTGGTAGGTTTTGTTTGTTTTGTTTTTGTTTTGGTTTGTCTTGTTGCTTTTTTAGATATAGGCTCTAACTATGTTGCTTAGGCTGGCCTTGAACTTCTGGGCTCAAGCAATCCTCTCGCTTCAATGTCTGAGTAGCTGAGATTACAGGTGCATGTCACCACACCTGGCTCATGGAGGTCGTTTTAGTTGAAAAAATGTAACGAAAAATCTTTTAAAACAGAAATGAAAAGGAATGTCTCCTAACTAAAAATAGTATTTACTAAATGCCTGCAGTATTTATCATGCTTAACTGTGAAATACTAGAAGTATTGCCTTAAAAGTCAGCAATAAATCAAGAATACCCTCTATTACTATTTCTATTCAGTACTGCATTGGAAATTTGGGGCAGTATACTAATATTGGGTTGAACCACATAAAATTGATTATAATAAGTATTTCTGACTGAAATGGTTTGGCTGTGTCCGCACCCAACTCTCATGTTGAACTGTAGCTCTCATAATCCCCATGTGACGTGGAAGGGACCCGGTGGGAGGTAATTTAATCATGGGGGCAGGCTTTCCCATGCTGTTCTCGTGACAGTGAATAAGTCTCATGAGATCTGATGGTTTTATAAAGGGAAATTCCCCTGCATATGCTCTCTTGCCTGCTATCACATAAACGTGCCTTTGCTCCTTCTTCGGCTTCCACCATGACTGTGAGGCCTCCCCAGCCATGTGGAACTGTGAGTCCATTAAATCTCTTTTTGTTTTTTTTAAATAAATTATCCATTCTCTTGTATGTCTCTATTAGCAGCTTGAGAACAGACTAATACACTGACCAACAATCTAATTTAAGAAAAGAAAGAGAAGACATGGAGTTTAAAAATGAAGAACTCAAAGTAACATTACTCATAGAATATATGCTTATCTGCATAGAAAATTTAAGAGATTTTACAAAAAGTTATTTGAACAAAAGAGCTCACAAAGTTGCTGGGCACAAGATTAATACTCAAAATCCATTGTGTATTAATACATAGCAACAAATAATTTAAGAAATTTAATACCAGTATGGAGGCAAAACTATGGGATTAGAGATAAAATAACAAAACATGACCTAAAGACTTAACAGAAGAGCTAAGTTATAGAATGAGTCAATGTTATAAGGATCTCCATTATCCAAAAATTATTTCATAAACAATGAGATTATGGTCAAAATTTCAACAAGGTATTTATGGAACGCAATGTGCTTATTCTAAGATTCTAAGGGACAAGAAGGAGGCTAAAAATATGTATAGCCAAACAATAAGAAGCTATAATAGTTAAGACAGTTTGATATTTGCATACTGAGTTTGTTTCTGTGTTGCCATAAAGAAGTACCAGAGGCTGGGTAATTTATAAAGAAAAAGGTTCTAATTGGCTCATGGTTCTGCATGCTGTACAGGAAGCATGGTGCCAGCATCTGCTCCTGGTGAGGGCCTCAGGAAGCTTACAATAACGACAGAAGGCAAATCGGGAGCAGGTGCATCGCATGGCAAAAGTGGGAGCAAGAGAAAGAAGATAGAGGTCCCAGACTTTTGTAAACAACCAGATCTTAGCGTGAATTGAGAGTGAGAACTCCTTCATTACTGTGAGGACTTCACCAAGCCATTCATGCGGGATCTGCTCCCACGACCTAGACACCTCCTACCAGGCCCCACCTCCAACACCAGGGATCACACTTGAACATGAGATTTGGAGGACACACACATGCAAACCATATCACGTAGGCTTAGTCAAATAGAAGAATAGTATAAAAGAGAGAACTTAGAAACAGAACTACACATTAACCTGAGCTTGGTACCTGGGGAATGGTATTAAACATGGCAGAAAATGGATGGACTATTCAGTTATTTTTTCTAGGACAATAGGCTAACCATACAGGCAAAGACAAAGATAAAATCATGCACTGATTTCAAGTTTTCCCAATATAAAATCAAGAAAAACTACACTAAAATGTGAAAGAAAGAAATGTAAAGCTTCTAGAAGAAAATAAAGGACAATATCATTATGTCATTGAGTAGGGATATGCATTTTAAACACAAAGTACAATCTGTTTTAAAATTTAAAACCTATGTAGGATAAGATATTTAGAAAAGCGAAATCATAAAAAGATTTGTATGTAGAATATATTTGCATGTCTACAAATCAAGAAAAAGACAAACAACAGAGGAAATATAGGCAAAATACATGAGGGAACAATTCACAGAGGAAGAAATCTGAATAGCCAAAAAAAGGAAGACGAAAAGTAAAACAGGATTTTCACCCTCTCTAGTAATGTTAATTAGAACAAACATGAGATATCATTTCCTACCTACAGAATTGTTAAGGATTATTGACTAGTAATGTGTTTGATGAAGAGGTAGGAAAGATGAATTATACATTGCTGGTGGGAGTTCAAATCTGTACAAATAATTTAGAGGACAAATTGTCAATTCTCAACAAAGTTGAAAATATGTATATCCTATGATCTGGCAATGTCACTTCTTGCCTAAGGAACCTGTGATGTGAATAAACAAAAGACATGTGCAAGAATCTTTATTTCAGCATTATTTGTAATTGCCAAACAGTGACAATAAATGGACTACTCTTCAGGAAGAGGATGGATAGATTCATTTTGGGTTATACATCCAATAAAATACTCTTACATGGTACTTAAAATGAATCACATAGATCTTCATGCACCAACATAAAGGATCTGGCTAAAGATTTTAAACTTTATCCTTGAACAATTAAGAGTTCAGAGGACTTTGAGTAAGAATCATGATATGTCTAAAAGTTTTCTGGAAGCTAGTCGTTTGTGTGTGTGTGTGTGTGTGTGTGTGTGTGTGTATGCACTTGTGTGCATGTGTGTGTGTTCTGTGGAAAGAAGTACAGTATCACTATTCTGAGAGGTTAAAAGAAGATGGAGAGAACCATGGATGAAGCTGGAAACCATCATCCTCAGCAAACTAACACAGGAACAGAAAACCAAACACCGCATGTTCTCATTCATAAGTGGGAGCTGAACAGTGAGAACATGTGGACACAGGGAGGGAAACATCGCACACCAGGACCTGTCGGGGGGTTGAACGAAAGGGGAGGGAAAGTATTAGGACAAATACCTAATGCACGTAGGGCTTAAAACCTAGATGACGGGTTGATGGGTGCAGCAGACCAGCATGGCACATGTATACCTATATAACAAACCTGCACACTCAGCACATGTAACCAAGAACTTAAAGTAAAATAAAAAAAGAATAAAAATAAAAGAAGATGGAAAGACCAAGAGGAAACTGAACTGTAACAAAGGAAGGATTGAAATTTATAAGCCAGGTTGACCAATCCTATATGAAGTCAGTTCCTACCTGACAGCAAGTTAGGTCTGGGTGTATCCACAGTCCATTTGTTTTTTTTTTTTTTGGGAAATGCAAATGGAAGATATTGAGCAGTAACTACTGAGATAACTGCTGAGAAACATTTTGTAAACTACTATGCACATGCCAGAAGGTTTTGGTTTTCTTATGTAAACAATCAGCCAGGATTTCTTTCCCAGAGAGAGCAGATCTTTGGCAAAGCACCCTCAGCTCCACCTAGCAGATCCTGGAGAAAAGCACCTTAACCTAGCAGTTTGGACTCAATTAAGGAAAGTTGGCAGCTGTCTCTAGAGCTTAGCAAACAAGCTGTGTTTTGTGCCAACTGCATTATTAATTGCCTGGGTAAAAGAACAAGGCCAATTTAAGTCCCTGATTTCACCAGGGAGCCTTGAGCCTTTGCATGAGAAGTGAATGACATGGGCTTCAATTTCAGGAGCTTGAAGTGGGCTCATGGCTCCGCTCACTGTTGCTAACCAAGGGAAATACCCCAAATCAGATTAATTGACGTGGTCTTGGGAAAGCCTGAAGGGTTGTTAATGATTCTGTCCTTTACGTGAAAAAGGAAAACAACAATCTAAAGAGACAAGATGGTTTCTGAAGATAAAAGACAAGGGGAGAAGAATCAGGCTTTTGTTTTTCAAGCGTCTGAAACAAGTGAGTTCTGTTAGACCTTTAAAAGGTCAGTTTTCAACTTACCTGCATTTGGAGTGTTTTCCTGTTGGATTCATCGTTCTTTCCAGAAGTAGCCTATAAATTTTTCAGTCCTAGTTGCCTAGGGAAAAGAAGTGGGAATTATGTGTCATAAAATGATACAATGCTTGTGCAAGTGACTGCCAAGATGAGATGGTGTCTGATTGTGTCTTGGTAGAGAAACGAGAAGGGCACTCACTATGAGAAAGGGCTTGGAGAGTAGGGGCCTCAAACTTCATGCTAAAAAATCTGTTCAGATCGGGTACAGTGTATGTGACCAGAAAAACAAAATCTCCAAACCAGAACCCTTTGTTCTGAGGCCTGTCTCTGTCCAAAAGAGTACTGATCCAGTCTCTTTCTCTAAGTTTTATTCCACCTTCCACTTAACAGTTTAGAACTCTGCCTACTAATTTCTGTCAGAAAACTTTGACAGACACAAGTAAGATCCAACCTTTTGGTTTGATGTTGAATTTCCTAATGTCTCCTTTCCCAGAAAAAGGTGAGAGGTTCCATCTTTGGGGCCCAAATGAAGGCATCATTAGGTTACTGAACTGAGTGGCATTGGGGTTAACATTTGGACCCTCCAGCCATTAGGACCGGGTACTAACTATATTCTTTTGGTCATGAATGACTTTTGCTGATACTTTTGCTAGAAGGTTTGCCTAAATAAAGGGCGAGGAGTGCATCTAAGCTTCCTTTGGCCAGTTCCCAATTGCTAGCAAGTATAAACAGAAGTAATCTCAATGAATACGTAATTCTGAGCCATGGAGTGTTAGATTTTGTGAGGCTAGTCAAAGGCTGAGTGTCATGGGAGGTACTTGTGAGCAGGTGACTCAACAGGCACAGAGGCTACTCTCGTAGGGGACCCTTCTGGGGCTGTCATGGGCTACAGGCACACAGGTCCTGATGGGGACATTTGGGTGTCAAGGCCTTCTTAGCTGGCAGTATACGTTTTCTGAAACTTGCAGAATTCTAGTATAACTAAGGAAGATGAGGTCATAGGTGAGCATGTCCGGTTTGGCGTGGCCTGACATGTGGGAAGTCTATTTGCCAAAGATATGCTTTTGGTTGTTTTCCAGCAGTGAATCTGTGCAAATCTTATCCTCTTCATGAATGCCTGCCCCTCCCTGCCACTCTAATTGTCATCATCATATCAGCCTTTTGATTCCAGCAGCATATGGGGGAATTATGGTAGAGCTGGGGCTATAGAGATCTTACAGTTTACAGCACCTGCCCTCAAGAAGTTTTCAATTTGTTTGGAAAGAGGGAGGATGAAGGGAAATATGGGGAAAGATGAAGAGACTGCTCATTCTGGAGTATTTAGAATGTTCCAGGCACCAGAGTGCCTGCTATGTTGTCTCACTGGGCTCTTCAATTACCTTGTTTATAATATTGATTCTACAGATTAGGAAACTGAGGATGAGAGAGAGTAAGTGCCTGAAATTACCCAGCTTGGAGCCATGGTGCAGGCAGCCTTGGAAGCCCGAACCTGCTGCATTGAACTCTCGGTAGCAGTGCACCACGCTGATGTATGCAAGGCTTGACTAATGATGGATTACTCATGCCTTTCAGCAAATGGGTCATCAGGCAGTACTGTGGATGGGTCCCTAGGATGGTGCAGATATGCGTGGCCTCTTCACGGAGGTGAGCCTTGTCTGGAGAAGCCACACCAGAGGAAGAATGGTACATTTTGGGAGACGAGATTTAAGAGTCTGGCAAGAATGAGATGGGGCATCCCTGACCATCAAGACTCACACCTTCCTTCTAGTTCTTCACTAGTTAGAAAACCAAAGGCCAGAGCCCTGGGACCTAGTGGAGGAAAGGCAGAGTGACTGGCGGGGTTGGAAGGGAGTGGAGGAAGCAGAGGTGAAAGGGTGATGGGGAAAGGTGGAGGCGTCTAGAAGATACGAGAAGTAACTGTGTCTATAATCCTTTAATAGTAGAAAGTCATGGTGGAAGGGTTGCAGGCTGTTTCCAACAGGAGCTGACCTCTCTCCAGAGTAATGCTAAGTGAGATCCAATTTCTGTTCCAAAAGAAGAGTGGTGTCCAAGGGGCTTCTCCCTGTAGGCTCAGCCATCTGTGTCCTCAGGCCAGTGCTCATCCAGGCAGGTGCATAGCAGGTGGGTTCTGCATGGATCTGGCTCCCCATGACAGTGCTTGCATTTGCCTACCTCCCCAACACCTGTGGGCTGCTGCACTTGGCCCTTGCAGAGCTTGCTGGCTCTCTGGCCTGAGGACCAGGCTGATCCAGCCCACTTGCTTGGGCTCTGAAATACTACATGACAGTTGCAGCCCAGAGTCCTGGCTGGGGTCCTGATGGAAGATTGTTTGTTCCCGGGAGCTAGAATTTTGCTGCCAGGAGACACCTAGGGCTGTCCACCCCCTGCCCGTTCCCATCACTACTTTTTCTCACCCCAGATCCAATGCCCAGGGACATTGACACGTGCTGAAATCAGTGCCTGAGCCATCGTCTTCTTTTTGGGCTGACGTGGGAGTGGGGAAACTCCCCATCTCCTTAGGGCTAGCCTTATAGCTGAGCAAAAACAAAACCAAAGCCAAAAAACTACACTTACCCTTCTTTCCCCATCTTGTTATTCAGGGGAAATGTGAGAAATAGCTGGAAAGGAATGCAGAGGTTACTGTGAAGGAGGTGGGAGGGGGGTAGGACTCTAATTGTGATTAAATAGTATTTTATAAAAATACGGGGAATTATTGAAAGATTGTAAGGTGGTAAGTGCCCTGATTGGACTGTGGTTCAGAGCTGTGGCAGGTGTATGGGCAGGCAAGGGACATGAGGGAGGCCAGGGGGTCAGAGGAAGGGCACTGGCTGTATTCCCCAGGGCAATGGGCAGTTAGTGTGGCTTGAGACAAATGATAGGGGTGAGAGGCCCTGCAGAGGCAGGAACAACCTTTCAGCTTTGCTCTGCTCCCTCAGTCCTGTGTGTTCAAGACTGGGATGGGAGACTGGGGCAAGTTTCTCACCACCACCCCACACAGTGTCCAGTAACCTCACCCTTGTTTCTTGAGTGTTTAGATATCCTAGGATTAAAAAATTGGTTGTCTACTTGGAATAAAACACATGGTTCCTTAGTTATCCTGTCACATAGCAAATTACCCTCAACACTTAACAACTTAACAAAACAAATATTTCTTACTTCATAGTTTCTGAGGGTCAGGGATCAGGGAGTGGATTAGCTGAGAGGCTCTGGCTCTGAGTCCCTCACGGGGTTGAAGTCAGGCTTTTGGCCAGCTGGGGCTGCAGTCATCTCAACGTGAGGCTAGGGGAAGCCCTCCTTCCAAGATGGCTCAGGTGGGTGTTGGTAGGAGCCTGAGTCCTTCACTGCTGTTGCTGGAGACCCTGGTTCCTTGTAACATGAACCTTGCCCTTAACTGCCTGAGGTTCCTCATTATATGACAGCTTGTTAGCTTGTTCCCTCAGAGCATGTAAGAGAGAGAGAGAGAGCAAGAGAGAGAGAGAGAGAGAGAAAGGCTACTAAGGGTGTACATATGAGGAAGTGGGGATGATAAGGGACTATTTTGGAGGCTGGCTACTATGTAGGGCTGGAGCAAAACCCTATGACATCGAGGAGTGCCCCTCTTGCAGGGCATTTGGCAAGGGAGAGGCTGAATACTGATGAGATGCCATCCACTCTGCCAAAGGGAGACTTTGCATGTAGGGGATGAAGTCTTCTAGTGGTGACTCAGTTTCCACAGCTCCTGGGAACCTGCACAGCATCACTCCCAGGGCTCCTTGGCTGGACCCCATGATCAATTTCCCTTAGCAACACTTTCCTCAGGAGAAACCCTCAGGCTCTGGCATGGTCGCATAAGCAACCTCACTGCTTCTCCCCTCCTCCATTCTCTGACATCTTCTTAACATCAGGAAAAGTCCCATCCTTATCTGTTTTTTGTCAGAACCTCTCTATCTAGTTTCTTCTCTTTTTTCTCCCCTTGATACTATTTTCCAGGTCATTTGTAAGAGATCTTGAAAGTCCATCCAGAGCCCAGTCACTAACAACCAGAGAATGAGTCACTTTTTTCTCAAATCTGCCAGGATGTGAAGGGGGTATACTCACATTCAATCTTTCAGAGCATCAGGAAAAGGGACCTAGATGGACCCCTGATGATTTTCCATTCAAATAGTTTATGAACCCTCATCTGCAGAGGAGGGATGGGGGACGTATGGGAAAAGGCAGAGTTAGCTACGTATCCAAGGAGCTGAAATCCAGGGCTACAATGGCATGAGGAAAGTCAGAAGCAACTTGGGAAAATAAACCAATGAATTCAATTGGCACATTTTGAACTGGAAGTGGGACAATGTAGCAAGTGATTGATGCTGCTGGAGATCGTTTGGAGCAATGCATTTGATGTGTTTAGAGGCACTGGCTGTGCAATGAGCTTGGTTAACAGTTCTTATTGCTCCAATTGTACAGTTCAGTGTGAGTTCTTACTACTATCAACCATCATGAAACAAGCCCTGTTCTGTACCAAGTCCTCTCTCAGGTGCAGGGCACAAAATCAGTGCCCCTGTGAGGGGCTCTTTTCCCAGTGAGGGAGGCTGAGTTGGACACAGGCAAGAGCAACCCATCATGATAGGCATGCGATAGGCATCTCGGAGTTTTGGGTATGAGAGAAAAACTGTTAGGGAAGGTTCAGAAAGACACTATCTGAGATAACCCAGAAAATAGACGTGGAGGTCAAGCTTAGCTTCCTTTGCTGCCATTGAACTGCACTTCTCAGGGACCCATCAATGGCCACTCCAATGGAAGCTAACCCTTTTATTTCCCATATGGTTTTGCTTTTCCAGCAGAGCATAGGAAATGAAAACTACTGCCCCCAAAGCCCTCATAGAGCCCCACAATATATAATCCAGTGGCTCAGGATGGCAGTCTTCACCTTCCTTCTTTGACTTTCCAGCAATTCTATCATCATTGGCTCTGAATCCCTGACCCCTGCTGAGTGATTGGCTCCTTCCATTTTCCTTTGATTGCTCTCTTCTTGAGTTGCCTCATCTAATTTTATCAAAAGTTTATTTCCCCTTTAAAGCATTTGTATGTTAACGAAAAAAAATCTGTAAATGAAGATAGTTTTTATTTTCTCTGTTTTGTTCTAACTGATGATTATTTTTCTTGTCTGGGCTTGAACAGAGAAAAGCATCAGCAAGGCTCTTGTTGAAAAATTCATCTTGTCGCTGGTGGTAAGAGCCACACTGCAAGAAATAATAAGCCCAGCTGCAGTCGCTGTTCAGATCACAGTAGAGGCGGCAACACCCCTTCCCCCAAGTCTTCCTTTCTTTGCCTGCTCTCTGAGCATCCCTCCATGAGGCTGCTGTGATTTACCTATGTTGAAATAGCCTGTAAAAATCCCCGTAGGATCACCCCGACTTCCCTATCTAGGAGGGTAAAGGATCTCTCCCCCAGGTCAGAAAAATAGCATCCTCTATCATAATCTCGTCTCTGTGGTCTTTGGGGATGCTGTTGTCCATTCAGTTGCGGACAGTCATTTCTTTCTTAGTTCTTACACCAGGCATCCTTTTACCAATTTCTCCCCTTTCAACAGCCACTTAGAGACATATTAAGTTGCTTTCTGGTTTTCTCTGCCTGTGATAAATCACTCCAAACTCAAGGGAAGGATAGAGCGACAACTTCAAGCAAGACCTCCAGAGGATCTCTGGTGGAAATTGTACTTTCTTTAAGACCCAACTCTTGGGAACCTTCCCTTATGAAGTCCACCTGGTCACCAGTATATAGGTTACTGTCGCCCTTATAGGCCCATATAGGTTACTGTCTTGTACGCCTCCTGATGAACACACTTATCACACTGTATTGCCATGCTCTTTCAATACATTTGTCTATTCAATTAAAGAGAATCCACAGACTTGGAGCACCTTTGGGAAGAGGGCAAGCATCTCCTTCTTTGCTTTCCCTGAGATCCAGCACCTGGCAGGGAGTTTGTACTTATGAATTATTTTCGGATACATCAGTGAGCTCTGAAAATACCCGGAAGTATATCTTTACCACTTTCCTCGTTCTCCTGGCCTTGGCTAGGGTTTCCTTAGGGAGGGTGCAATCTTGGACCATTTGTTTGCTCTCTGGGCAATTGGGATTCCATTTGTAAAAGCCCTTCTGACAACAGTGTGGATAGAGCCCGTCGGGAACAATGTTTGGTGAGCTCAAGGCTTGCCCATGAGCTGGGAGCCCCAGGCCCTCTCTGAGAAAAGAAAGAAAAGAAAATACTTGTTAGTGTTAGTGGTAGGTCAGGGATATTAGATTTTATAGCTCCTTTAAGGATGCTAAACTTATGTTACCAGAGGGGTCATTTGCAAACCACAGCAGATCAATGAACAGTGAATTTAAGTAGCTGCAGGCTTCTTAGTTGCTACCTTCCACACAGAAGAAGAGCTAAGTGTGCCTGCCCTCAGGTTATGAGGTAAGAATCTAATTAGCTAATTCAACATTGACATTCCTCCCATGGATGTCACCTGTATCCTTCTCAGCCATCCTGGCACTAGGGACACCTGGAGTGCTAGCACTTAGAAGGAAATTCAATTTGTTTTCTCCAGTTCAGTGACTTTGAGGTTAGGGCTCTCATAAGAATTATAAAATAATTCCTAGCCTTTGGTTGTCAAACACCCAAGCTGAGATGTTAGCGAAGTTATCCTGCATAGAGTCAGCATTCCTGCAGAGGACTCAGTCCCATGGGTCGTTTGCTGGAAGGGATTACATGTACAAGCATCTGCTTTCTCTCAGATACTTGAGAGTTCATATTCTGATAGGGCTACATACTGGCCATTGAGACCTTTGACCAGGGACATCAGCTCTCTGAGCCTTGATTTCCTCATCTAGCAAGAATAAATAATATTAATGTTCACCTCAGAATGTTATTTTTACGATATAGTGGGATACTCTATAAACCTTAGTCCTGACACCTCGTAGGCTCAAAAAAGATGATGGTGGTGATGGTGGTGGTGATGATGATGATGATGATAAGCTTGGAACTAGTGGTGGGCCTGGAGTCAGCCTCAGCCGTTAGATGCAACATGATCTCTGCAAGTATCTAATTGCCATTTCAATGCTTACGGTTGCATACTTACTTTTAAACATTTTAGAGACATTTACAGAGTAATATCCAATTGACATCAACGTATTTACTTCCAGGACGTTGCTCCACTTTCCACTTTCCCCTTTCCCCAATCTCAGGGAAACTTTTTATGTGAAACAACTGAGGCTCAGAGAGGTCAAGGTCATTCACAAAGTGGGTGAGGCAGAGTCTGGAATAAGGTTATGGTTTTTTTGAGCTCAGTTCTCCTACCTGGGCAGTTTACCACTCTTTGTTCATAAAATAAAAAGAAAGCTCTGAAATTCCCACTAAAGTATAAATAATGGATCTCCACTAAAGGCATTATCCCTCCTACTAAAATGTTAGCCACCAGGGAGATAGGTAGAAACAAAATGCCCCCTGCCTTAGGGAAACTCCCAGGACATTATCTAAGCTGTGAAGCTTGAAGAAAAATTAACTTCCGATCCTCAGACAGGTAGCGGGTCACAGCACTGGAGAGGATGGTGAGCCACGCAGTCTGGATGGCACTGGGTGGGCCAGTTTTCTGGGGCCAAATGCTGTGATTCCTAGCATATTTGGGGGGTGGGAAACATGAAGAAAGATGGGCAGTGAGCATCATCCCTATGGTGCTGGGATGATTTCTGCCATGGGTGTTCCCTGAGCCTCTACACATGGTCCACATCTGTTTTGGGGATTTGACCATCAAGAGCCAGAGAGGATCAAGGTGAGGAGTCTGCTGGGCAGATGCAGAGAACTGTGGCCAACGTATGGGTTCAGAAAGATTTTCTGAACGTATGTAAATGGTGTTTTCTCACACTATACATGAGCACACATACACAAGCGCACACTCACACACATACACATAGATCCCCAGCTTGGCTTCCTGGGTCCTTTTTTTTTGGAAGGGGAATTTTACCATCCTTACCATTGTCACTGGATTTCTCAGAGCCTCCTCTTTTCAGGTATCCTGGGCATCTCCTTTGTGCAGCTCCATTTGCGACCTTGAATTTCTCAGGCTGTCTGTGTTTTGACTTTGCTGTGATTGCGCTTTCCACCCTGCATGGCTGCTCTCTACCCAGCGTAGCTGCTCTCCCCCGTCATCATCAGAGATCCCAATGGGGAATCCACCTATTTCAGGTGCTAAAGCCACTTAAGTCCTGATTTCGGAATCAGGGTCTACTCTCCCTCAGCACCAATCCATCTCCTGGTGGTTTCAGCTCATTTGTTATTTCTTGCAAACTAGATGGTCACAGCATGGTCTTGACTATATTCTCCACCCCCTGCTTATTAAGATGTTTCACAAGGAAGTACAAAAAGGTAGTGATGCATTTGAGTTAAAAAATGTGCTCAGCTCATCTATAATTCTGCTCCAAATGGAATTTCAGTCCCATTTCTCTTTCTGACTTTTGCTGATGTTGGGGCCCTGTCCTTACTATTAAGCTGCCTTTGCTGATGCAAAATTACTTTTTGTACATACTGAGGGCCAGCTTCATAGAAATGTGAGCATAGCTTTAGGCTGCAGGAAGGGCAAATCCCAAAGGACTTGGAAAAAAGAGCACGAAGTTTAAATTTCAGGCCAGTTATCAGCTCTGCAAACTTGGTCAAATTAATTAACATTCTCAAACCTTCATTTATTAAATGAGGATGTCAACTTTTTGATTGAGAATTAAATGTGATGGTGTATGAAATGGTCCTGGTTCTTAGTAAATGCTTGATAAAAGCCTCATCTCTTTGCTTACTATCCCCTATGATAATGCTTATGTGTATTTGGATAAAAATGTCAAACAATGGATGATGTTGCAGACTAATGGCATCATTTCTAAAACTCCAGCAGAATAATAAACAGGACCTCTTCTTGGGCCTTGCACCTTCAGATCTGCTGACATAGAGAGTCAGAGAGCAGCATTCAAATTATGTGCCTCAAAAAGACAAACATCACATGCTTTCACTTATTCGTGGAATCTAAAAGGTAAAACAATTGAAACCATGGATGTAGAGTAGAAGGATCATTGCCAGAGGCTGGAAAGGGTAGTGGGAGGTAAGGGGGAAGTAGGGATGGTTAATGGGTTCAGAAAACCAGAGTGAATAATGCCTAGTATTTGAGAGCACAACGGGTGACTAGAGTCAATAATAACTTAATTGTATGTTTTAAAATAACTAAAAGAGTATAACTGGATTGTTTTTAGCTCAGAGGATAAATGCTTGAGGGGATGAACACTCCATTTCCCATGATGTGGTTATCACGCATCGTATGCCTGTAGCAAAACATCTCATGTACCCTGTAAATCTGTACATCTACTATGTACCCACACAAATTAAAATAAAAATTTAAACAACAACAAAATCAAATAAAAACAAAACCCAAAAAACCCTACATGCCCGCTTCGTTTGAACAAGAATCCTACCAGCTGTTCCTGGGGTGATGACAGTGTCTTATTTTGCATATGGAAAGCACCTAGCATCTATGTGGCACACACAGGGAGTGCCTGGTGAATATTAATGGCTTTTTCTTTTATTCAGAGCTGGCGGGAAGTGGGTCATATAGGCGTACACTAGCCTCGAAGCGATCGAGCTGCCTTGTGCCTTGTGCCTCTGGGCACCTGTTGTGTGGCTCCCCGGGCAGAGGCCCGGTGGTATCATTAGCTGCAGTGTGAAGCTTCTTCCAGCAGATGCCGCTGTGATACAGGCATCGCCAACTGCGCATGTAGGACCTCAGGATCGCCCTGTGGCTGCGGGAAGCGGCAATGCAGGCTGTGACACTTGGGCACATTGTCCATAGGATGTTTACAGAGGCTGCACTGGGCTTGAAAACAACAAGCATGGGAGTTTGAGTTATAGTAAAGGACAATGAATAAAGAAAGAAAAAACGGGAAGGATTTTTTTTTTTTCAGGAAAAAGGAAATTTCGGGGTCAATGGCAGAATGGATGACTGTAAAGGAATGCTTTTAGATGGAGGAAGAGGACACACGTAATCTGAGTGAGGGTGTGGGAGCTTGGGGGAAGTTCAAATGGACAGACGTTGGATACAAACATGCTCACTCCCTATTGTCATTGACATCCTTAATAGTCTCTAGTCTTTTTATGCCCCTGGAAACCCACGCTACGCTTTTCAGAGCTCTTTCCTGGATCCTTTAGAAAGGGATAAGTATAGATGTGTTTGAGTACTCCCTTTCTTTACAAGACAAAGTCCTTTATGGGGCTTTAGAATCTGGAGAAGCTGCAAGCAGTTGCAAGATCAACTTGAATCTTAAATAGCTCTTCATGTAGGGCTTTCAATGATGTACATATATAGACGTGTCCCTTGGGGTTTTCTAGTTGAAGCCACAGGCAGCTACTCCAAATTGTGGGTGTTGCAATTAGGGCATTTACTGATCAAGGCACAGGATGCTTGCGGGGTGAGAAGCTAGAGCCGTAACCATGCAGATAGAAGTGGAGATCGTAGCTTCTGAGCTAAGAGAACCCTTACCATGTCATTTGTTCCTAGGATGTGTTGGTTGTAGGTCTGTGCACTTAGTTTCTGATAGAGTAGCTCATCTGACTCTTTATCACTTGGTGAGCCAATGTCATGGCTCAGGGCTGTGCTGTGCTGGGCTGGGCTGGGGGAGGGCCAGGCAGAGTTCCTGCGCTTAAGGAGCTTGCCATGTCTTTACCTTCTTGAAGTGGTGAGTAAATGGGTTAGAAGGTATTTAAACACCACTGAGGAGGCCTAAGTGGAGGCTAAATGAGCTACAAGAATCACCCATGTGCTGGGGGACTGGGGAGACCTGGAAATGGTGAGAGAGACTGGAAGCAAGGCGGGGCAACGCTTTGGCTTTGAAATATGTGTGGATTTTTCGGGTGAAAAATGAAGGGGGATGTTTTCCCAGGTGGAGATGAATTGTATGAAAGAGGCAGGAATAATCCTGGTGTGGGTGGGACGGTGCCTAGAGCAGCCCAGCTAGACCACTGGGTGAAGTTTGCAGAGTGAAGTGATGTTGACATCAGGAGCAAGTAAGTTAAACTTCCCATGGCAGATTAAAAAATAAAACATCCAACAGTTACTTTTCACGGCAGCATGGTACCACTGTGGAAATGCACATTCTAGGAACTGGCTCCTGCTGTGTTTCAGCAATGTCCAGGAAAGCTTTCGCCAACCCATGGCCCAAACGAAACCTGACATTGCTGGTTGACCCAGCTCTCACCACCTTTGACTCCTATGGTTGACTGACCTTTGACTTCAAACGGTACTAGGGGCAAAGGGTGGCAATGTGGGTTGAAATGGGAGAGGTCAAACCAGGAAGACTCGCAGGAAAGCTCTCACAGAAAGTTAGGTATAATCTGACTTGGACCTGCCTAGGAGGATGGGAATGGCTACAACCACATGGGAGTCTCTCCCTGAAACACTGCAAAGGGCAATTGGAGGGCTTGGGGCTGGCTGGAAGAGGGGGTGAAGCAAAGAGAGGAGTCAGTGATGACTTCCTCTAGACAAGTTTTCTAGCTTTCACGCCTGAGGGCATTGTTAGGCCCCTAAAAGATAAAAGGGCTTTGAAAAGCAGTCAGTTTAGATGTATATATTAGGGAAGATAATGAGTACAGTTTGAAACATGGTATAATTTGAAACGGTGAGATTGAAATAATGGTAGAACACTTACGTGGACATACTAGGCATTTGAAAAGGTGACAGTGTGTCTCTAGGGGATGTAAGGATAGAGCTCTACATTTGAGACCACCAAGATGTGAGCCACCGGCCTGGCACATCTGGCACATGGTAAAAGCAGAGGGTGGCAAGAAGGCAGAGCACAGGCCATAGGCCTAGGCCTGAAGTGAAGGGCTGTGGAAGAACTTTCTGTGATCAGGATAATCTGAAAAGAGACCCCTCTCACTTCAAGATGGAATATCCATTTTCTGTCATTTCTTTATCAGTGTCTTGAACACCTATTATCCGGGGAGGAGATAAGAAAGTCCTACGGCAGCTCTCTTGGTCCAGGAAGCACTCTGCAGCTCCTCCATGAGGATCCTGGTAGGCCTCAAATGTTCAGAGATCACCTAGTCCATCTGCCTCCATATAACAAGTGGGGAAACTGAGGCCCAGGAGTCACTGGCATGCCAATGCTGTGCAGTTAGTGAGGGAAGACAAGACCCTTAGCCAGCCCACGAACTTCAAACTTAACACCTGTGCTTACTCCCCCTGCAAAAACAGTGTAGAGCTCAAACATGAGCATCGGGCAGGCCTGGGTTCATATCATGACACTACCACTTCCTAGGTCTGAGACCTGAGGATGGCGAGACAGCCTCTCAAAGCCTCAATTCCCTCACCTGGAAAATACAAACAATGAGATTACTAATGGCGTTAGATCCTATGTGGCTTGTCTGAGGCGACACAACCAGGATGCTGAGCACATTGCTGCCAGAGAAACACTCAACGTTAATTCATCAATGCTTAATTCAAGAAATAGTTATTGCACACCTATTATGCTTATAGTGTCAAGGATATAACAGTGAGCAAAACCCATGCTACCTCGGCCTCATGGATGTTATAACCTAGAGGAGACAGACATTAAATGATACGAGAAATAGATAATTATCGACGATGTTAGGGACTATCGAGAAAAAGGCAGGGTGCTCTTAAGAATGAATAGCAGGGCAACCTGGTCTAGTCTAGGGCTCAGGAAAGAGCTGAATGCTGAAGCATTACAAGGAATCCCTTGTGTAGAGAGAAGGGCAGCAGAAGAGCATTCCTGCCAGCGAAAGGAGTCTGCACAAAGGCCATGAGGTGGGAGGGAGGTCCAGTGTTGCTGGATATCAAAGGCATAAAATGACTCTGGGGTACAGTCCCTCATTGTTAAGATCCCCCTCTGCCTTCAGTCTCATTCCAATCTCAATTACTTCTTGTGAGGACAAGGAGCCATCCCCCTCCTATTATTGGAAGGGGAATTAACAAAGTTATTTAATACTATAGACTTAGTAGGTTGAGTGTCTTGGGGAGGCTCAGGACACCCTTAGAACCCAACTACCCTTGTCTTCAGTTTGTTCAATTTTCAGCTTCTGTTTAGCATCCTCTTCACTGCCAAGTCAGAGTCCTGTCCCAACCCCAGCCTTCCTCTATGGCTCACAGAGCTGGATTCCTACATATACCCTCGGTTCCACCTGTGCTGCCATTCCTAGTGCAGTGATCCCCGAGAATGCTGAGGCCACCTGGTAATAAGCGAGCCCCGTGGGGAAAGTGGGAGTGGGGATGGTGACAATAGCCTTGACACAGGAAGGTTCTTACCGGTTAAAATTGAGAGGTGTGCTGTTCCAAGACACCTGAAGACCCCCTTCCCAGGAGAGAAGTAGCCCCGTGCTTTAAAAAAAAAAAAAAGCCAAAGTCCAGTCTGGGGAACTGATAGGAACACAGTGAAAAAAGAAAACAGCAGGATGACCACAGGCTGTACAGCCAGGAGGAAAGAAGAGGTCAGCTTTAGTTAAGTGTTTCAGAACGAGGGCTGTGAAAGGCACATGGCCGCATGACTCCGCTAGCCCCAATCTTGATCATTGCACTTGGCTGGGAACGCCCTGCAGCATTGCTTCAGGCTCCAGGTTGAGCTTTCCTGGGAGCCAGATCTGCTGGTGGTAAAGGCTGGTTATCACTCCTTTAGACACAGTGCAGAGTGGCAGGCCAAAATTACCCCTGGAGGATCTGCCCTATCTCTGGCCCATGCACTTACAGAGTCCTTTTCTTCCACATTCCCACTCTCTGAATGCCTAGTTTGAGTTTCTCTCTGAACTTCCCAATTTCCCCTTGAAGGTTTAATGAGGAAGAAGGTTTGCTCCAGAGGATGCTGTCCTGGGAGCATCCAGGGCATGGACAACTTAGGTCCTTACAGAAGCAAATCCGGTCATGTTTTATCCTCATAGTTGCAGAGGCTAAAGCCATCCATAGGCACCAAAGAATCATGGCATCTTCGGATTTGAAAGGAATACTGAAGTCTTTTGTCCTGTGCTGTACTCAATGGATTCCAGAATTCACCTCCTTGGTGATTCTCCGTATCATTTAGCTGAATAGGAAACACTAAATACAAGAAACTTTCTCATAGATATGTGTGGCATTATGTAGAACTTATTTGGAAGTTTTTGAGAAAAATGATCTGCTGAGACTCTGGAGTAGAATCTGACAAAGGAGGGTATGGGGTGCTTCCTGATGCAGGAGGAAGGGATAGACATTTACTGAATGTATAATAGGAACCCAGCTCAGAATTAGGCATATTACATTGATTTTTCAATGATTCTCAGAACTCTGTGGGCTAGTGGATAATGTCTCAATTTTATAGCCTATCACCCTACTTCCCCATTAAGTGGTAGAGCTAGAATCTGAAATCAAATCTGTTCAACCAAGCCTGTGGTTCTTCCACTAAATCAAATTGCCTCGTATTTATTTATTTATGCATAGAGGCAATGAAATCAGAAAATATTTTTCATAGGTGCTGTCTTCTGGAGTTAAAAAATAACACCCAAACGTAACACTCCTCAAGCCTTGGGTTCTTGTCATCATTCATAAGCATTCCTCAATGACAGCCAGTTGCACCTGTCAGCCTCCTACCATGAGGAGGGGGAAGATGAGAATTTCTATGAAAGATTTATAGGCTGGGATCAAAGAAGCAGTCAGGGTAAAGTTCAAGCTCCAGTCCCCAAGGTCTCTTTTATTCCTTATGTCAATAAATTCACTAGCCCCACTCTGAGGTCACAGTGATTTGCTTTGTGCTGTATTTTCTATCTTCTATGAGCTAGCACTATGATAAGCACAGTGGATGTGGGGAGATGGCTCCTGCCAAGTAGCAGAAACACAGATGTCGTTGAGTCATTACAAAACAGAGTGGTATGTGTCTCATAGCTGGGCACATGGAGGAGGGAATCACTGACTGGGGCAGAAGCTACTTAGGGATGGGTCCAGTTCAATGAGGCAAAACGCTTTTCTGTAGAGGTGCTTGGGAATGACAGGCAGGACCTGATCTTCTGGAGCCTTGTGTGTCAGGTTATAAAGCTTATAATTTATCCTTTACCTGTGGGGAGCCACCGAAAGTCTGGCTTGGTCCCAACCTCTGTGTGCTTCTGTATCCTCACATCTCCTCACGTGCGGGTTCTGGTCACTTTCATTCTTTGGCATGGAGAGGACTGGCCCTGAGGGGAGGCAGGAGATTCTCAGAGCACACTTGCTGCCAGTTTAACCTGACCAGGTGTTCCTGTTGCTACAGGAGATTTCTTCCTTGGCTGGGAGTGGTGGCTCACACCCATAATCCCAGCACTTTGAGAGGCCAAGGCAGGCAGATCACCTGAGGTCAAGAGTTTGAGACTAGCTGGGTCAACAAGGTGAAACTTTGTCTGTACTAAAAAAAAAAAAAAAAAAAAAAGAGCCTTGTGTTGTGGTAGGCACCTGTAATCCCAGAAACTTGGGAGGCTGAGGCAGGAGAATTGCTTGAACCTGGGAGGCAAGGTTGCAGTGAGCTGAGATCATACCACTACACTCCAGCCTGGGCGACAGAGTGACTGACACTCAGTCTCAAAAAAATAAAAAATAAAAAAATTTTAAAAATAGAGATTTCTTCCTTAGTTGTGAAGCTCCTATTCTAATCTGCCTTAGTCTGGGAATGACTCTCTTCTCTCAGAAACTAGACGCTGGCCCCTAAACTCCAACTCAGCGTCTCTCGGGGGCTATCATTTGGCCTGAAATCCTGGGCTCTGTCTGACTTGAGGTGCCTCCTCTGTATCTTGCGGCCTCCTCTTTATCTTGCGACCTCCTCTCCACCAACCTTCCTGGCCAACTTTTTGCTTGAACCAATGGCGAACGAGAGTAAGAATTATTCTCACTCTTAATGTCTGTGCTCAACACATGCAGGTAGGTCAGTTCTCCAGATCTCTACCTGCCCCAAGCCTGATTTACTTTTCAGCCTCATCCAGATGCTATTATGAACGATAGCCCCAGTTCGCTCCCTTCTTGGAGGTCATTAGAGAGGCCAGTTGAAGTTTAGTGTGGTTTTCAGAGGTACTAATCCTTGGTAAGACTTTTGTGATTAATCATGATTATGAATTTTTATATTCCTTGGAGAGATCCCACCAGGAATTTCACATAATGTTAATATCCCAGTGCCATTTGGAATATCTCGGCCATTTGGAATATGTCTTTAAAATCTTTTGTTTTCATGAAGGTTATATGGTATGACTCCTGAGACCTTTAATATCAGAGATAGTTTATATGAGTATACATTTCAGACTTTCAATACTTTCACTCAAAATTCTATAAATAATGTCACTTATTCTTTTGATCGTTAGAGTTCCAGGGGTGAGTTTGTTCTTGTTATTCTGTGGAGAATCAGTTTCTAATTTATTCATCATTGATTAAATATATATTCATTGAGTCAGATCAGATTGAATTATACGAAATAGCTACTTTTTCTTTTCTAGGCCACATAATTGAAACCAGCACTTCTGTACGGCTCAGTTTAATATGACATATCAGGCCCTGTGCTAGTGCAAGGAAACCCTGAAATATTAAACAGTACCTGCCCTCCAGGTACACACAGCCTGGTAGGAAAGCTAAACAATGAGCAGTTAATACAATAGAATGTGACAGACGCTATAAAAGGGGTAGAAACAAAACAGTGGAGGAAGGGAAGAAGGGCAGAATTAGAATCCCGGAGAAGGCAGGCTTATGTGCTTTTCTTATGCCCTACCATTACTCTCTCTTTATGCATAAGCTATGAGCTTATTGATTTCTTTTCTTTCTCTCTTTCCTTCTCTTTCTTTCTCCTTCCTTCCTTCTTTCCTTCCTTTCTTCTCTTCTCTCTCTTTCTCTCTTTCCCTTTCTCTTCCTTTCTCTCTCTCTTCTTTCTTTCTTTCTTTCTTTCTTTCTTTCTTTCTTTCTTTCTTTCTTTCTTTCTTTCTTTCTTTCTTTCTTTCTCTTTCTTTTCTTTCTCTTTCTTCTTTCTCTCTTTCTCTCTCTCTCTCTCTTTCTTTCTTTCTTTCTTTCTTTCTTTTCTTTCCTTCTTTCTTTCTTCTTCCTTTCTCCCTTTCTCTCCTTCCTTCCTTCTTCCTTCCCCCTTCCTTCCTTCCTTTCTTCCTTCCTTCCTTCCTTCCTTCCTTCCTTCCTTCCTTCCTTCCTTCCCTCCCTCCCTCCTTCCTTCCTTTCTCTCTTTCGAGTTTCACTCTTGTTGCCCAGACTGGAGCGCAATGACATGATCTTGGCTCACTGCAGCCTCTGCCTCCCGGGTTCAAGCAATTCTCCTGCCTCAGCCTCCCTAGTAGCTGGAATTACAGGTGTCCACCACCAGACCCAGCTAATTTTTTGTATTTTTAGTAGAGACAGGGTTTCACCATGTTGACCAGGCTAGTCTCGAACTCCTGGCCTCAGGCGATTCACCTGCCTTGGTCTCTCGAAGTGCTGGGATTACAGGCAAGAGCCACTGTGCCTAGCCTATAGATTTATTTTCTTCGTCCTTGATGAGTGGAAATGAAGGAGGAGAAGGCTGCTTCAAAAACTAGAATCCTTGCAGTCATAAAACTACCCTGTTTTCCAGTTTTATTGCCTTTGCCTTCTAAGTCATGGGCAGCCAGAGGTGGAGAGGTCATTGTACCTATCACCAAACATAAACAGGTGGGCCACAGGGTCCATTTTTGAGTCTAGTCCTCTCACTTTTATATTTACTAAACATTACTCTCATCTTCTGGCAATGTGTTAACTCTTCCAACTTGTTCTCAGTGCATTATGGGATTTTCATGTTTTTCTGAGCTTCTTCATAGAAGTTTGGATGTGACATTGGGGACCGCTGGCTCAGAGGCTCCTTGCCAGTTGCCATTTTAAGCCACAGTCAATAGATGCTAGGCTGAAGCCCAGGCTTTATGCACCTCTTTGAACACTGGATATTGGACTTTGCGCTGCCCATACTAGTGCAACCCAGGGAGTTAGTGAGTACTTCCAACTTTAGTTTCACTTGCTTTTGGCTTACTCCCTTTTCCCAAAATACACCTGAGTTCTCTGATTTCAGCAAGTCTATGTAGGTGATACCAACACTATATTTCTTTCTGCCTGAACACAGACCTTTTCCAATCTTTCCTAGATTTAAACAATCTATGCCTTCCTCTCTTGTTTTCCTATGTATTCAGATACCTGTTTTATTTTGGAAGAAATATTTAATCTTTAATAATTAATATTTAGTTATTTGTGGGGCTTGTGACTTCTTTATCAAACATATTTGAAGGGAGTCTATCAGCTTTCAGTATATATATATTATTTATGTATATATGTAAATGTATATATACACACACACACACACACACATTTTCGACAAACAAGAATGTTATTGGAGTGCAGCCTCCTCATTAGGTGAGACATGGTTATGTATTCACACTATCAAGGTAGAAGTCTGGCAGCCTGCCCGCCTTCATACTGGAGGAGCTGCCAGGACTAGGGTGTGTATAATTGCTTCAGATACTCAGAGCCAAATCTGTCATCTCCATGACTTCCTGATGGCTGGTGATGTGCACCTGCTAGCTAGTCAGCCTCAGCAGGTGCATCCAAGCTGGGTGCCAGTGCCCAGGCCCAGAGAACCTGTAAGCCAGCAGCATCTCTCCACAGGACATGTTTGAAGTGGTTTGGAGTAGGAAATGGGGAAAACAAGAACTTCTGGTTTTAAAATATTTCTGGGATGCTCTATGAAATTATACTTTTATTTTCATAGCTTTAAATATCTTCTATATCGTGATGACTCCCAGATTTCTATCTCAAATCCAGACCTCCCTTTTGAATTCTAGACTTGTATGTCCAGCTCCCTACTTGACAACTCTACTGGCATATTTAAAACAGATTTTCTAATCTTTAAAAGATCATTATGATCTTAAAAAAGCCTACTGGAGTGAATCCCTCACAGAAAATAACTATAAGGAATGTATGTAATTCGAATAACAGCTACCTGAGGCTCCAAGTTTCTGCATTTTCTTCCTTCTCTATCTCTATCTATCTCTTAAAGCAGTACATCCACCTTCTTGCTCAGTGTAAATTCATCATAGTAATCTTGACTCTTCTCTTTCTCTTATACCTACATAAAAAGTCAGGAAACCTTATCGACTTTACCTTCAAAATATGTTTGTAATCCAACTACTCACCACTTCTATTCATACCACTCTGGTGTGAGCCACCGTCATTGCTTGTCTGTACTCCAGCTTAACTTACCCTTGTTCTGCTTTAAACTGTTTTCCACCTAGCAACCAGAGCAAGCCTTTTCAAAATGGAAAACATTATGTAAGCCTTTTGTTCAAAACACTTCAAAGTCTTCTATCTTACTCAAAGTGAAAAAAAAAAAAAAAAAATCAATGACAATTCACAGCAAGACAAGTATCAGTCACTGCTCTCTAAACTGAAACAAGAAATGCAACCTGTTAACATGTGGGTAGAAGTTTTACTTATGAGACCTGGATTATGAAGTCCATGTTTTGGTTACATGTTACATACTTTATTTTCTAAAGAACAAGACACATTACTTCAAAGAATGTGTGAAGATCATTTGAGTCACCTGTAGTTTTGGTGTGCAGGCTGTTGATTTATCAGAAAGAGGGATGTTATTCTCTGTTGCCTGGAAAATATTTTTATTTTATTTTATTATTATATTTTTAGATGGAGTCTCACTCCATCACCCAGGTTGGAGTGCAGTGGCACAATCTCAGCTGACTGTAACCTCTGCCTTCCTAGTTTAAGCAAACCTCGCACCTCAGCTTCCTCAGTGGCTCTCTAACTACATCTATCAGGAATCAAAATTTTTAGGATCCAATATGGCAATAAATGCGAATGTTTTAAAACAATGTTGCATTGCAGTTTTACAGTAAATGAGAAAGTAAGTATAAACAAGAACAAAACCATAAAATGCTGCAGGAAACAGCAGCGTTTTCATGACTACAATATGTGCACACTAGCTGATGCATTAGCATGAATACTAAACCTGGTATTTGAAGCAGCAGACCTTGGATCAATGGGTAGTAGGCATTGAAATTGAGCCAGGGGTTGTGTGCTTCCACCTATTCTTTAACTGGAGATGTGAGAAACATGCTTCCAAAACTTAAATAAATAATGAGTCATGCCTGAGAACATTAGGTTCACTATTTAGCAAACACCAGCTCTAGATAGATCTTTCCCCATTCAAAAGTTAATGGAAAAAAATAGTCATGATGGGGAGAATAGGTGGAGATCTGCTGGTGGTAAAAGATCTTTAAAAGATCATGATGATCTTTAAAAAGCCTCCTGGAGTGAATCTCTCACAGAAAATAACTATAAGGAATGTATGTAATTCAATTAACAGCTATCTGAGGCCCCAGACAGTGAACACAGGTAGACCAGTTGGTAGGGAGTATACTCTAGGAGAAGGTGAGTTACGTAAAGCAAGTTCCTGTTTTCATGGTTTTTAGTTGGGGGCAGAGTACATTTTGCAAGACTCAGAAGCTGTGGAGGTAGGGTTGACAGAGAAAAAAACACGTCATATTTTGGCCTGGTGGATGAGAAAAGTTAAGCCACGGAATCCAGCCAATGAAGAGAGCAGGAGAACCTTGGAGATTCAAAAAGTCAGGTAGGGTTTCCCAAATCCTGTCTAATAGACTCAAAGTGGCTCAGGGGAAGACAAATGATCTGAACTAAGACTGGAGCTGTTGTCCAAGAAACAGAGTTTGCAGTTCAAGATTATTGCTTACTAAAACAAAAGAAATTGTACTCATCAGGGAAAAATAAAAGAATCCAGAATCTCCACAACTAAACATTCGCAAAGCCCAGGATACAATCCAAATACCCAACATAAGAAGAACCAGAAGAAAGAAACACATTCTCGATAACAGGTGATGGCAAACTCTGATCTCTGGCCAAATTTATCCCACAGACTGTTTTTGTATGACTTCTCATATAAGACTTTTTTCCCTTAATTTTTACAGGATTGTAAAAGAAAACAAAACAAAACAAGTCACCACCAACAAAAAAAGAGTATATGACAGCAACCATATGTGTCCCACAAAGTCTAAAATATTTACTATCTGGTCCTTCATAGAAAAAGCTTGCCAACTCCTACTCAAGAAAAAAAAATATGTAAAGGAGAACATTCTTGAGGCACTCCAGATGCTAGAACTACTTTCGAGGTTTTAAAGTGACTGTTATATCTATAGTGGCCAAAGCAAAACAAAATAATATGCTCACTATGAACGAAAAAATTAGAATCTTGGAAGAGAAATAGAAGTAGTAAAAAGAACCAAATAGACATTCTAGAAGTGAAAAATTCAGTATTGGAAATAAAAAATTCACAAATGAACCTAATAGCCAAATAAATATAGTAGAAAAAAGAGTAACTTTGGAACTTACTCAATGGAAATAACCATATGCAAAGAACAGAGAGAAGAAAGTTTAAAAGATAAATAATATTACCTCAAAGATCTATGAGGTAATATTAAATTACCAGTTAATTCTGTTAGGTAATTTGAATCACAGAGAGATAGCAAATAGGGTATAACAAATTTTTGATACAGTAATAGATATGAAATAGCCAAATTTGATGAAAGACATTTGCAGATACATAATTATCAGGAAATACCAATGAGAATGAAAACAAATAATCCCACACTGAGACATATCATAATAAATGATTCACAAGACAAAGTTAAAGAGCAGATCCTGAGAGCAGAAAGAGGGGAAATAAAAAACATATGCCATGTAGGGAACAGATAATTTAATTAATAGCTAACTTTACCTCAGAAACCATGGAAGCCAGAAGAGAGCATAACAATATGTTTAAAATGCTGAAATAATATGAAAAGTTGTCAACCCAGAATGCTACATCCAATGATTATATTGTACAATATTGAAGTCAACATAAAGATATTTTCAGGAAAAGAAAACTAAGAGTATTTGTTCCTAGTAGATCCACACTACAACATATAATAAAGGAAGATTTTCAGTGTGAGGGAAAATTATACAAGATGAAAACTGGATCCCCAAAAAGAAAAGAAGAGCATTATAAATAAAAACTACAGAGAAAATCCAAAAGACTGATTTATTTTAAGGTGTTTTCCTCTTAGATTCTTCGAAATGAATGTAACTGCTTAACATAAAAATTATGTAGATAAACTCTTGTGGCATTTATAATATATCCACATGCCACACACATGACAAGTTAGCCTAAGGAATAGGATATACATTACACATTAAAAAATTTTATGTAGAGGAATAATGTATTAACTGTAAATAGACTATAAAATATTAATGCAGTAAATTATAATCCCTAGGAGAAATACTAAAAGTTAATGCCAAAAAAACTGAAAAGCTAACAAGAAAAGTAAAATGGAATTATAAAAAATATTTAAAAGCCCAAATTAAAAGGATAGGGAAAAAGGAAAGAGAAACCAGAAACAGAGGAGCTATATAGAAAACAAAAAATAAAATGATAGATCTAGACTCAAATATATGAATAATTATGACAAATATTAATGTATTAAACACTCCACTTAAGAGGCAGAGATCATCAGAATGGATAAAAAACCAATACTTCACTATATGTGGTCTAGAAATGATTGATTTTACAAATGAATTACAGGTAAATTTCAAGTAAATGAATAGGAAAAGATATATCATGCAAGCAATAAGCATTTAAAGACTGGAATGGCTGTATTTATATTAGATAAAATAGATTTCAAGATGAAAATATTGCTGGAGAGAAAGAGGAAAAATATATAATGATAATGGATCAGTTCTTCAGGAAGACATAATAATTATAAACTTGCAGGCAACTAATAATTGCTTCAAAATATATGAGATAAAACTTTCACACTTATATGTGAAACTACTAAAAGAAACTACTAAAATAAAACAAATAGCAATGAAACTACTAAAATAATCAGTAAAGTCACGAAAAGAGCTAAACTATGTAAATCCTTGACTTAATTGTTTATAAAACATGACACCCCCAAATGGCAGAGTACATATTCTTAACTGGTCTGTGATGGTAAATTTAACAGATCAACGTATCTGGCCCATGGTGCTCAGATATTTGGTCAAATCTTCTTCTGGATGTTTCTAGGAAGATGTATTTTGGATAAGAGTAACATGAGCATCAATGGGCTTTGGGTAAAGTAGATTGCTTCCATGTGGTTGAGCTCCATCTAATCAGTTGAAGCTTTTAATAAACAAAAACCCACCTCCCCTGAGTAAGAAGGAATTCTGACAGCAGACTGTCTTTGGACTCAAGCTGCAACTCTTCCCTGGGTCTCCAGCCTGTTGGCCTACCCTGTGGATTTTAGGCTAATTGAACCTCCACAATCATGTGGGCCAATTCCTGAAAATAAATCTTTGTATATACCATATGTATACATACACTATTGGTTCTGTCTCTCTGGAGAACACTGAGTAACGGAAGACTTTATAAATTTTATAAAATAAAACCAAAACAGAAGATGTTCCCTAACCACGTGGTTTTAACAACAATTTAAGAAAAACCTCAATATTTGAATACTTCTATAAAATATAAAACTATCAATAAAATTGATATATTTTTAGCTAAACTAAAACGAGAATATAAAATAAGGCCCATATTAACAATATTAATAATGAAAGCAGAGATATCCCCACAGATTCCACAAACATTTAAAGGAAATACTATGAATAAAATTATGTAAATAAATTCTACAACCTTGAGGAAATGAAAAAATTCCTTAAAAGGCATATTACTAAAACTCACCCAAGAAGAAATAGAAAGTTTCAAGAGTCTGTATCAATGAAGTAAGTAAGTTGAATAGTTAAAAACATTGCTACAAAAAAACTTCAGACTCAGACAATTTCACTGGTTAATTATATAAAACATTTTTAGGAGAAATAGTACTGAATACTGAAAAATACCCTTTCAGAAAATCCATGGAAGAGGAAATACTTCCAAATCATTTCATGAGGTAAGTATTCCCCTTTTTATCAAAACCAAAAGAAGACATTATAAAAATAAATTTATATCAATGTTTTATGAATATACATTTTAAAAGCCCCAGAATATTTTAGTGAATCAACAAAAATATATAAGGATAATAACATATCATGAGCAAGTTGTGCACATCCTGATAATTTAAGATTGGTTTACCATCGTGAGCCTGGAATCCCAGCACTTTGGGAAGCTGAGGCAGGTGGATCACTTGAGGTCAAGAGTTTGAGACCAGCCTGGCCAGCATTGTGAAACCCTGTCTCTACTAAAAATACAAAAATTAACCGGGCATGGTGGCAGGTAACTGTAATCCCAGCTACTGGGGAGGCTGAGGCAGGAGAATTGCTTGAACCTGGTTGGTGGAGTTTGCAGTGAGCCAAGATTTTGCCACTGCACTCCACCCTGGGTGACACAGCAAGACGCCATCTCAAAAAAAAAAAAAAAAAAAAAAAAAAGAAAAAAAAAAGATAACAATTAACGTATTTCAGTAAATGCAAAATTAATATCCAGTTAGATAAAAGCCCTCAGTAAACCAGGGGTAGAAAAAATTTTCTCAGCCTGAGTAAGGCCATGTATAAATAAACTATAGGTAACACTGTATGCAATGATAAAAGACTGAATGCTTTCTACATAAAGTCAAGAATAAGACAAAGAAGTTTGTTGTTGCTACTCAACATGATCCTGGAAGTTCTAGTCAGTGCAAGAAGGAAAGAAAAGGAAATAAAATGGACAGCACTGGAAAGGAAAATGTGAAACTGTCTTTATTTGCAGACTGCATGTATATGTACATTGAAAACCCTATGATATTTATAAATAGTGATTGGAATGAAAAAAGTGAGTTTATCAAAATTGAAGACACAAAATTCAATTATATTTATACAAGTGATGAACAATTCAAAAATAAAATTTAAAAAGTTCAATCTACAGTCACATCAAATAATATACTTAGGAACAAATTTCGTAAAAAATGTTCAAGACTTTCAAATATAAAATGAATGTAAAGAAAGTATAAATAAAGGGAATGGTATAGCACACTTATGGATTGGAAGAGTGAGAATGATTTAAATGGGAATTCTCTCCTAATTGATCTGTAATTCAATGGAATTTCCATTAAAAGCCTAGCAGCCTCTTTTGTAGAAATTGATAAACTTATTTTAAAATTTTACTGGAGAACCAAAGAACCTAGAATAAGTTAAACAATGTTGGAAAACAAGAAATAGATTGGAGGATTTATACTATCTGATATGAAGATTTACCCTAAAGGTACGGTAATCACAGGAGTGTGGCACTGGGGTAAAAATAGACATATTAATCAATGGGACACAATAGAGAGACCAGAAAAAAAAAACACCACATTTATATAGCTTATTTATTTGCATTAAAATATTAAGGTAATTTAGTGAAGAAAAGATACCTTTGCAGCAAAGGTTTAGGAATAGCTAAATATCTATATAGAGAAAACAAAACTTGACCCTTACCTTACAACATTCAAAATATTATCTTGAAATAGATCATAGACCTAAATATAAGAGCTGAACTTCAAAGCTTATCTTTGTGACTTTGAGTTAACACTTTTTAGAAAACTCACAAAAGCATAAAGGAATAAAAAAAGTTATAATTGCCTTTATCAAAATTACCTTCCTTCTTTGAAAGACACAATTAAGAAAATGAAAAGGCAAGCTACAGACTATGAGAAAATAGTTGGAAACAATTTTTGGCTATTTATCAAGAATGTAGAAAGAACTCTCCTACTCAATGATTAAAAGACTCAACAGAAACTGTAGAAAAGGAGATATACCAATGGCTAATTAATACTTGAAAAGATGGTCAACTTCCCTAATCTTAGGGAAACACATATTAAAATTACAATGACATACCACTATGAACCTGCTATAATAGCTAAAATTTAAAAGACTGTCATACCAAATGTTGGCAAGGATGTGGGGCAATTGGAACTTTCATACTTAGCTGGTAGTATTGCAAAAATAGTATAGCCACTTCAGATAATAGGATGGCAGTAGGTATTCTATAAAGCTAAAAGTACACTTACCCTATGACACAGAAATCCCACTCTTAGGTATCTACCGAACAGAAATGAAAACATAGCTATACAAAGATGTGTGTGTGTGTGTGTGTGTGTGTGTGTGTTTGTGTGTGAATGCTCATAGCAGTTTAATCCATAATGGCTTAAAATTTGAAATTCAATGATTTATCAGCTTGTGAATGGATAAAGAAAAAGTAGAATTACAGACTACTACTCAACAGTAAGAACACATACAATATTAATGCACAAAAGAAAATGGAACAGCTCCCCTAAACATTATGCTGAGTGTTACAAATCAACATAAAAAACCATATATTATATTATTCCATTTACCTGAAGTTCCAGAAAAGGCAAAACTCTATGCACAGAAATCAAACCAGTGGTTTCCTGGGGCAAAGGTTGGCAAAAGGGGTAGAAAATAAGGAGCAGGAGAAAAAATTTTAGGATGGTACAAATGTTCTATATCTCAGTTGTGGTGGAAGATACTTGCTTATGTACAATGACCGAAATTTATCATATTGCATATTTTTATTTGTTTTTTAATCTCCATTTTTAGACTCGGGGCGTACATGTGCAGATTTGTTACAATAGTATATTGTGTGATGTGGAGGTTTGGGCTTTTATTGATTCTGTCACCCAGATAGTGAACACAGTGCCCAATAGGAAGCTTTTCAGCCCTTCATCCCCTCTCTCCCTCCCTCGTTTTGGAGTCCCCAATGTTTATTGTT
This sequence comes from Piliocolobus tephrosceles, assembly GCF_002776525.5. NCBI lineage: Eukaryota > Metazoa > Chordata > Mammalia > Primates > Cercopithecidae > Piliocolobus > Piliocolobus tephrosceles. Next base: position 79,972,192 of record NC_045442.1, on the reverse strand, counting down.
CCTATCTTTATGTTCATGTGAACCCAAGATTTAGCTCCCACTTATACATGATGAAATATGGTATTTGGTTTTCTATTTCTGCATTAGTTTGCTGAGGATAATGCTCTCCAGCTGCATCCATATAGCTGTAAAGGACATGATTTCATTCTTTTTTACAGCTGTGTAGTATTCTATGGTGTATAGGTACCACATTTTAAAAATCCATCCACCATTGATGGATACGTAGGTTGATTCCATGTCTTTGCTACTGGGGACAGTGCTGTGACGAATATATGAGTACATGGGTCTTTTGGAAGAACATTTTATTTTCCTTTGGACATATACTCAGTAATGGGATTGCTGGGTCAAATGGTAGCTCTAAGTTCTTTGAGAAGTCTCCAAACTGCTTTCCACGGAGGCTGAAATATTTTACATTCCCACCAACAGTGTGTGTTTCCTTTTCTCCACAGCCTTGCTGGCATTTTCTGTTTTTTGACTTTTTAATAATAGCCATTCTGACTGGTGTGAGATAGTATCTCACTGTGATTTTGATTTGCATCTCTCTGATAATTAGCAATGTTGAGGATTTATTTCAGATCTTTCTTGGCCGCTTGTATGTCTTCTTTTGAGAAGTGTCTGTTCATGCACTTTGTTCACTTTTTAATGGGGTTATTTGTTTTTCTCTTGTTGATTTATTTAAGTTCCATAAAGATTCTGGATATTAGCCCTTTGTCGAACGCATAGTTTGCAAATATTTTCTTCCATTATGTAGGTTGTCTGTTTTACTCTGTTGAGAGTTTCTTTTGCTGTCACATTGCACGTTTAAAATGAATGAATTTCATTATATGTACATGATACATCAACAAAATGGAAAAAATCATGATAGGCTCTATAAAATACACTGAATTATACTTTAAGAAGACTATGACCCTATAGATTCAAAGAAAGTATCTCTAAAAGTGACATTTCTTTTTCACAACAAAGAAAGAAATATTAGAAACATATTTTAGTGTTTTCAAAAAGTTTCAAGAGACTGGTCTTTAACAGAAATACAGGAAACCATAATTTGATAAAAGGCTAATGTTAAGGTGTAGATGTAAAGGAAACTTGGTGAAATAAAAAATAGTTCAAGATAACCCAAAACACAACAGCAGACAATAAGTAGATGTAAAATCCTTAGAGTGCTGAATTGACATAGTACAAAATAAATTCAGTAATACCAATTACAAACTGAAATAAATCTGTCCCACAATGAAGAGGAAAAGACAAAAAAAAAAAAAAAATAAAGAGAATGATAGGTAAGAAGGACAGGTATTGAAGATCCAACCTAAGCTTTCAGTTGTTCCAAAAGAATAAACCTGAATTCTCTGAATAGAAACAATTATCAGTGGTAACAGAGAAGTCGACCTTGAACTGAAAGACAGTTTGACTGTATAATTCAAATGAATTTATTGAGCAGTGGATAAAATTAATGAAAGAGACCAACTACTAAACTACTGTCAAGGCTTTTTATTTTAAGGGGAAAGAAGAAACACATAATGGCAAAGTAAATCGGTTTTGTAAAGTGAACTATAATCAGGCTTATTTTTCTCTTAAACACTTGTCTTCTCAAATATTTTGTACTTTAAACACAAAAAGAAAAGAATTCCTTGCCGAGTCAAGTTGTTCCTCATGTCAAAAGACAACAATAAGATATTCTCCTTCATCTTAGAAGATAGCTAACTACTATTAAACTGTCCTAAAACAAACGAGTGATTTAAAGGTGTAATCCAACTTTTCATCTTGAGTTTTTCATGAGAGGGCTGAAGGACAACATAAAAGAACAACATAAATTATACGTTCTATGTATAAGGGATTTTTTTTTGAAAGCATGGTTACAAATCTATATTATAAAAGTCCAATATTGTTTAACAAGATGATTTTTATTCTAAATATAATGATTGTATACTAATGATCTAGGTCCATGGCCAGTGATATTTACAGCCATTATAAGTAATGGAAATTGAATGATTAGATCAGACACTTTCCATTCCAGATTAGAGGAGCCTGTGTGCTGAATATCAGCTCACTACATCATTCAGGAGAAAATTATCAACTTGTGGAAATGGATGGAATGAAAGATAAAATGTGTGCACAAAAATTCTTGTTATGCTTATAAAAATTTGGAAGTTGTTATTTGTTCTTTATTATCAAATGCAAGCTTAATTATGTATTTATACAATTCTTAATATTAATGAGTTAAAACATGACTCCTACATTCAAACACTATGGAATGTAAAAGTAAAAGTCTATCAAACAAAAGATAAAGCATGATAGAAATGGCAAAAACAACTTAGCATAGTGCATAAAACAAAATTGTGAAAATAGGAATGTACTTATCTGTTACTATAACAGATATCAAGGGTTAACCCTCTCACCCATTAAAACCTCAAATTCTATAATGTGATTAAAACAATCATCAAGGTTTGTTACTTTGAATTCTACAATACAGAAATAGTAAAAGAAAAGGCAAATAAAGATTTACAAATTAAATCAACACACAAAAAACTGAAGAGACTTTTAATGGGAAAATATGCGTATTTTCACAATGATCACAGTTATAATTTATGACAAAGTATAAGCAGTTCTTAATTTGTATGTATCAAACATCACACCATCATATAAAGCAAGTGGAGGGATAATGTGACATGTGTACAAGTGTACTGAATTATCAGCTCTCTGTGTGTGATCAAGTAAATAGTTATAAAGAGTAAAATGAATAACTACATTGCACTTTTCATAAAAGAATGTGACTTATTGCAAACATATACAGATCAGTTGTAAACAAGTGACCATAGACTACATAGGCCACTGAAAACTCATAAACAGAAGAGAACTCTTAAAGGAATAAACTTAACATGGAGGCAAACATAACTGAATAATAAAACAAAAACCAAAAACTAAGTATATTCTGTTTATTAGAAATCACTGGCAAATGAAATAATAATCAAAATCTGTTTTTGTTTGTTAAAATTATGACAAAGACTTGAAATATTCAATACATAAAAATCTCATAACAGGAATAGCTACCAACTATAGAAATATGAGAAGATGATATGTTAACATTTATAACATTTATCTAATATGAAATACATGTAGTCAAGAACTCTGTAGAAAAAGTTCAAACTCTCTAATAATTATAAAAGATATAGTAAAGTCAGAAAATATTTTCACTTCTCAAAATTTGAAAACAATAAAAATATATAATATTCAATATCGACAAGGGCAGGCTGAACTGGACACTCTGTCTAGTGGGAGTGTAACTGCTAACAATATTTCTGGAAACAAATATGTTAGTATCTGCCTCTACACATTAGTTTCTCTTTTAAGCATGTTTTCTAAGGACATTATCAGATAAATGTACAAGTAATTTTATGTTAGTGTGCTCATTACCTGACCCACCATAATAATGAAAAATTTAAACAAACTGAATATCCAACATTGGAAGAATGGTTTAATAATTATTGTACAATTGAGAAAAGTAATTGTATTTAAACATTAAAATACATATTTTTGTAGAATATTTATGGGTGATGTAGATTAAAACAAAGCAGGATACAAAGCTGCATATTTGCTACATGTCATGGCAGACACATTCGCTTATTACGAGTCCATCCTCTCCTTCCGTTATATTAGCAAAATCCTCATAGGAATTTATGAAAATAAACCCATTCTTCAGAGCTAAAATAAAATTTAGGTCAAAAAGAAAAACAAAAAATGTGGGCAGAGTAGCAAACTGGGCATAACTGACAACAAATGAATAAGCTAGATTAGGTAGAAAAAACCTGTCAGGATGCAGCACAGTTTGGAAGAGAAGAAAAAAAAGAATGAAATAGAGGCCAAGACATAGAGGATGAATCCGGAGGAAAGGGAAGGAGAGAGGAGAACATTGGAAAAGAGAGTAGTAAAATGGCATGGATTGTCAAACTGAAAGGACACCGCAGTGCTCAAGCAGTGCAAATTTAAAAATATTCTTTGGGGTGGGCATGGTGGCTCGTGACTGTAATAGTGATATTTTGGGAGGCCAAGGTGAGAAGGTCACTTGAGACCAGGAGTTTGAGACCAGCATGGACCACATAGTGAGACCCTGTCTCTATTAAAGAAAAATAAAATAAAATAAAATAGCCAGATGTGGTGGTGCATAGCTGTAAGTCCTAGCTACACTAGAGAGGCAGGGGTGGGAAGGTTACTTAAGCCCAGAAGGGTGAGGCTGCTGTGAGCTATGATCTTGCCACTGTACTCTAGCCTAGGTGACAGAGCATGACTTTGTCTCTAAAAAACAAAGCAAAACAAAACAAAGCCCCCCAAATTTTTGGCACCTGATATAGATGGGTCTTTGCTCTGGTCCTTATAGGTGTCCCCAGTTCTCCAGGATCCTGTCAGTCTGCCCTCTACCCTCAAAGCAAGGTCCCCAAGCCCAGAAATAGACTCCCTGTGGAGAATGGAGGAAGGAATAGGAGATGTACAGGACTGGACCATGCCTGGTAACACTTCTACTTACCATGCTGCTCTGTGTGCCTCACTGGTTTCCATTTCTGGGCATGGGGCATTTTGGAAAGTCAGGACCCTCAGTACTGTTCTCACTTTTGTGATTCAACTTTCCTAAACGTCCTGCCAGTCATGCTGGGCTGTATCTTTCCTTTTCTCTTCAAATCAGTTGACTTTCTTTTTGATGATTCTTCAGTTTTTCATCCACCAAGACTTTCCCTTTTCTCCTTTATGTTTGTTTGTTAGTTTATATTCTGTGTGGCTCTGCTTCAGCTAATTTTCCTATTATTTTCATGCAAGGCAGAGCAGTCTTCTGTGTCTGTTGAACCAGCAATTTTGAAATCAGAAATCCTAGTGTATCTTTTAGCACGTTAATCAGTGGAGGATTAGTCAGGAAATACAGTGTGGGAGAGGTTGATTAAGCTAAGTGGACAAACAGGTACCTTGATCTCATGCCAGACATTATAGACAGGAAACTCAGGGCAGCAACACCAGTCTCCTGAGCATGAGAGATGCTAAGATCCTGTACCTTGATTGCAAATGGCTCAGACACTGGGTGGGGCCAAGTGCGTGACTAGAGGCATCAAACATTTTGATTGAGTAGGGCTGGAAAAGCAGGGCAATTGTTACTCTCTGAATGCTGTTCAACTAACTAAGCCTGATTGCCAGTAAAGGCTGGGAGTCCTGTATTTCCCACTGGATGCCTGTCTGAACAGTGACCTTCTGGCATCTCTTTTTAAAATTTATTCTGGTAAAAAACACATCACATAAAATCTGCCCTCTTAAATCTTTAAGTGTACAGTACAGTATTCTTAACTATATGCACATTGTAGAGTATGCAATATTTTCCTTCTGAGACTGGCTTATTTTACTCATCGAATATCCATGTTGCTGCATATGGCAGGATTTTCTTATTTTTTTTTTTTAACTCTGTATAGAATTCCATCTTACCACGCTTTCTTTACTGAGTCATCCATCAATGCACATTTAGGGTGTTTCTCCCGGCTATTATAAATAATTTGCAATGAATATGGGAGTGCAAATGTCTCCTTGAGATCTTGATTTCAATCCTTTTGAATAAATACCCAGAAGTGGAATTGCTGGATCATATGACAGTTCAATTTTTACTTTTTTTGTGTGTGAAATCTCCATACTTTTTTAACCAGCTGCACCATTTCACATTTCTACCAGCAATGGTTTCAGTTTCTCCACGTTCTTGTGAACACTTACTATTTTCTTCTCTCTCTCTTTTTTCTTTTTGCTAATGGTCATCCTGACAGGTGTGAGGTGATGTCTAATTTTGATTTGCATTTTCTTGATGCTTAGTGATGCTGACCATCTTTACATATACCTGCTCCCATATGTAAGTCTTCTTTGGAAAAATGTCTATTCAAGTCCTTTGCCCATTTTTAAAATCAGGGTGTTTTGTTTGTATTTTTTGGTTTTATTTTCTTCCATTCTGTACCTTGCCTTTTCAATCTGTTGGTAGTTTCTTTTGCTGCACAGAAATCTTATAGAGCAATGTAGTCCTACTTGTCTATTATTTTTTGTTGTTGTTGCCTGTGCTTTTGGTGTCAAATTCAGTAAATTATTGCCAAGATCAATGTTATTAAACTTTCCTTCTTTTTTTTTTTTTTTTTTTTTTTTTTTTTTAGGAATTTTATGTTTCAGGTGTTACATCTGAATCCATTTTGAGTTGTTGTTTTTCTGTAGGGTGCAAATAAGGGTCAAATTTTAAACTTTTTCATGTTAATATCCAGTTTTGCCAACACCATTTGGTGAATGGACTATCCTTTAACTTTGTGTAGTCTTGGTTTCCTTTCCAAAGAGTATTTGATCATATATACATGGATTAATCCCTGGGCTTTCTATTCTGTTCCACTGGCTTATATGTCTGTCTTTATGCTATTTTGATTATGGTAGCATTATAATATATTTTAAAGTCAGGAAATTTGAGACCTAGAGGTTTATTTCTCTTTCTCATAAATATTTTGGCTATTTAAGTTCCTTTGTGGTTCCATATGAAATTTAGAATTGTTTTTCTACTTCTGCAAAATAAAGGACATTAGGATTTTGAAAGGGATTGAATTGAATTTGTAGATTGCTCTGGAATAGTATCACAATTTTGGAAATATTATGTCTTTCAATCCATGAACATGAATGTCTTTCCATTTATTTGTGACTTCATTTCAGGAATGTTTTGTAGTTTTCAGTATACAAGTCTTTCAGTTCCTTAAATTTATTCTCAAATATCTTATTCTTATTGATGCTATCATAAATAGAATTGTTTTCTTATTTTCCTTTTCATATATTTTTGTTAGTGTTTAGAGACACAACTGGTTTCTATGTTGATTTTATGTTGTGCAACTTTTCTGAATTTGTTTATTAGTTCTAGCAGTTGTCTCTGTGTGTGTGGTCTTTAAGGTTTTCTACACATAGGATCACATTATCTGAGAATAGAGATAATTTTACTTCTTTCTTTCTAATTGGGTTACCTTCTATTCTTTATCTTGTCTAATTATTGTGGCTAAAATTTCCAGTATTATGTTGAACAAAAACAGTGAAACTGCACATTCTTGCCTTGTTCCTGACCTTAGAGAAAATTTTCAGTTTTTTTAATTTTTAAGTTGATGTTGGTTGTGGGCTTTTCTTATGTAGCCTTTATTATGTTAAGATAATCTTCTATTCTTGTTTTTTGAGTGCTTTTATCATGGTGATTAAATTTTGGCCAAAACATTCCCTTTGAAAAGTGGCACAAGATAAGGATGCCCTCTCTCACCACTCCTATTCAACATAGTATTGGAAGTTCTGGCCAGGACAGTCAGGCAAGAGAAAGAAATAAAGGCATTCAAACAGGAAGAGAGGAAGTCAAATGATTTCTGTTTGAAGATGATATGATTGTATATTTAGAAAACCCCATCATCTCAGCCCCAAAACTCCTTAAGCTGATAAACAACTTCAGCAAAGTCTCGGGATACAAAATCAATGTGCAAAAACCACAAGCATTCCTATACACCAATAATAGACAAACAGAGAGTCAACTCATGAGTGAACTCCCATTCACAATTGCTACAAAGAGAATAAAAGACCTAGGAATACAACTTACAACAGATGTGAAGGACCTCTTCAACGAGAACTAGAAACCACTGCTCAACAAAATAGGAGAGAACACAAACAGATGGAAAAACATTCCATGCTAATGGATAGGAAGAATCAATATTGTGAAAATGGCCATACTGCCCAAAGTAATGTATAGATTCAATGCTATCCACATCAAGCTACCATTGACTTTCTTCACAGAATTAGAAAAAAACTACTTTAAATTTCATATGGAACCAAAAAAGAGCCTGCATTGCCAAGACAATCCTAAGCAAAAAGAACAAAGCTGGAGGAGGCATCATGTTACCTGAGTTCAAACTATACTGCAAGGCTACAGTAACAAAAACAGCATGGTAGTGGTACCAAAACAGGTATATAGACCAATGGAAGAGAAGAGGCCTCATAAATAATGCCACACATCTACAAACATCTGATTTTTGACAAACCTGATAAGAACAAGCAATGGGGAAGGATTCCCTATTTAATAAATGCTTCTGGGAAAACTGGCTAGTCATGCAGGAAACTAAAACTGGACCCCTTCCTTACACCTTATACAAAAATTAACTCAAGATGGATTAAAGACTTAAATGTAAGACTGAGAACCATAAAAATCCTAGAAGAAAACCCAGGCAATACCATTCAGGACACAGGCATAGTCAAAGACTTCATGACTGAAACACCAAAAGCAATGGCAACAAAAGCCAAAATTGACAAATGGGATCTAATTAAAGAGCTTCTGCATAGCAAAAGAAACTATCATCGGAGTTAGCAGGCAACCTACAGATGGGAGAAAATTTTTGAAATCTATCCATCTAACAAAGGGCTAATATCCAGAATCTACAAGGAACTTAAACAAATTTACAAGAAAAAAAAAAAAAAACAAAACAAAGAACTCCACCAAAAAGTGGGCAAAGGATATGAACAGACGCTTCTCAAAAGAAGACGTTTATGTGGCCAATAAACATATTAAAAAAAAAGCTTATCATCACTGGTCATTAGAGAAATGCAAATCAAAACCACAATGAAATACCATCTTATGCCAGTTAGAATGGTGCTCATTAAAAAGTCAGGAAGCAACAGATGCTGGAGAGGATTTAGAGAAATAGGAACGCTTTTACACTGTTGATGGGAGCTCAATCATTGTGGAAGACAGTGTGGCAATTCCTCAAGGATTCAGAACTGGAAATACCATTTGACCCAGCAATGCCATTACTGGGTATATACCCAAAGGATTATAAGTCATTCTACTATAAAGAAACGTGCACACGTATGTTTATTGCAGCGCTATTCACAATAGCAAAACTTGGAACCAACTCAAATGCCCATCAATGATAGACTGGACAAAGAAAATGTGGCATGTATACACCATGGAATACTATGCAGCCATAAAAGGGGATGAGTTCATGTCCTTTGCAGGGACATAGATGAAGTTGGAAACCATCATTCTAAGCAAACTATCACAAGGACAGAAAACCAAACACTGCATGTTCTCACTCATAGGTGGGAGCTGAACAATGAGAACACATGGACACAGGGCAGGGAACATCACACACAGGGGCTTGTCAGTGGGTGGGGGGCTAGGGGTGGGATAACATTAGGAGAAATACCTAATGTAGATGATGGGTTGATGGGTGCAGCAAACCACCATGGTACGCGTATACCTATGTAACAAATCTGCACTTTCTGCACATGTATCCCCAAATTTAAAATATATCTATATCTATCTATCTATCTGTATACATATAGATATATATATGGTTGTTTGTGTTTTTGTTTGTGTTTTTCGGTTTTATTTTCTTCCATTCTGTCATTTCCCTTTTCAATCTGTTGATAGCTTCCTTTGCTGCACAGAAATCTTACAGAGTAACGTAGTCCTCCTTGTCTATTATTTTTTTTTGTTGCCTGTGCTTTTGGTGTGTATGTATATATATATATATATCTCGGTTTCATTGAATTTTTTCCATTGTTTATATCTTCTTTATTTCATTTATTTCTGTGCTAATCTTTATTACTTCCCTCCTTCTGCTAACTTTGGGTTTAGTTTGTTCCTCATTTTCTAGTTCCTTGAGGTGTAAAGTTAGGTTGTTGACTTGAGATCTCCTTTTTCAATGTACGTATTTACCTCTATAAACTTTCCTCTTAGTAGTGTGTTTGCCTAATCTCATAAGGTTTGATATGTTATGTTTTTGTTTTCATGTCTCAAGAAATTTTCTAATTTCCCTTTTCTTTGACCTATTGGTTGTTCAAGAGTGTGTTTATTTTCTACATATCTGTGAATTTTCCAGCTTTCCTTCTGCCATTGATTCCCAGTTTCACTCCACTGTAGTCAGAAAGGATACTTGGTATGCTTTCAGTCTTCCTAAATTTTCTAAGACTTGTTTTGTGACCCACAGAACAGTGACTTATCCACAGAGTGTTGCATGTGCACTTCCGGAGAATGTGCCTTGGCTGCTGTTGGGAGAATATTCTGCATATGTCTGCTAGGTCCCTTAGTCTCTCTCTTTTATTTTATTTTTCTATGAGTGAGTACAACTTTATAGAGATTATGAGACCAATGTGGAGAATATTGAAAATAGAAGTGGGATAAATAATATGGAGACTATCAAAACAAGAAGCTGGAGTGTACAAAATACCTTTCACTGATATATGTCAGTGAACTGGAATGAGGGAGTTCAAGGTGCTGAAACTTGCAGCCCTTTCCTACCCATAACTTTCTCTTATTACCTGCGATTCAAGCTTTTTATGGGGCCTCAGAACCTTCACAGCAAAACAGGCCTCTGTGTGCAGTTCAGAAGAAAACCCATTCCCTTTCAGTTGGGCTATCTCCTTTCATCTTATGGTTGAGGCACCAGTCAAGCAAAAGTAGCTTCTTGCAAGTATCCCAAAGCTGAAATCACCTAATTTAGGAGAATAAATCCTCCCAGGCAAGCTAGAAAAATAACAAGTATGTACAGCACAAGGGGATATTTGGATTTATTTCTTTATCTAAAGAGATAGTCACTGTTTTGGGCCTAAACCTGCTTTGGGAATTTCGTAGAATTCTGTTCTCGTTTGCCTAGAGATCCATTAGGAGCATTTATAAAAACTTCGGGGCCTTGGCTGGATTTTGCTAGAATCTCTGCAGCATGTCAATAAAGGCCCCCTTTCTGAAACCATATGCAAAACACTGAGGGGACCCCACAGGAGCTTCTCAAATGAAATTTCCATTTTTCAAAACTGACGTTTTAGTTCCCATGATCATTAGAAGATTTGCCTCTGAAAGCGAAACAGTTTCTTCCCCTGATGTTTCTTTCCTACTAAATATACAGGCAGCGGAATGGATTTCTCTGGGGTGCTTGGAGTGGTTCACACATATATGAATGTGCACCATTTGCATTCACTTTGTGTATTTGGTAATAGCTACATCATTAGTGTCTGGGTTAAACACTAATCTCTTCAAAGGCAGAGACACCAGCAGATTCTAGTGGGCTTTGGCATTTTTGCGGGCTGATTCCGTGAGGGAGGTGAGAAATATAGGAAGCAATTAACCAACAGTGAGAGCCTGTGCTTAGGGGCGCCCTGTCACAAGACACTTCGATGAGAGGAATCCACAGGTCTCTTGGCTCAGCTTGCACTCAGCACCTGTAGAACAGCTAACAGGAGGTGGTCTCTGGATTTTTACCAGCAACTCTTCTTTTATGACAAGTTTCTAAAGAGTTTTTTACCAAGGAAAGTCAACTTTGTAGGGCCAGCTTTAGATCTTCGGTGATCCACGGTGGCTGAAAGCACCTGACCACAGATTTTTTTGCTCCCACCATGAGGGTTCCCTAGTCCCTTCAAGACCCAGATTGGAAGAAGCCTCACCCAACCAGTTGCAGCCACCAGCTCTGTCTGTGCTTCTACCCCAGTGGCTGCTGTCTTGGGCCCATGGTGGTGCCTTCTCTGGACTGGAACTCTTTCCTGTTATGCCTGAATGTGTCTTTTCTTATGCATGCCTATGACTGTTGCAAAATCTCAGAGAAGATAATGAGTGATAAACATGTTGGCAGAGTGTAAAATCTAGTGTTTCTCATTCTACTGCACCCCCTGCCATGGCCTGGGGTGGAGTCTTGCTACAAGGGTTCCCACTGGTAGTAAGATGTCCTGGAGTACATCAGGGCTGGGTCTTTTCTGTATGTTCTAAAAGTGCCTTTGTAGGTTTCCCTCATAGGGCCATTTTCCCCTTAATATTAAAGTGTGTCAGTTTAGCCTCTAGGAAGGCAGTGGTTGAATTACAAGCATGAGGCTATCCCTCCTCATAAGCTCAGATTCATTTAGCCTGTGTTTGTGCTTCAGTGGCTTTTATACACTATTGAACTTCATAGCAAATTCATGGAGAGTATGGGAAAATATTTTTATCCTGTGACAATCTGATAGAATGGAATCTGTTTAAATAAAATCAGCATCCAGCCTTACCTTTGGCAGGAGTGGTCATGCCATCTGGAAGGCAGGGCTGATGGGAAGCTCTCAGGCAGCATGTTCACACTCTCTGGCCTTGACATTTACTCACTGGGTTGCAGGGGGAACTCATTTGGGTTCCCCAATTCTAACATAGCGTACTTTCTTATTTGAAATTCTGATATGTTTTCAACATTAAAACAATTCCAAGCTTTTTATAATTTGGGAAATTCTTTCATTCATGCTACCTCGGGAATCATTATTATCTTTTTATAGGTAACTAAATTCAGAGGGGTCACATGGCTTCCCTAAGGTCACACTGCTAAGAACTGAGAACTGAAATTTTTTTATTTTACGTTCACTGCTCTTTTATAACATACATTTATGGATTTGAATCTATCTGACAGAGTCTAGCTAGATTCCAAGATAGAGATTGCACAGAGATGGTCAGATTGGAGAGTTATTTACAACTGATGAGATTTTTAAATTTCTGACTTAAGATTGAATAGACCTTTGTCCATCCATGATGCAGGTCTTCAGAAATCAAAAACATGTTTCCCCACCCTCTCATATGTACTTTCTACTGGGCTATATTTTCCTGGTTAATTATGAATTCTTTTATAAATTAAAAAAAGCAGGCATGGTCCCTGTTTTTTATAGAACCCGTGATCTAGTGGAGAAGTCAAATATTGAATGGAAAGTACACAATAGCAGTGAAGAAATGAGCCTTGGTGACTTGTGACAGCAGGACTTAAGGTGGTCTGGGGATTCAATGAAGACATGCCCCAGGAAGTGTCTTTGTTGAAAACCAGGATAGGCTGCACATATAGCATTGTATGGGAAAAAAGGCACTTGGGGTTTTCTTTGAGAAACCAGAAGTTCACTGTGGCCAAAGAGCAAAGAGAACTAGGAAGAGCGACATGAGGTGAACCATTCTGAATGTAGAGAACATCTTGGCTTGTGAGGAGTCACCCAGCATGTTCATAAGGTTATTTGATGCCTGACTCAAGACAGTAGCACTGTACTGGAGTTTCCTGTGGGTAAAGAGTGTTCCCCACAGCCATGGCTAGCATTTTGTAGGACTGGCTTCAACATTGGTATGATAGAGTTGGCCAGCTGAGGATTATTGGAGTTCACAGGCCAGGATTGCTGTGGACCATTGCTAGGGTACTGAAGACACTGGAGTGTTCCTTGGTTTTAAATGGCCTTCAGTAGGTTCTATTCCTGCATTTGGCTTGGGGAAATGTTACTCCTTGAAAAAATACCCTACCAAGGAGACGAATTTGCATTTTGGTCTATCTAGTTGTGATAAAAAAAATACATACAATTTTAGCTTTTTTGTCTTTATAGTTTCTTAGAGTTTATATGTAGCAAATACCCTTAATGAAACTCAAATCTAAACTTTTCTTAGAGTTCCTATGTCTCATTACTTTATGCAAATTTTAAGTAATGCACGACCTTGAATATCTTGCAACATGGTGGCTCATAATTAGGCAACCTTCTTGGTGGATGTGATTAGGTATCCACTGCCAAAGGGAAAGGAAATATGAAAAATATTATTTGGGGTCAGAGTTGCAAGTTCTCTACTTGGTCATTTCAGCAGAAGTAGACCAGCACTGAGAATACAGGCATTCTATGTACTGGTGATGAGTTGAGGAGATACAAAGTCAATAATTGTTGATTGATATGGCAGTGGTGTATCTCTCATGTTATGGTGTTTAAGCCTCTTTCATTTGGCTAGCTATGTGTAGGAACAACTAGAAATAAAATAAAGCACACAGTTGGCCATGGAACTACAGCTACTATTGCCTACCTTATTCAATCCTTAAAGGCTGCTTTTCTGGATTGGTTAGATTCTAGGATATTGTATTGGGCCATAATCCCAGTGGTGGAGCTTTCAAAGAAAGTGAAGATCTGTGTGATCTCTTGAAGTGGACCTGTGGACATTATTCCTTCCAATAATCAGGAGAAGATAGCCTTTCTGTTGCTGCTTCTCTTAGAGAAAGCTCAGCCATTTGTGGTTTTCTCTTTGTTGCCTCATTCTGAATGAGCTGTCTTCCAAAATAACTAATTAAAATAAGCATCTTTTACTTGAGAAAGACTAAGGCTTATGGCCGATACTCTGAGTCTCCATTGAGTCTTTTGCTTCTTGTTGGCTAATGTGTTTTTCCCTTGTTATAGTCATGAGGCCTGTGACTCAACTATGGGCTGTGCAGTGGGAATATACTAAGCAAACCTTTCTAGATTCTACAGGATTCTTTAGCTTAAGCAGAGAGTGTCCACTTCCCTCTGTGGCCTGCATTGAAAAGCTCGGCTCATTATGGTTAGATCTAGGCCCAAAAAATATCCAGTGTTTTTTGTGTCATTTTCTGGTCATGCATTTCTCTCAGGGATCTTAAGGAAAATGGACTGAGAGCAAGATTCAGGTGTTCCTGGGTACCTGACCTAATTGTAACATAATCTCTCACTTAATTTAACCTAACTACATTTACAGATACTATGGCTTGACTTTTTTTTGTAGAAATTTTCTATTAACAAACAACTACCTCCTGCTAAATATAAAATGTATTAGATCAGAGTACAAGATCTTAAAAACCTGCTAAATATAAATTTTATTAGATCCAATAATTGAGAGCAAGATCTTAACAACCATCAGTATCATTAGACATACTGAAGTAACTTCTCTTGACTTTGTAATTGGCTGTTTTATATTGAGAAATATACTCAGAATATTTACTAGGATCACAACCCTTTTCCACAATGCACTTCCATAGCAGTGGTTATTCAGGTTGCAAAAGATGAAGATGAACTCAATGACTCTATAGAGTCTTTTAGGTGACTAGAACCAAGGAGCCATCCATAGATTTCTATTTATGTACAAAGAGGTAAAATAACTCTGAGAAAGAAGAGCCACTGAGCAGGACCAGAAGGCAGCAAAGGTCCTTGTACACAATTCTTTGGTGATGGGTTTTCATTTCAGGTAAACAAGCTGGATTAAAAAAAAAAATTTAAATGTATTTTACTTCCTGGGGGTGTTTGCATTATATGAGAGGAAATTGGAGAAGTTGATTATTTCCGGGTGTTAACAAAGCATCTCAGGGGTATCACCTCTCAGCACAGTTATAGAAAACCTATTTTACCGCAGTAGGGTGGAGTAGACTAGGAGGGTCCAGGACCTGGAACCCAACCTGACTCCTGATGGGGGATCTTGGATAACAGATCCAGCCTAGACCTTGGGAAAATGTCCAGCCAAACAGATAGGTGAGAGTGTCCAAAGGGAAAAAAAGCAGTCAGAGAAGAGTTGTGAGTGTGGTCTAAGGAACTTGTAGGGAGTCGAGACAAATGCATCATGGATGACCTCAGAATTGTTTCTATCCCAAGTGCAAATGGACAGTAGAAAACAGTGTTCACTAGATAGCAGTGAGCACTCAGTTAGGACCAAAAGGGAGGACTTCATTCCCTGGTAGGAAGACAGAAAGAACAAGGCCAGGCTAATGCTTAGAGGACTGGATCAACAAGAAAAGAGTGAAGACAAAGATGCAGACCAAGGAAGCAATGTGGGGACACAATTATGATAAACAGGCCCAAGGGGGTGAAGAAGGCAGAGTCCATTTTTACCATGGACACTGGATTAGATTCAGTGATGGAACTGAACCTGTTGAATTATTCCATCTTTTTAAGAAATATTTGTTGAATATTTTCAATATGCCAGGTACTATTCTAGACATAAGGGATACAATAGTGACCAAGACAGGCATGATATCCATCCATATGCTATCCTTATTAGATTAGCTCAATAATAAATGAAGAAAAAGATAAAGTATGTTTTAACTTCGCTTATTGGTTTTTTACAATTGAAAAAACCAATTGAATTAAATATTGAAGAAACAAATAAGGAAAAGACAAAGAAGTAGAAACAACCATAAAGCCCATACTTAAAAATTCCACAAAGTAAAAAGTATAATTCTCCTGCTCCCCTCCCACCCCAAATATGGTTTATCCATTTTCAATCATTTTTAAATAAATGATTGAATCTAAAGATAAAATGTCTAAAGATAAAATAAATGTCTAAAATAAATATCTTCAGATTTTTATTTAAATGTCCAGCCTGGGTAACATTTGAACAAAGAAAGTAGAAAAATATTTGTTTTTATAGTTTCCTGAAATGATCTAGTATATGCCAGATAGCCTACGACCTAGTTCTAGCCCTGTTTAAACCCTCACTCATGTTGTAAACTAGTGGGAAAAAGATATTTAGGTATAAATTATAAAAGTTCATGCTGACTTGTATATACCTATGCACTGTGGTAAGCAGTTTGGCTTTATTACTTGACAATACGTTATGGACAACTTTCCAACTCTGTAAATATAAATCGGCCTCGTTATTGTAATAGTTGCCTGTTACCCATAGCATGGATGTTCCATAACATATTCAACAATTTCCTTCTTGATAGGCTCTTTATTTCCAGCTCTTAATTATAGACAATTAATGTTGCATTTTATATCTCTTCTGTGTAAAATCCTAACTGGTTCCAGAGCATAGGCACACACCCAGAGGTTGGGTTCAAAAGTAGGAATCACATGGGAACAGAGACAGGAAGGAGGTTGGGAAAAGGCCTCTGAGAGGCACATGGAACCTTTCTTCCCATGTCATCTCACATGGACAATCAATAAATTGGACCATGATTATTGATTAAGCTCACTCTCTGGGATTGTGCCCCTATTTCAGAAGTAAGAGTCCCTCATTCTGTCTGTGGTTTCTTTAAGAACCAGGGGAGTACCTTTGAGAAAGCTTGGTGGTCGTGGCAGGAGTGTTCTACCAGAGTGAAATTTCTTGGTGGGAGAGGAATGTACTTCAGTCAAAAGACAGAAACTGGAAGAAAAAAGGAGAGGAAACAAAGAAATATTTTTACAAGGTTAATAAGAATAAGCTTTGAAGAAGTTTGATGCCATAACTGAAAGCACTTAGTTTTCCATTAAGCTGGAAGTTCATGAAAAATGTCTTTTTCTGGAATGTGAGAGTCGATTTCTGCTTATTTTCTTTCCAAGTTCTATTTAAGAGAGGATAGCCTGTAGCAAAAATTAAGCTTCAGGACTCCAGAAATTGCATGCCTGTGTCAATATTCCAGTCCTTCCATTCCCCAGCAGATCACCCGCCATGGTACAACCACATGCTTGACAGATTTTTCATTTCAGATTTTGAATATGTTTTCTGAGGGAAAAAAAGTACTATTTTATTGCAGAAAATATTAGCAAGAGTGGTACTCCAAGAATCTTTGAAAAGGCAAGATAAGCCAGTCTCATTATTTTCCTATTATAGCATTCTCACTATTGGCTTTTTCATTATGCTCATTGTCGTTTAGGTCATCCTGATACTCCCCACACCCCCCACTGTATTTTATTATCCTCTTCTGTGACTTTTAACATTTGGCAAACAAGAGGGTCATTCATCATCCCAGGGTGTCAGTAAGGGCATCAGAAACTGTGCAAATGTTGCCTGGTGGAACGTGGTCCTTTACACATGGTTTTCATTTGTATTTTGTTATTGTTGTTCAATTTGCTACTTTCTCTTCTTTACATTTCAAGCTATTGGATAGAGTCCATGAAAGTTAGCCTAGAAGCCCTCATTGTGTCTCACATGGAGCTATGATGAAGGAGAAATTCAGTAAATGAGGGACTTTTAAACATGACCTTCAGAGGAATTGAAGCAAAGAAAAAAGATGGGGACAGAATACCTGGGCATGAGGCTCTACCACAGACTACATGTGTGGGTAGGATTGTGTGGCTTATCAGGAAGCCCACTTAGGGCACTTAGCAGCCTCATGTTCATGAAAGACTCAGATTTAGTCTTTGCCATCTCCAGTGCGAGGATGATTATAGAGACACATCATACAGAATAAAGAGGATGCAACTTTTAAAGCTTATATCCTTTTATGAGACTGTATTGTCTGCAATGGATACTGAATTTTGTAAATAAAATAGTATTAGGTTGGTGTAAAAGTAATTGTGGTTTTTGCCATTGAAAGTAATGGAAAAAACTGCAATAATTCCATTTGCACCAACCTAATAATTGTCTTATGGTCAGGGTAATTATATTGCATACATGTTTGTACTTTTTTTGTTTTGTTTTGTTTTGGACGGAGTCTTGCTCCGTCACTCAGGCTGGAGTGCAGTGGTGTGATCTCGGCTCATTGAAACCTCTGCCTCTCAGGTTCAAGCGATTCTCCTGCCTCAGCCTCCCAAGTAACTGGTATTACAGGCATCCACCACCACCCCTGGCCAATTATTATTATTATTATTATTTTGTATTTTTAGTAGGGACAGGGTTTCACCACATTGGCCAGGCTGGTCTCGAGCTCCTGACCTCAGGTGATCCACCTGCCTTGGCATCTCAAAGTGTTGGAATTACAGGTGTGAGCCACTGCATGGCCCATGTTTGTACTTTTAAAAACAACTTTATTGGCCGGGCGCGGTGGCTCAAGCCTGTAATCCCAGCACTTTGGGAGGCCGAGACCGGGCGGATCACTAGGTCAGGAGATCTAGACCATCCTGGCTAACACGGTGAAACCCCGTCTCTACTAAAAAATACAAAAAACTAGCCGGGCAAGGTGGCGGGTGCCTGTAGTCCCAGCTACTCGGGAGGCTGAGGCAGGAGAATGGCGTAAACCCGGGAGGCGGAGTTTGCAGTGAGCTGGGATCCGGCCACTGCGCTCTGGGCGACAGAGCCAGACTTTGTCTCAAAAAACAAACAAACAAACAAACAAAAAAAAACAGCTTTATTGTAGTATAATTGCTGTACAACACAGCACATATTTAAAGTGCACAAGGTACTTGTATGGACCTATGCTTTTATCTATTGGATAAAATACATAGGAGTGGAATTGATAGATCATATTGTAGATGAATGTTTAATTTTTAAAGAAATTGCCAAAGTTATTCCAAGTGGTTGTATCAATATCCAACACTTTGAAAGATTAGTTTTCTTTTCCATTCTAATATATGTATAGTAATAAGGGTATTTACATTTTTAAAGTATATTAATCATTGGCAATGATTAACATATTTTCATTTGCTTATTTGACATACATATACCTTCTTTGGTGAAATATTTTTTCAAATATTTTTCTCATTTAAAAAATGCATATTTATTTACTATTGAGTTGTAAGAGTTCTTTATATATTCTACATAAAGTCTTTTTTTACCATCTTTAGACTTTGAATAGATATGTGTGCAGATATATATATATATACACATACATATGTGTATATAACATACACCTATGTGTGTATGTATATATGTATGTTATACATACATATTTGTTTCTGACTTGTCTTTAACAGTATCTTCTGAATAGTAGAAGTGTTAAATTCTGATGAAATCCAATTTAAAAATTTGTTCCCAAGACCACCCCAGATTTGGTGATTTGCTAGGAGAACTCACAGGGCACAGGATGCAATTATACTCATGCCCAAAATTTATTACAGTAAGAGGATACAAAGAAAGATAAGCAAAGATAAAGGTATATAGCCAAAGTACAGAAGAACTAGACATAAGCTTCCAAGAGTCCATTCCCCATGGAGTCACTCAGGATGCACTCAATTCCTGCAGCATCAAATTCAACAGGTGCCAAGTGTTGCCAATGAGGGACACTCTTTAGAGACTTAGTGCTCAAGATTTTATTGGAAGCTGAGCATGTAGGCGCCCTCATGCTAGCATGCACCAATGATTCCAGACTCCCAGAAGGAAAGCAGATGTTCAACATAAATCATATTGTTTGTAGAAACAGTGTAGGCTCAGTGGGCTACTCTTAGCAGTTGGGAATGGTGGAAAGCCTCTTGAAGTCCAAGTTCTGAGGTATCAATGATGAGCCATGACTGCAAGCAGGCCTTTCTAAGGATAGCAGTCTAAGAAAGTCTATCCTTTCTAAGCATATAGTCCTGCTATATTAACTCTTTTCTGTATATTTTCTAGATCATACTTTTGGTATTGTATTTAAGAAATACTCTCCTAAGCCAAGGTCACAGAGATTTTCTTTTGTGTTTTCTTCTAGAAGTTTTATGATTTTTATTTGTACATTTAAGTCTCTGATCCATTTTGAATTACTTTTACATGGTGCTAGATAGGGATGGAAGTTCACCTGTTTATGTATGAATTGCCAATTTTTTTAGCACCATTTGTGGAAAAGACTACCTCCTCCCCACTGAATTGCCTTTGCGCCTTTACTGAAAATCAGTTGTCCATATATGCATGGGTATATTTCTAGACTCTCTGTTCTGTTTTATTGACCTAAGTGTCCTTTACATCAATACCACATAGTCTTCATTGCTGTAGCTTTACAGTAAGTCTTGAAATCAGGTAGTATTGTCTCTCCAAATTTGTTCTTTTTCAAATTTGGTTTGGCTTTTCTAGATCCTTTGAATTTCCATGTAAATTTTAGATTCAGTTTATCAATTTTAATTTTAAAAACTTTGTGATATTTCGATTAAGACGATGTTGAATTTATTAATTAATTTGAAGAGAATTTACATTCTAACAATATTTCCCCTTTGATCCTTGAATATAATGTATCTCTCCATTTATTTAGTTTTCTCTTATTTCCCTCAGTGGTGTTTTATAGTTTTCACTGTACAGATCTTTCACATTATTTGTCATGCTTAACTCTAAATATTTCATATTTTTGATGCAATTGTAAATGATATTTTTAAATTTGATTTTTTGATTATTTTTCCTAGTATCTCAAAATAAAATAGATTTTTGTATATTGGTGCCCCTTTCTGTGAACTTGATAAGCTCAATTCTCGCTTTTGTAGATTCTTTCAAATCTTTTACATAGATGTTTATATTATCTGTGAATAAAGTAAGAAATATACCACAACTTATTCTCATTCTTCAATTTGGTGTAGAACCTCGAATATAATGTTAAGTAAACCTAAGTAAAATGAATATCCTTGTCTTATTTCTGGAGTTAGCTTACATTTACATAATACTCCATGCAAAACAGCAAAATATACAGTCTCTTCAAGAGCAAAAGGAACATTTACCAAGGCAGAACATGTTCCATGTTCTGGGCCATAAAAACAAGTCACGAGCTTAAAAGGATTCAAGTCATACAAATTGTATTCTGTATATACAAAATGTAGACTGTATATTCTGCTGTTTTGGATGAAGAGCTATGTAAATGTTAATTAAGTTATTCGAGTCTTCAATATCTGTTTCTATTTTCCGTCTAATTATTTTATTCATTATTAAAAGGGGGGTATTAAAATATCTGTCTATATTTTTAATTTTGTCTATTTTTCCTTGTAGTTCTATCAGTTATTGCTTCATGCATTTTGAAACTATTATTAGTTGCATAAATGTTTAGGATTTTTATGTCTCTTTGATAAATTTCCCTTATTATCATTATGAAATGATCATTTGTTATCTTTAGTAACATTATTTGCTCTGAAATCTTCTTTGTCTGATATTAATGTAGCCTGTGTAGCTTTTTTTTATGTTAGTGCTATCTTGGTCTACCTTTTCCCATTGCTTTGATTTTAGTTATTTGTTTTTTGTTGTTGTTCGTTTTTTTTTTTTTTTTGAGATGGAGTCTCGCTCTGTTGCCCAGGCTGGAGTGCAGTGGTGCAATCTTGGCTCACTGCAATCTGTGCCTCCCAGGTTCAAGCGATTCTCCTGCCTCAGCCTCCTGAGTAGCTGGGATTACAGCTAATTTTTGTATTTTTAGTAGAGACGGGGTTTCACCATGTTGGTCAGGCTGTTCTTGAACTCCTGACCTTGTGATCCTCCCATCTCGGCCTCCCAAAGTGCTGGGATTACAGGCAAGAGCCACCGCGCCCAGCCACTTATTTGCATTTTTATATTTGAAGTGCATGTTGTGAAAGCAGTATCTATTTGAGGATCCCTGCTTTATGAAATCTGACACTGCCTTTTAATTGAGGTATTTACACAATTTAACTTTATTATCATTATTAATGTAATTATGATTTATACACACTTTCTATTTGTTTTCTATTTGCCTTAACTGTTTTTTTTTTCCATTTTACCTCTTTTTCTGCCTTTTTTGATTGATTCGATTTTTAAAAATAATTTTCTTTTATTTCCTTTTTTGGCTTGCTAGATGTAGTGATTTGTTTTGTTACCTTAGTGACTGTGTTAAAGTTTATAGTATATATCTTAAACTTACCACAATCTACCTTCAAATAACATTATACCACATCATGTATTGTGTAAAGAACTTTACAACAGTTATACTTCCATTCATCCCCTCGTTTTCTGTATGCTGTTGTTTTTATACATTTTACTCCTATAGTTGTTTTAAGCTCCATGCTATATTATTATTTTTGTTGAAACAATGCTCCTTTAACCGCGCAAGTAATTTAAAAAACTCATATATTTACAAGTTTAGTTGTGGAGTTCTTCATTCTTTTGTGTAGATCTATATTACCATCTGTTATTATCTTCCTTCCACCTAAAGGGCTTCCTTTGACATTTTTTAGTAGTGTAGGTCTGCTAGTGATAAAATTCAGAGGCTGGATATCTAAAAAAGCCTCTCTCTTCATTTTTGAAGAATATTGTTTATTGGGTATAAAATTTTAAATATACAGGTTTATTTTTTCTTTTAGTGCTTTAAGAACGTTACTTTACTGTTTTCTCACTTGTATTGTTTCAATGCAGAGACGTCTGCGCTTTAAAAATAAATCTTTGTTTTATTGTATATAACAAGTCTTTTTTCCCCTCTGTCGGTTTTTAACATTTTATCTTTTTTTAATCATTATTATTATACTTTAAGTTCTAGGGTACATGTGCATAACCTGCAGGTTTGTTACATATGTATACTTGTGTCATGTTGGTGTGCTGCACCCATCAACTCGTCATTTATATCAGGTAAAACTCAGAATGCAATCCCTCCCCCTCCCCCCTCCCCATAATAGGCCCCGGTGTGTGATGTTCCCCTTCCCGAGTCCAAGTGATCTCATTGTTCAGTTCCCACCTATGAGTGAGAACATGCGGTGTTTGGTTTTCTGTTCTTGCGATAGTTTGCTGATGGAGCATTTTATCTTTATCACTGATTTTGAGCAATATGATTATGATGTGCCTTGGTATAGCATTCTTCATGTTTCTTGTGATTGTGCTTCATTCAGCTTCTTGAATTTGTGGGTTTGTAGTTTTCATCAAATTTGGATGGTTTTCAGGTACTTCTGGAAGCAGATTTTCTGGGCCCTGCTTCTTTAGGGGTTTCAATTACCTATTAGGGCTCTTGAAATTATTCCACAGCTTACCGATGTTCTTTACATTAAAATTTTTTTCATATCTATATTTCATGTTGGTATGTTCTAGTGCTGTGTCTTCAACTTTACTGATCTTTTCTTCTGTAATGCCTAATCTGCTGTCAATCCCCATTCAGTGTACTTTTTATCTCAAACCTATGGATTTAATCTTTTGTAGTTTGATGTGTGAATTTTTGAAAAAAAATGTCCTCCATGTTTCCACTTAATTTTTTTTGACATTTGGTAAAGACTTATAACATCTTTGTTAAATCTAACAAAGTCAGTTTTGGGTTGGTTTCAATTGGTTTATCTTTCTGGTATGTGCTGTTTTATTTTCTGCCTCTTTACAAGCCTAGTAATTTTTGGTTTGATGGTAGTCATTATGAACTTTACTTTATTGAATGCTGGATTTTAAAAATTAATATAGATACTATTGATTTTTTTTCTAAAAGTGATATACAGTTAAGTTACATGAAAACAGTTTGATCCTTTCAGGTTTTGCTTTTAAGATTTGTCAGCCAGGACCGGAGCAGCACTTGATCTAGGTTTCAGTATTCTCCATTGCTGATGCAAGACTTTTTTGTTTGCTCTACCCAGTGTGTCCCGTGGCTCTTGAGGTTTCTCAGTCTGGAAGATGGAAGCAGCAACATTTCCCAGCCCTGTGTGAAGTCCAGCATTGTAATCTCTAAACATTTGGGGTCATTTTTTTTTTCCGTCCTTGAGTAGTTTTCTAGTTTTCTCCCTGAAGGCCTTCAGAATTCTGTCACTGTGCAGATCTCTCCTCCTCAATACTCTATTCTGAAACGTCTACTACCTTGGAGTCTCTAGATCCTTGGTTCAGTATCCTCAACTTAGGGAGAAATTGGGTTTTCCTACCTTGCATTGTGGTGTAGAAACTCTGTAAAAAAAAAAATACGCTGCAGCAATTTTAGGGACTCCTTGTTTATTTTCTGTTTATCCAAGATCACTGCCCTTTCTTTCCTGATGGCCACTGTTTTGTAAATGGCTTAATATATTGTGTCTATGCTTTTGTTGCTTCAGGGTGGGAGGGTAAATCTGGCCTTAGTTCATTCATCTCCACTGGAGGCAGAAGTAATTGTGTTCAGGAATGTTTGGATACTTCCAAGCCTTAGTTTGGCCTAAAGCAATGTTAACAACAATTTGTAAATGTTATATCCCTAAATTATTTATTAACATCTCCTTTTTTGAAAACAAGAAATGTATGCTTACTTATACATACTTACTAAGTGTAGAAGAGAGGGTGGACCAGCTCACAGTGAATCTATATATTTAAGAGACAATCAGAAGGAATTTAGAGAACAAAGTCAGTAGCTGGGTGATGGCAGTAGGATGCTAATAGGTTACACAGTGAATTAAAATGCAAGGATTAAAGGAGAGAATGCTGCTTTGATTGATACATGGCATCTTCCTGATAGGCAGATACATGGCACCTTCCTATATAAAATATAACTTTATTATAGAAGTTCCAAAGAGCCTAGGTGGTCTAGTGCAATCCAATGAAATAAGGCATTTGTTATTGATTGAACATCTGGGATGCCCAGAAAGGTATTGGGAACTCTGGAGTTTCAATACATTTTGACCCTTTGTCTACAGCCTTTAAAATAATCTGCAATTTACTTAGCATGCTGCCTGGCCAACTTTTAAAGCAGAGTGAGGAAAATATTGTGGACGGAAGGTCTAGGCTTATGTGGCAGGTACCACTGAGTGTAAATCATGTCTCTGGCATTTATTACCTGCATGGTAAAAGGCAAGGTGTTTTGTCTCTATAATCTTAATTTCCTCTTCCGTATTATGGAGATAATAATACTTAAAATATTGTATTAAATGAGATACAATGCATTAAGTGCTTACTATGTGGCCAAGCATTATGTGGTATGTTTGTATTAATCACTGTTCCACAAAGACAGAGAACCAATGGAATGTATATGGAATTGGCTTACATGATTATGGAGTTTGGCAGGTTCATAATCATGTAAGCCAATTCCATACATATTCAGCTTCATTCAGTCTGCCATAAACATTCATGCAGCAAATGGAGACAACCACTAAAGCAATTAGTGAGCAATATGTATGTATTGATATGTGTCATAAAGGAAAATAAATCATGGTAGAAGGATAGAGAATGACTGGGAGGATGGAGTTCCTCTTGTCCTCTTGAATCTCGTGGTTCAGGCCACAAGAGTTCAAGAAGAGAAGCTAGCAGGCTGGTGACCCAGAAAAAGCTGGTGTTGCATGTTGAAATGCAAATACAGTCAGCTAGAGGACTCCCTCTTGCTCGGAGGAGGTCATTCTTGGGTTCTATTTAGGCCTTTAACTGATTGGATGAGGCCCACCCACAGTATGGACAGCAATCTGCTTTACTCAAAATCCATGTATTTAAATGTTAATCTCATCCAAAATCACCTTTATAGAAAAATCCAGAATAATATTTGACCAACTATCTGGGTGGCCCAGTCAAGTTGATGCAAAAAATTAACCATCACAGTGTTTATATACATTCATTCATTTAACCCTCTCATCCATTCTGTGGGTTAGGTATTGTTTTTCCAGGTTTATATGGAAAATGAGGCCCAGGGAGATGAAGTAGGTT
Organism: Piliocolobus tephrosceles; assembly: GCF_002776525.5. NCBI lineage: Eukaryota > Metazoa > Chordata > Mammalia > Primates > Cercopithecidae > Piliocolobus > Piliocolobus tephrosceles. The sequence continues at coordinate 79,946,292 of NC_045442.1, read as the reverse complement.
CCATAAAACTAAAATTTGAACTCAACTTGGTCTGTTTAGAAAGTCTATGCTCTTAAGATCTTCATTAAAATGTAACCCAGCATAATACCTGTTAGATAGTAGGTGATCAGTTAAGGTTAGCTCTCAGTTCTTGCAGAATGGAGTGCTGGTTTCAATCCCTCTCTCCATGACTAAGTTGTGAGCAACTGAACAAATAGCTCCAGGAATTTTTTTGGCCTTATGTTGTTAGTGCTTACTAAAGTATGTGGTACACAGCAGGGACTGAGTAAATTGATGCTTGAATGCAGCTGGAAATACTATTTAGAACCTTTTATTCTCTAAATAAAATAGTACCTTTTTTCTCGAATGATGACCTTGTGCAAAGGGCCAGGAGCTGGGGAGAAAAAAAAAAAAAAAGCCAGATCTGGCCTGTATCTGCCCTTAAAATTTTAGTTTCATATTGAATGTTGGAAATGTATTTATTCATTCCACAAATATGCATTCATTTCCTACTCTGTGCTAGGCATTAGCTTAGAACCTGGGAATAATTGTGAACATCCTACATTAGTTTTTGATCACTGCTGTAACAATTTCACACAAATTTAAAACAATCTGTATTAGTCAGGGTTCTCTAGAGGGACAGAACTAATAAGATATATGTACATATGAAAGGAGTTTATTAAGGAGAGTTGACACACACAATCACAAGGTGAAGTCCCATGATAGGCCATCTGCAAGTTGAGAAGCAAGGAAACAAATAGTGGCTCAGTCTGACTCCCAAAACCTTAAAAGTAGGAAAGCCAATAGTGCAGCCTTCACTTTGTGGCTGAAGGCCCAAGAGCCCCTGGCAAACCACTAGTGTAAGTCCAAGAGCCCAAAAGCTGAAGAACTTGGAGTCTGATGTTCGAGGGCAGGAAGGATCCAGCATGGGAGAAAGATGAAGATCAAAATACTCAGTAAATCAGCTTCCTCCTACTGCTTTTTTTCTAGCCGTGCTGGGAGCCAATTGGATGGTGCCCACCCACATTGAGGGTAGGTCTTTCTCCTCCTCTCCCTGTCTATTGATTCAAATGTTAATCTCTTCTGCTAACACCCAGAAACACCCAGAAACAATACTTTGCATCCTTCAATCCAATCAAGTTGACACTTAATCATCACACAATACAATTTTGTTATTTTACAGTTTGAGGCAGAAGCATCAAATCAGTTGTGCAGGGTCAGATCAAGATTTGGCAGGACTGGTTCCTTCTGGAGGTTCCAGACAAATCTGTTCTTTGTCTTCTCCAGATTCTAAAGGTCACCTGCATTCCTTGGCTTGTTGTCCCACTCACAGCACAAGACCCTTAATTTAATCACACCTGTGAAGCCTTTTGCCATGCAATGTAACACATTCGCAGGTGCTGAGGATAAAGGCATGGGCATCTTAGGGGGCAGGAGCTTTATTCAGCCTACCATAGATCCTCATACGGCAAATGAAGACAGCCACTAAGGCCATTAGTGAGCAATATGATAGTATGTGTTGATATATGTCGCAAAGGAAAATAAATCATGGTAGAGGGATAGAAAATGACTGGCAGGGAGGAGTTCCTCTTTTGAGAGGTTTGTCAGGGAATGCCTGTCTGGTGAGGTGATATTCAGCTGAGGCATAACTGAAGTGAGTGAGGGCCTGGGACAGGTGTGTCTTCTGAGGGGAGTGAGGGCTAAGGGTCGGGTACACAGTGAACTGTGATGCAAAGCATTGAGACTCAGCTGCAGGCAGTGGGAAATCACAGAAAGGATGCACAAATCCAGGTGGAAGGGGTCAAAAGGTGGTTTATAGAGTAGGTGGCATTTGAAAACCTCCAAAAGCTGGAGCAGGGTCTAGGCTTGTAGAGAACAACAGTGTGCATGTTGACCCCGTGGTTCAGGCCACAAGAGTTCGAGAAGCACACTCTAGGACTGCAGAGGTGAAGAAACCTGAAGGAAGAGGGTGTGCCTCTGGCTAAGATCCTGAAGTGTGTGTCTTCCTTCCCACAAGATAGCTGTCAGGCCCATTCTTCCAATTCTGTATGACCAGGGAAGGCAAAGAGGCTCCAAGCACAGCAGAATCTCAGAAAGTTTGTTGGGACCTTCCAGATACGCTCGTTTCCAGAGCATTTTTCTTGAATGATGACCTTGTGCAAAGAAGGGCCAGGACACACACAATCCCAAGAATACAGGGAAGTCTTCAAGTTCTGCATGGAAGGGCTCTGCTTGCCTGGTTCTTGGGTTCAGTTTTCCATCATAATGGGTCTCTCTTTTTAGCTGGCCCTGGCCTTGATTCTGCTCCTGACTTTGGTAGTTCCACCCAAATTCCAGATTTGCAGAACCCGTGTAAACTTTGATGCTTTGTCCACTAAACGGCACAGTTCTAACATTACCAGGCCTGGCCTTGGACTTGGAGAAAATAGATCCCTAGCTTCACACAGAATACACAACAAAACACATTGAGTTTCTTATTTTCTGTGGTGCCTTATAGTTGATCCCCATCACTAGTAAGAGGGTCCCAGGAGACTGAGTCTCCTTGAACCATGCCAAGGTCTCAAGCCTCTTCAATGTAGGACTTCATTATCCAATAAGAATTCTCACTTATTCATTCCTTTATTTTCTCAACAGTTTTCAGAGTCAGTATAGCATGATAATCGGGCTCTAAAGTCAGAGCTCCTGGGCTTAAATCTCAGCTGTGTCAACAGCTGTGTGACCTGCAAGAGAAGTTACTTATCTCTCAGTCTCAGTTTCCTTATGTTTAAAATGGCATAGCACCTTTTTTAAAGAAGGAGGCACAAAGAGTTAATCTACATAAACCCTCAGGACAGTAGTGGGCATATAGAAAACCTTACTACTATTTTGGTGGTGGTGGTTGTCTTTGTCATTCTTTTGTGGGCAGCAGGAAGGGAAATAATTCATGCTGGGATGAGAGTCAGGTCTCACTCTGCGCCAGCCCACTTTGCTCCCCAGGCTCCTTACTGTTTGGTGGACAGATCTTTCCTTTCCCACAGCACCCCTCCTTCTCTGCATCTTGGTGACCCTTAGCACCCAAGGTATTCTTGAGTGAGACAAGAAGTCTGAAGCCACTTCTGTTCTGACTGTTGGGATGGCTTGGCAAAGTTGCCCTCCAAGACCCAAGATGCAGGGGCTCCATGAAAACTCTATTTCTTTGTCACTAATTAGTCCTGGGACCTTATTCCCTCTGGGGCGTCTACCCTGTCTTCTCTCCTATATATGCCCAGTTTTTAGGTTTGGCTCCAGTCTCAGCCTATTTGTTCATGTCTGATCATTTAGCTAATGGAATTCTTGGAGCCCCTGGCATTGAAGAGTATTTCAAATATTTTCCCATGACTGAGATCTCATTATAGTGTGATAGTTTCTTACCTACAGCTAGGAACATTACCCTGCCAAGATGCCCTGGTATGGGTCTCCATGTTTATGATGTCATTCCTGGCGCTCATCAGTTAATCTACTTACTACTAAGACAATTATGCACAGGGTCTATCTTAATTCCGGGTACTCTGGAAAATGATCAAGCATATGCTAAGGGCAAAGGAGGGTGCCACCCCTGCCAGAAAAGAGGAAACAGCTCAGCTGCAATAATTTTACCCATAATTTTGCAATTAAAATATCTACAGAAAAGCTATTTTAACTCAGCCTCTATACAAATTTAATGTCATTTCGCAAATAAAATTATTTGACTTGCTTTTGGAGAGGGGTGGTTCACAACCTTTCTTTGCTCAAGGCCTTATTGTGGACCTTGTCTCTTCCATCCGGTCTCAGCTTGGAGCCAACTGACCTCCCCCAGTGTCCATCCTGCCTGGGTGGGCTGGCCACATCTCAGGAACCAGCTCTCCTTGTCTCTCCCCTCCATCCCCTAGCACATGACTCTGTTACAAATTGCCTCCTGTCTGGGTCTCCAGTTTTATTATTTACTTTTTTCCCCCTGTTTTTCCCAGGCTGCAATTAACATCTAGAAAGGCAAAGATCCCTATGAGTAAAGTGTTGAACCATCACCTGGAAATATACCCAGCTGTTTTTATGGTGGAGTTTAAGAGCATTTAGCTAATTACAGTCCTTAGGAAGAAAAAGCATCCTAATGGAAGCAGCAAGCTCTTTTTTGCCTTGCAGTGGGAGCTAGTCACCAACAGATAAATAGGAGTTATGTCACGCCCTCCTGTTTATGCCCTCACAGAGGAGGGCATCGTAAAGTGCCTCCTCTGCAGGCCTAATGCTATGATGTGTGTTTTGACAAAGTTGCTTTTTCAGGGCCATGAAAGTAAAAGTACCATAAAATCAGAAGGAAACAGAGCATAAATTGAATCAGAATGAGTTCCAGCCCAGCTTCACCACTGCACCTTGGCTGAAAAGGCCTGACTTCTCTGTCACCTCCAGCTGCTTCCATGGCTGGACCTGTAGGAGCCTGAGGTCAGGCCAATCAGCTGAGCAGAGGTGGCTGGGAGAACCTGGGGAAGGAAGACAGGGAGGGAGACAGGCTTGTACTAGTGGTGAGCATGCATAGGGTCCTCAAAGGCAGTGTGTGCATGTGTACACGTGCCTGTGGCATGTATTGTACCCATGCATGCGCATCTCTGTGTGGTGATAATGTGTTGATGGTTGGCCAGGAGGTGGTTCAGCGTTCTTGGCTCTTGCTTTCTAAAATGTGGCTGCTCACTCCTCCTTTTATGAGGCATTACTGAGAGCAGGTTTGCCCTCATTAATCACAGCAATAGCAATGAGCAGGCAATTAAGTTCTCCCAAGGATGCATGTACGAGTTCTTGGCTCCAGCAAAGCTGTGGTAGTTGGTAGAGTTAATGGCAAGGAGCTCGGGCCTTGTGTCTGGGTCAAGGCTCATTTTCAGGTTCAGAGAGATAATGATAGGCCCAGAAAGGTCCAGTTTTGTCAGCTTAGAGAGGTCACCCTCAGGCCTACTAGATGGTCAGCTCAGCATCCTGAGGACAATGACTTTTTATCTCCCTGATACGAAGTTTTTCTGAGTAGCTGTTGCTGGCTGAGCCCTCTGCTGAAGAGCACTCATGAGCTAACTCCTCCTCACCCTGCAGGCTGAGGGGAGGCTCCCTTCCTGGATTATAGCTCAGGCCCTCTATCCTGAGAATGAGCACCCAAACAGTATCAATGAACTAAAATCAAGACTTAAAAAATACTGTTGGATTGATGAATTTTGGCGTCTAAATAGCCAACTCCAAACCTGCTTATTATCAAGATCAGTGTAACAGTCTCCTATGGGAATGGGGGTTTCCTTTAAGTTCTCTATTGTCCACCTCTAAACCACTGTGCTGTTAAGCCACCTTCTTAAACAACAGTCTCACCATATTATGCCTCTACTCAGGAGCCTCATGGCTTCCTATGTCCTCCTGCAAAGAGCCTAGCTCCCATGTTCTATTGGCCCATCCAGTTTGCATCGCAGCAGCCGGCCTCCATCCTGCCTTGCCTAGTCTCCAGGGTTCTCATAGACGCTCCTTGAATCTCTTTCCTTCCTTTTTGCCTTGTCTCCTGCTGTTTTGCTCATCTTTATGATTTTTTGCCTTTTCTTTCCATGAAACAAATCCTGTTGATCCCTTGAGGGTGGCTGTGGATCCTGCATCCGTCAGGAAGGCTTCCCACGGCCATCCCTGGCTGCACCATGCACCTGTTCACTGAACTCCTCTTAGTCCTGTTATACTGGCTTGGAGAGTTTCAATTATTTATCGTGTGTCCAATATCAGGGTTTTTTTTTTTTTTTTTTTTTAGCCAGCTTCATTAGAAATGCCTGGAGGGTAGACATTAAGCTTTCAATTGCTCATTGTAACAGTTTGGAACATGGCAGAGGTACCAGCCATGGATGCAGAAAACCAGAAGTCCTGATTCTGCCACTTCCTACCTGTAGGAATTTGGGAAATCACTTCTCATATCTGCTGGTTTCCTACCACAAATGTTAAGAACCCTGCCTAGGTAGAAACTGCCTATTCCTGTCTCATGTGCTTCTCTGCAGTGCACAATTCTCACAGCTCAGGCCCAGGGCTACTCACTGGCCTTGCCTTTTTCTTCTCCAACAACAATAATATATATATATATATATTTTGAGATAGAGCCTCTTTCTGTCACCCAGGCTGGAGTGCAGTGGCGCAATCTCAGCTCACTGCAACCTCCGCCTCCCGGGTTCAAGCGATTCTCCTGCCTCAGCCTCCCAAGTAGCTGGGATTATAGGTGCCCGCTACCATGCCTGGCTAATTTTTTTGTATTTTTTATAGAGACGGGGTTTCACCATCTTGGCAGGGCTGATCTTGAACTCCTGACTTCATGATTCACCTGCCTCAGCCTCCCAAAGTGCTGGGATTACAGGCGTGAGCCAATGCACCAGGCTACAGTAATCTTTAGGACAATAATAAGTATTCAACTCTTCCCTTCTGGGCACATAGTTAGGATTGTACTTCCTTGCCCATTGGGTATGATTATGTGATTATCATTTGGTTAATGACCTGTGAGCATGGCTGACTCCTGTCACTCTCAATGGGAGCATTAATAGCTAGAGTATGCAACAACAAGTTCTCCTTTCCCATGGTAATGGTGAAGTGCATGGTCATAAACCATGGCTGTGCCTTCAGTCTATATTCCCGAGTGCAGATGTTGATAATGCAAACAGAGCCAAAATCCTATATCAGGAAGGTCAATGTAGTGTGAGTCAGAAATGGACATTTACTATTTTAAACTAGTGGGATTGTGTGTGTGTGTATATGTGTGTTTGCGTGTGTGTGTGCATGTTTAATCAGCGCAGCATAACTTAACTTGTCCTGTGTGATACATTGTCTTCCTTAGCCTTTACCTTATTTCTTCTTTTTTTCCTGACATCCCTCACCCACAAGGAGTAATCTGCACCTGGGCAACAAACCTGCTATAAGCAGTGGCAAGAGCATAAGACACTATTGATGGGTGAATTCCTGATACTCTTCGACAGCAATGTCTTTGTTGATTTTACAACAGGATTCTCTCTGCTTTTCTGAAAGGCATGCCTGGAGACTTCAAAGAGTATTTTTGTCCAAACTAACCCTGGGTTTTGATTTTGCAGTTGACGAGTCATTACTTCCCTAACACAGGGTGGGCTTTGATTTTGTAGGTCGTATTTCCTCAACATATTCTTCAGATGTCCAAATCAAAGTGCCTCAGAAATAAGTAGAATATTTAATGTTGTAAAAATCCATTGTAGATTTGAACTGATAAGATCGCCTATGAGCCTTTGTGATTTTTAAAAAAATGTATGCTACCTTATGAATCTTGTCTAAGTTATTATAGCCTCCAAACATCCCTTGTCAAATCAGGAACTAGGAGGGTATATTAGTCTGTTCTCATGCTGCTAATAAGGACATACCTGAGACTGGGTAATTTATAAAGGAAAGAGGTTTAGTGAACTCACAGTTCCAGATGGCTGGGGAGACCTCACAATCATGGTGGAAGATAAAGGAGGAGGAAAGTCACATCTTACATGGCGGCAAGCAAGAGAGCTTGTATAGAGGAACTCCTCTTTATAAAGCCATCAGATCTTGTGAGATTTATTCACTATCAAGAGAACAGCATGGGAAAGATCCAGCCCCAATCCTGCGATTCAATTTTCTCCCCCCAGGTCCCTCCCATGACATGTGGGAATTGTGGAAGCTACAATTTGACATGAGATTTGGGTGAGGACACAGCCAAACCATAACAGAGGGTGAGTTCTTTCTTGAAACATGGAGCAGGGAATACTGATTTTGTTTTATCTATCATACTTTGTTGAGGCATGGGAATGAAGACTTCCTCAGGATCTCTGATGTGGGCATCTGAGAGACCTATAGAAAGCTAAGTGTTCTCATGACATCAACTCACATTTCATACATTCTTACCTTTCTCAGCCTCCTAATACACCTGCCCAACTACGTCAGCTTTAAGAATCTCTAAGAGGTATTCCAAAAAGAAAATGGAGGGGGAAAAATGACTTTGCATCTAGGCTGAAAAGAACAATACTGTGTAAGTTTGTTCTTCCTTAGTGGCTAGCCCACACTTCTCTTTAATTAACAGACTTGGCTCATGCCGTGTTGTTATCTAACAATGTGTCTGAGCAATAAGAACACTTGTTTTTCTCACTATATGACAAAGCCCAGATGTGCTCACATCAAGAGTAAGTGTGGGATCCAAATCCCAAGACAGGACTCATGGTTTAGTTAAGAATCTAAGCAAACAAGGTAGGAACAAAGGAAGGAAATTTCAGTGTTCCCAACTGCCTTGCTTGTTTGGAGACTGGCCAGGAGATGAAATGGATGCAAGGAACATGGACTAACTTCTATTTCTAGAAGGTCAGGCTTAGAGCATCCAATGTGAATGACGGTGCAGTTGTTTCCAGAAAAGGATTCTGGGCAAATGTGGTTTTTGAAATATTTTCTACAGGAAACAAAATGCCACAGAATGAGAAATTTTCAGTGAACTGGTTCATTTTGTAGCAGCAGTTGGATCATGGAAATTACCCACCCTGTTCTCAATTTGGATGTTGGATGTGAAAATTAAAGTATTTTTCTTTTCTTTTACCAAAAGAATCCCTGGAGACAGTGAAACAATCTATAGATGTGAGAGTTTAAATAACCATGACCTAAGAGAATTATGACAATGTTGACACATTGACAGACGCCTTTTCTCTCAGACTCAGTATGGAAGAACACACTAAATACAGAGATTATTCAGTTTTATGGAAAATCATAATGTTGTATGAATACTGAGAAGTGTAACTAGCTTTGGCAGACTGGAAAATTTTTCAAAACGTATTGCTTTTGAACGAAATGATTAAAGAAAAAGTAAGGAGGTGAGACAAAGTGAATGATCCTCCATCTTTCAAAGTGATAAAGCAACTTGAGTGACTTAATACACATTTATACAGGGTGGAGTTGGGAAAGAAATGGAATTGGGTCCAGGGGACACTGGGATGAATCCTAGTTCTGCCACCTTCAGCTGTGTCACATTAGACAGATAACTCAATTCTGAACCCCAGTTTCTGGATCAGCGAAGCTACTACAGAAGCTTGTTTTGGCAAATGAATAATTCATTTGACCATGGTGTGCAATTTGTAAAGAACATCAGAAATATACTATACTGTGAGTACAATTGTTACTTTTGTTGCTCTTAGCTTCCTACCTCGGATAGGTGTGTAGTCAGTTCCTAAATGAACCCAATCTAAGTTGAATATTCCTCTGAAGGAGAGATGTGTGTGGTTTGTGTACACAGATTAGATAAATGGGTTGTTCTCCTATTCTTATGTTATAAATGACCAAGAAAGACTCAAGAACACAGTTAACTAGCCCCAAAGATCAACTAATCTCTGGGCAGTATTATAAAAGGCATTAAAAACCCAGCAGACAGCCCTTTCCCCACAGCTCTCTGTGCACAACTGTTTTTCATATCTAAAAAAAAGATAGCAGATAATGTGGGAAAAGTTGATGGGGACTGGAGGAGAGAGGGGAAGAGAGACAGAGAGACAGAGAGAGAGACACTACAAAGAACAGAGGTATGAAGTTGCTTGGCTTGTATGAAAAGTCAAACCACAGTCTAGGCTGGGTCAGATGGGTCAGCTGATGTGTGTGTGATTAAAGTCTGCAAAAGCTTATGAGTAGTGTGAATATGGAATGTTTACTCAGATCCATATAGCTCCATTTATTTGATATGTGAATATAGGGGTAATTTTAGAGCCTGAGAAACTTTAGAATAAATCTTCAAAATATGTGCACCCACAAAGGATAATGAACTTTCCGGTTCAGAGCTGCTTCAACCTCCCTTATCTGCTAATTGATTTTCTTGCCACTTATTTTTTCTCATTCAATCTACCCTTCACACTATGGCCCCAGATATATCTCCGAAATGTAAATCTGATCACGACAACCTCATTTTTTCCTTTTGTGTAGGTTTACAAAAATCATATATGTAGCTTTCTCAAATTGTTTACAAAGGGGTAGTGACAGGAGAAACCAAAGACAAATATTTTTTATCTTTTCTGCATTGTAGAAATAAGGCCATATCAACACTTTGTTCTAACCATGAACATAGCCAATGAGGCATCCTGAAATCTACCCATAGTGGTCCTTGGAACAAAGAACAGTGGAAGAAAACATTGAATTTCTTCTAGAGGTCAGTACTTGCCTACATTTTCTTCTTTCTTTTATTAACTTAATGGGTCTCAGAGCTAACTCTGTGATCATCTTCAGGGTAAAGCTACTTACTTTAGAGAAAGAGATGAATATTAGAAAAATCCAGTTTTCTCTACCAAACTAGTCCCCGCCTCTCTGTTATCTTCAACTTGGGAGGGAGAATTGGGTGGTCCAGGTTTTCAAAGTAGTGGTCTCTTTTCAAGTTAGATTCAGTCTCCTCATCTAAACAAGCTTCCCAGAGAGTTAAATAATGGGCACCAGATGATAGCATCATCCAGATAATAAACTCTGAGCTATGTGACATGCCTGGAATTCACTGTGCCACTTTAAACATAATTTGAGCCCGTCCAACCCAGGTGAGCCCACCATGTAAAAGCAATTTTATTTTTCCCAGAGAAATGAAAACCCAGCCAAATACATTATGTCTCTGCAGATAAAAAAAACTTTCTTAAACTGCATAGAAAGTATCTTCTGTCTTCATGTCTTATCATAAATTACTGATGTTCCAACCAGGTTTTGGGTGACAGCTCTTGTGAACTCTGCCGTGTGGTCATTTCCCCAGCTTTTGACTTTCCTCAGCAATAATGTTCTAGAAGCTCTGAGTAATTTTTGTTACTCCAATGCAGCCAAAATGCCCTCTCAGTCATATTCATGACAATCCTTTCTCCTTCTGGGTCCTCTTTTCATTCTCCTCTGTTAAGAGTCTTCTTTCAAGCAGGTATAGCCCATAACTCCAGCCTTCTGCCTAGATTGAACTTTTCCCACCTATGCTGTATATAGGGCCAGCATGTATATTTGCCGGGTTGGAAGGTCTTTTCTCTTTTTCACGGGTCTTCTATATAAAGCAAAACCTGTCTCTTTAAATTATGTATTTTCCTTCCTCAGTTTCTGATACCTCGGTTCCAAAGCCCAAGAAATGGTTTCCTGTTCACTTACTAAATCTTGTACACTGAGATTTTTTGGCCACTCTGAACGATTTCACAAATGTTTCTGTTTGTTACCAATTTCTTCTTCCACACTGTTGTTGAACCTGTATTTTCAATCTCCGCTGCCCACAGCCATCATTCAATGTTTGCCTACTGTTCACTGAGTCAACTTGAGAACACATGGTGTAGAAGTCCTCAGAGAGACTATGTCAGGCTATAGAAATTGCTAGGTCAGTCCTGCCTCAGTTCGTTTTGTGAACCTGAATGCAAGCATTCGAAAAAGAGAAAGTGAAAAACAAAAACAAAAACAAAAAAACATGAGGCAGCAAATTCATTAATTCCTCTCTGCCAAGTCTAGCATCTAGAAAACCCAAAGCCAGTAACTCCTATGCAATTGGAATTTGTTATTTTGAGATGGAATGGTGGAAGATAAATTTCAGAGCAAGTTTTCCTTAATTGCTTTTAAGGGATTGGGAGAACTTATAAGAAAAAACCCTGGAGAAGTTGTGGCTATGGAAGAGATGTTGTACGTGTTGTAATTTTGATGTGGAAGACTGGAACTCTTAGAATCACATACAGATTTTTAAGTGGACAGTCATGGCCAGTGAATGCCAGGGGTGCTGTTGAATCGCTCAGATTACTGCATCCTGGACCTTCCTGACTGACAGTCACCCATCTGTGAAGAACATGACTTTTCAAAATAGTTTGTTTCTTAGGGCTCCCTCCTGAGTAACTTAGGAAATCTCAAGAGCATGGCTGAACACAGACACCCACACATCTATCTACTGCACGCCACAGAGTACTGTCATTGCAGGTGCAGCTGAATGGACCAACATTTCCAGAAGCAAGATCACCTGGGCACAGCCACACATGCAACTCTGGAGTTCAGGCTCTGCAAAATGTTTTTGCCTAGTAGTCTTGGGGGCTGCGAAGTGACAAGATATTAAAAGTGGTATGCAATAAAGTTGACCATCCCTAGTATGAATTAAATTTAGTATTTATTGGCTGTTCCTGGCTGTAAATTAATTCAGCTACTGGCATTTTAGAGAAGAATGGACACAGAAGAAGATATATCTCAATATGAAATTTCCTTGTTAAGAAATGGGCCCTACCTTCAAGCTGCAGATATCAGTGTTTTCCAAATACAGGATGTTTAAGGCAGAGCTAAATAAGTACTGGCCACTAGAATGCTAATTAACAAAATCCATTATTAATTTTGTCATCTCAGTATGAGCCAAGAGTCAAATGAATTGAAGCAATAAAATGATTGGCTTTATGATTACTTGGTGTTCTTTCTTCTAACCCTAGTACAACCAAAACCTTTCTGGCCCAACCAGTACTTGGTCTAGACACTAGCTCCTTAAAAATGAGTTCTGTAATGCCTGGCTTCTCAAGACCTTGGAATTTTGAACCTGGCCAAGGTAAAACATCATGGTCAGACCTGATTTGAGGAAAACTAGGTATTATACAAGCTAGGCATTATACTAGGTATTATACAAGCAACTAGGCATTATACAATTTAAAAAAGGGTGTTTTGAGGAGTAAGAAACATGTTGAGTGATTCTGAGGAGTTGAGTGAAAATGTGGGTTAGCAATGTCAATAAAACTGAACAACATGAAGTTTGTTGGTGCTCTTCACAAGAGCACTTTCGTTCAAATGGTGAAGGCAGAAACCAACATGATAGGAGATCAAGTATCAATGGGAGATGAGTAACTAAAGATAATATATCTCGGTGAAAATAAAGGAGAATTATTTTTAACTTCAAAATAGAAAATAACAATAAAGTCTGTATGTTGGTGAAAATAATGCAGATGAGAAGGAGAGATTGGCAGTGCAAGAAAGAATAGGTAGAAGAAAATTCCTAAGAGGTAAATAGGAATTAGGAAATTTCATAATTTGTTTTTAGGGAATTTCAGGGCATTTGAGTACCTGGATTGTTGTTAAAAATGATTTTTGAAGAAAGCATTTGTTAAGGGTGAGGAGAGAAGTGAGAGGCAGGAGGTGGTTAGGAGAGAGAGAAGGTATGAAAGGGTTAATTTGGACAACAGGAAAACAAGCCTAGTCAAGAAACTTGGCAGAGTCACTAAGCAGTACCAAGAGCCAATCTAAGGTTTGTGTCCGTGAATTTAAGAGGATTTTGGTCAGGCTGGCTAAGAGACTTCTAGCAAGGATCACATAAAGCTCTGGGACTAGGTAGGTTATCTGAATGGGGAGAGAAAAAAAAGAATACTTTGAGAAGCAATGAGTAGGGAGGTGAGATTCTTGAGAGAAGAGGAGAGGTCCTCAGGGAACTGGTTGTGCAGTGCACTTAGGGAGGTGCTCCCAGGGGTCTTTGGACTCTAGCATGCACCAAAGCAGCAGTTTCTGGAACTAGAAAGAACTAACCACGTGAGCTTGGGCAATGAGCTCTCAACACTAAACTGTGCGCACAGGGGGTGAACAATCAGACAAGCTTCCAATACTCCCTGTGCTGTGTAATTACCTTAATATTTTGTATAATTCAATGCTGAGGATTTCCTGAGAATTTCTGAAGTGAAATATCTTATTTGCCTGAGAAGGTAAAAGTGGATAGAGGCTAAATTAATTTTATTTCATTCAAACAAGGAAATCTAAAAAACAATTGGACATCTCTCTTTGTGGATTTTGAGTCCTACCTCGTCCTCTATAATTAAAAAGTCCATTGTACTGAGAGGTTATAACAAAGGACCAAGTTTCCACTGGGTGATCAAAGAAGGTCTTTCTGAAAGAGTGACATTTAAACTAAGAATTGAAGAATGTGTAGAAGTCAAGCAGAAAAAAAGGGGAAGAGTGAAAATCTCTAGGACAGGAAATAACTTGATGTCTTTTATGGTCAGCGTGGGTGGTACATAAAAGACAGGTGGAAACGTGTTCTGATATGAAGGAGGAGGGGTGGATAGGGGTCAGGTTATGCAGAACCCTATAACGAGAAGCATAGACTAGATCTAAAATGATCTCTGGCAGATTCATGAAGAATGATTTGAACAGAGGCTAGAAATAGGGCACCCATTTAGAAGATTGCTAGTGCAATCGTACAGTGGAGAAACAATAGCAGCTTGCCGAAATGATGTGGTGACATAAAGAACTCAATAAATTCAAGACCTATCCTGATGATGAAATTGACAGCACTGAATTGAGAAAGAAGTTATCAAGTTTGACTCCTAGGTTTCTAGCATGGGCTAATAGATCCAGATAAGACCTATGAACAATGATGAAAACCTCTACTAGAGAAACAGATTTCATTGGGGTGTGTGTGTGTGTGTGTGTGTGTGTGTGTGTGTGTGATGGTGTGGAAGTTAACAGTGCAGTTTCTGGACTTTTAAGTTTGAGAAGCCAGTGAAACATCCAAATGGAGCTCCCATATATGCAGTCGGCTTAGTGATTCTGGAGCACAAGAGAGAGGTCTGAGTTGATGATGTGCATTTGTGAAGTATTAACCTAGAGATGCTGTTTTCAGCTGAAAGAATAGATTAAGCTTCCTAGGGATAGAATGTATGAGAAGAGAAGACCCAGGATTGAGTTCATAGAACTCCAATATTTGAAGACTGGTAGATGAGGACTCAGAAAAGGAGACTAAACAGGAGAAGCTAGATAAACCATAGAATCCAAACAAACAGACTAATGTGAGAGAAGCTAAGGGAAGAGAGTAGTTCAAAAGGGGTAACTTTGCCATTATAGCATGAAAGTAGCTGTAGATAAAATGTAAATGAATTAACATGGCTATATTCCAAAGAAATTATATTTACAAAACATGATGGGCTATAGTTTCCAATCCCTGATGTAATATACAGTCATCCCTTGATATACATGGGAGATTGGTTCCAGGACCACCTGCCTGTAGCCAAATCTGCACATACTCAAGTCCCATAGCCCACCTATAAGAAAAGCCACCCTTCCACTATGCAGATTTTGAATCCCTAGAATACTGTATTTTCAATCCACATTTGGTTGAGAAAAAGCTACATCTAAGTGGATCACGTGCAGTTCAAATCTATGTTGTTCAAGGATCGACTGTACTACTGAAAAGTCCTGTAATGTGAGAATTATAAATAATTCAATTGATTTAGCTGCAGTAGCATTATTGCTGTCCCTTACTAAGATTATTTTCAACTAATTGGTGGATGCAAAAGCCTTATTGGTGTCTACTGAAGAGAAAATAAGAGGTTAGGAAGTGGAAGCAGTTTACAATTGCTGTTATTTACTGCTGGAGCAAGAATGAGGTATGAGCTAGAGAAATTTTTGTTTTGTCTGCTTTTTAATAAACTAGAGTGAGTAGCATGATCCAGAAGATTGGGGTAGAAAGCCCCCTGAGAAAAAAAATTTGGAAGAGAAATAGAGTAGTATGGAGAATTTGGGTTTTTGATACTTCTTCCTTTGTAACAGCAGAAAAAGGATAGAGTGACTACAGGTGTAGCGAGTATGTTAGTTTGATGAGAAGATGGGGATATTTGCTTCTGACAACTTGTATTTTTCTTTATGAAGCATTATAAGAAGTTCAATGTCAGTGGGGAGTGGGTAAGAGGGAGAAAGAAAAAAGAAATCAGAGATTTGAGAAGTGATTCTGTGTATAACTTAGTGTTCCTAATTATGCTTTCATTTTTGGTCATTTAGAATGTTCCCTGTTTTCTGCTATCAAAAAAATGATATACTGACCATCTCTTTGCAACAAAATAATTATATTTATAGCCATATCCTTAGGATAGATTCTCAGAATCAAAGAAACATTTCTACTTTTGTTCTTTGCCTCTTCAAGATATCTATCTATCTATCTATCTATCTATCTATCTATCTATCTATCTATCTATATATCTCCTAATACACTCACTTGCTAAAACTGAATTAGTAGAGAAAATCTTATAATGATGTCCTGGCTGAGAATGCCATACCTTACTAGATACCTAATTCATTGTAAATTACTAAATTGGAATTAAAAAAAATCCCTTTCATTTTCTAAAATTGAGGTACCAGTACCCTCAGTGGATTACATAAAGTATGAGTAGCTGTGCATAGAATGGAGTTTAGGACATGAACTTGAGAGGCTCAATGTTAGCTCAGTCTGAAAGAACCCAAAGCATAAAGAGCAATCTCATCTAATTAATCTTCCTTCCTTGGATTTTGATGAAGTTTGGATGCATTCCTTAGATCTTTGGGGACTGTCTTCACTAACATCATTTAAAAAGCTGTCAGTAAGAAAATTAGAAGGCAGGATTCAGTGACTAATTCTATAAATAATTAGTATTTTCATTTTCCAGAGGAAATTAATAAATCTAAAAAAAGTTTACCTATTTTTTGCAGGCTGAAGCATTCAATCAAGCTTGATGCTTTAATTCAATCTACATGTTCATTCTTTAATGAGAAAAGCAGATTTTGTATTTTTTCCCTGCCAAGTTGAATTCATTAAGTCCTTTACTCATTCACAGAGCCAGCACTGAGTGAACATCTACCCTGTGCTGGGCCCTGCATTTGCCATGGTGGAAATAAAGATGGGTAAAAGTTGTCTTCCCTTTAAGATGATCATGTTTTATGGGTAAGAGAGGGACACAAAAAGAAATTTATTTCATAGTAGTATGGCTAGTACAGTGCTAGAAATATGCACAAAGCATCATGGAAGCCCAAGGAAGGGGTCCAGGAGATAATGGGCCAGAAATAAATCCTCCTTGGAGGCAGAGATGTGTGAGCTGAGCTGTGCAGGATGAGGAAAAGATTGCCAGCTGAGAATTGTAGCTGGTGCTAGAACATGGAACGACACTTGTTTGTCCTGGGCCCACCTCTCTTTTTTACTTGCCTTGAGAAAATTCATCTAGATTTATCTAATGTGTCTCTCAACTCATAGAACAAAATGACACCTCAGAAAGTACTTGTTAAATTAATTGATGAGTGAGTGATTGGCTGCCTAATATTGCTCATTCTTGTATCTTCATCATCATCGAGCAACACTTCTGGGCTCCAGGTCAATATTTCCAACTGTCACAGAGTCATTAAAGCTTAGCAAAAATAAATAAATAAATAAATAAATAAATAAATAAATAAATAAATAAATAAATAAATAAATAAATAAATAAATAAATTAAATTAAATTAGAAAAAAAAAAAGGCTTCTTTCAACCAGATCTTATTCAATTACTTGCTTCCTACCTTTTCAAAAACGGGCACTGATGTATTAGGCTATTTGTATTGCAGTTTCGGCTTTTTTTGTTTTCTTGAATAAAACTGCAGACAAATTTTGTCATAGCTATTAGCTCATGCAAATAGGCAAAGTATTTGAGTAGAACTCTGCATTTTGCCCTGTCACAGAGTCACTAGTTTCAGTTCTTTAAGTTCACACATTTGCTGGAGTATTGTATATTAATGCATGGGGACAGCAGGGTTATCTCTAGAATTCTGAGTACTTGAGAAGCCATGCAAATGCACTGTCTTTTTGGTACTATTTTCTGTCTTTCCACATTTACTGCCCCACACTAGGGTGGGAGAATGTTTTATTATTAAAAAATTCAAATAAAGCAAAAAATACAGAGAACACTATGGTAATCAAATTCAGGTTTATTATATCCTAGGGAGTTTACAAAGTGAGAAAGGCATTTCATTGCAATGATGGGAAGCAGTAACATTAACTTAAGGAAATTTGGGTGAGTCATTTAAATTATCCGATCTCAGTTTTTTCACCTGTACAAGTGGGTCAATATTAATTTACTCCCTTTACAGGGACATTGTGAGAATAAAATGCATGGGAAAGAGCTTTGGAAATTATAAAATACTGTGAAGCAGGAGTTAGTGTGTATATCACCCCACAAAACACACGTTTACTACCATATGCCTTCTTACATCTTATAGATGTCTATGCTGATAAAATGCCAGCAGTTAATGAGAAAGAACCAAAGACCAAATCAATAATCCATGTTCCTGGGAATCTTGTTTTCCCCAAAATAAAAAATATGTGAGATTTGGGACACTTGTTTATATTGTAATCATTATTATTCTCATTATTACCAATGTATGTGTGTATGTGTGTAATTTAAAAATATATGTTTACTTCAAATAATATATTTGCAGGGCTCTAGACTGCATTTGTGTGTTGTCATCCCTAATTACCAAATATGAGTGCTGAAGGAACCTAATGTGCTTTCTTTCAAGGTTTATCCTGGGTTCTTATATGGTCAAAATGCCTTGTCAACTGGCTTGTGCTGTATCAAGACTGAAGGAAGAGGAGCAGCATAGAGGATGGAAAAGACACTAGATTTGCAGCCATACCTGAACTGAATTGGGATTCTGTTACTGGCGGAGGAGACTCTGGACCTGAGATTGGAAGGAAACCCTTATTGCCTGCAGTTACCAGCTGATGTGAATGTGGAAAATTAATTTTAAGAACAGAAATGTGACCTCAATTGAATGGAAGTGGCAAAGAGGTACTGGTGAGATATGGAGATAAAATGGATCATATATTCAAAGTACAGAGGCAAACATTAAGATAAGTAAGATAATTGAAAAAAATCACTTCTCAAGTTCTAACTGAGATGGAGCTATTGAAAGGTTGCATATGCATCCTGCAGAAGATGGGTAGTGGGTGGGAACTGTCTGTGTACCAGGGAGGCAGGGGCAGAGCTAACATTCAGTTTTTTATTTTCCATATCACGACTTCAGTTCCCTGGAATGTGGTTTTACCCTGGAATGTGATAACAGCTGAAAAACAATAGGCAAAAGATGATCTTAGATGCATTAATGTCCATGGGTTCTGTTTCAGATACTGAGCATTTGTAATACTGCAGGGCCTTGTTATGGTAGAAGGTAGGGTTGTGCAGTCTGGCAGTAAGATAACAATGGGCCCTACTCTTAAGAAGAGAGGACAGACTCTGCCTCCATGGAAACTCAGTTTTGTGCATTTCGGGCTTATATAAAAAATATTCTCACTAACTAGCATAATGCAATTTACAAACTACAATAATTTGCACCTGGAAATACTTGAAGAAAATGCTTATTTTTTATAGCTGAAGAAATAAATAATTAAGAGATGTTTTTTCCATTTCTATGTTGTGACCTGACTCTGGTTTCTTTGCTGAGGGAAACCTTTTATTAGTTAATTTATTCATTTACTCATTCAGCAAACATTTCTCGAGTAGGTACTCTGTGCCAGGGTGCTGGGTGTGTCATGGCAAATAAGACACATTATCTCTGCCTTTATAGAGTTTACACTTTATTTTAGACAAGTTAAAAATAATTATGTGAACAGAGAAATAAGATCACTCAAGGTAGTGATGTGTGTTATAAATGGCAAGGGGATGAACATGACAGCAGTAGGAGAAATTCTTAAGGGATTATGGGTTTACTCTCCAAAGAGGGACATACGAGTTGATTTCTGAGTGATGAACAGACATAACAGAAAAGTGGACAAACAATAGCTCAAATCATTGGCACTCTGCTATTTTTTGTAATAAATATGTGCCAGGATATCTAGTAGGGGGGTCAGGTAGGACAGATGTACCAACTCAATGGCAATATCAAGAACAGGGATGACACATCATTCTGGTTATTCTTTGTGTGTGTGAGTGGCAGGGTCTCATTCTGTCACTCAGGCTGGAATGCAGGGATGCCATCTTGGCTCACTGCAACCTCCGCCTCCTGGGTTCTAGTGATTCTCCAGCCTCAGCCTCCTGAGTAGCTGGGATTACAGGTATGCACCACCATGCCTGGCTAATTTTTGTATTTTTAGTGGAGGTAGGGTTTTGCCACGTTGGCCAGGCTGGTTTCAAACTCCTGACTTCAAGCAATCCCCAACCTCGGTCTCCCAAAGTGCTGGGGTTACAGACGTTTGAGCCACCACACCTGGCCTCATCTTTAATATGTTGGATTTACTTCCTCATGATTTCAGAATGACTATTGTTCCCATAGTGATTGCATATGTATTCCAGTCAGAAAGAAAAGGAAAGGGCAGTGCCTGTCGGGGATGATGCAAAATGGAGGAGGGCACTGAAGGAGTAAACTGTGGGGCCATTTGTTCAAAAAGCAGGAAAAAAGTGACATTAAAAATATCCAAAACATTAAAGGCTTTTCCTTAAAAAAATTTGTATTACTTTAAAAAGGTAACAGTTTGTAAACAAGAAAAAAAATATAGACTTATAAATTACAAAAAATATTTTTGTGTCATAAATACATATACAAATGAAAATTCATGTGCTATCTTAAGTGATCATACTGGTTTTGGGCTTGCTCTTCTGTAATTTTATTTATAGGCCATCAAAATTCATACTAAAATAAGTTTGCTTTCAATCAATATAATTGAAAGCAATACCAGCCACTTGGCAAATGCAAGACTGCAAATAATTTTGATGATTTTTAAATTTTGACAAGGATCTTTCTGCTGATGCAACTGTTATTGGGGCTGTTAAGAGTGTTTTATAGACTGTGACAACATAGGGAAATTTTCGGACCAATTGTTTCAAAATATAAATTTTAAGACATCTAGAATTGACTCTCATGAAACAATTTTTCTAAAATCAGCATTCTGTAAATTTGAATTTTATTTTAATTGTAAATTTGTACAATGGCATTTTATATCTCCTCTGAGATGTACAATGGCATTTTAATACCTCCTCTGACATTTCCTGTACTGTACGGAGGTTGAACAAGGAACGGAAAATGGCCTCATGATTTGTATATAATTCAACATGTTGGTTTATGCAGTTTATCATCGTATCTTCAATTAAAAAGGAAACATTAATCTGAAAGTTGTCTTCCTCATTAATAATTAGTTCATCCAAATCTTCACTGGAGAATAGTGTTATTTTCCATGGAATGCCACAACCTTTAAATTTAATTTCTATTTGCTTTTCAATGCTGCAGTCATTTCCAAAAGTAGAGATTCTAAACTCCCTGAGGAATCCAAATAACTCACAAATAATTTGCTTTATTACGATGTCTTTGTGTACCATTTTATTTTGTAATAATTTACTAACAAAATTTACCTCCTCAGTGATGGCACACCTATCCTAGTGCTGAGGGTGACAGTTAGTATTTGTGGAGAGGCTGCAGAAAAGGTCTCCAGGGACAGCAGGGCAAGCTGGTGGCCTCTGGCTATGTCCCAGAGCACTGTCCCAGACAGCCAAAGGCACTTGTACCTGGCCACCAGCAAATTATGCAGTGCCTGCACTGTCCACTTTGGCTGCAGAGACTGAGCTATCACCTGGTGAATCTGCTGCTCATGATCATGCTCCACTATCCCCTTGGACCTCACTTATAAAATAAATTCAGGGTAAATATTAAGAATTTCGAAAGGGCAACAGCAGAGCACTTAACCAGATGGAGAAGAGATGGGCAGAGCCCTTCTGAGAGCAGGGCCCTCTGTCACTGCACAGTTTGCTAGCCCTGAAGCCAGCCCTGGAGCCTATAACATATGACTTTTTTATCAGGAAGGCAAACATGCCTCCAGCAGTCTCTGCTTAAGTCTTACTGTCTGTTACTCTGTCACACAGCCATGTCTCACAGCAGGGTACTGTGGGGCAGTGACTATTTTCCAGCTGCTGTGGTAGAGGCAGACAAAGGAGAAAGGACAGTGAAATGGGTGTTGGGTTAGCTAGTCAAGTCTGCCCTGGATAACACAGGGCCATTTAAGGTGGAACGTATAGGCAGAATTAGCCGTGAGCATGGCATCCTGAGATGGATGAGGGAAACAAACATTGTGTGTGTGTATGTGTGTGTGTGTGTGTTTGTGTGTGTGTGTCTGACAGTTACATGTTTGGAAGACAGCAAGAAGCCCAGTGTGGTTGGAGCTGAAGAGAGGGAGGGGAATAGTGGTTAAAGGGAGGACCAAGTATTATGTAGCTTCTGAGTCCTGTGGTTATGCCAAGGAGTTAGTGCTGATATAAAATAACCCTCTCGCACTCATCTGAACAGAAATAAGGTATTTGCAAAGATATTGGGTAGTTTACATAATCATTGAAAAGGCTGGAGAAACAGCTTAGATATAGAATAGAAACATATCGGGCTATCTTTAGATATAGAGAAGACATTCTACTAGAACCATAACCAAAATCATGCCAGGATCACTGTAGTGGCATTATCATTGTGCCAACCATCAAAAAATCAGGTGTTTCATCATGTCTGTGAATACTCTAAGAGGATTCTAAGGTTGCCCCTGGAAACTTTATGTTACTAGCAATGTTTTGGCTTCCAGAAAGAATGTTTTCCTATCTTCATTCAAAGTCCAAGGTAAGGGAATCTGAGTGAACAAATGTAGGCACCATGCACTTGTCCTAAGCAAAGGCAGCAAGGTAGTATTGCTGAATGGGGACCATATCTCTTGCCAAACTCTATACAGCTGTTAATATGTGAGGTTTCCCTGCCTCCTCTCTTCAGATGACAAATATTTATTAAAATTCATCCATTTAGTGAAACCTATTAGTCTTTAACCTCATTCTCATGTTTACATGCCCTTTCCCAAATACATTCCCAGCTAAAGTAAAGCAATTAGGGCCCATTGATTAAAATTTATCTCATTCTCAAAGAAAGGCACTACCAAATATTTCCCAGTTACTGCTTTCGGCATCAAGGCCAGTGTCTACTTCTCCTCTAGTTCTGTATGACCTTATATCAATATAGTACGACCAAGAGATTAAATTGTAAAGTAAACAACAACTAACATACTGTACGTGCAATAATAGGGCAAAAAAGAAAAAATAAAACAGACATTACTTACAGTACTAAGAATGAGACATTGCAATAAGAATAGCTAGAGTCCTTATTTCCTTAATGGTGATAGGACCTTAACTGCTGCATATTCTCTTCTTCTTCAGAGAAATTTTTAGCTGGTCAAGATTCTTTGTTTTTAGCTGGTCAAGATTCTTTGCAAATGATGTCACCCAAATGCTAATTCTTGAGAGATTTGGACCTCAGTGGTCCTTCATGCATTTGGCTACCATAATTTTCTGCTACATTTTACTAAGAACATGGTAGTATAAGAAACCTTCCTAGTAAATCCTTGGGCTTTATGCATACTTATCTATTTATTTCTCCTTTTGTCATTGATGGTCGAAATTATTATTGTCAAAATGCAATGTAATGTGCTGTAAATGTCTTCTTTTTGTGGTATGGTCATACAGAGCATGAGGAATCAGAAACTGACCATCTGTCTGTTTCAACTTCTAATTTGATTAAAATAAAGTTATGCTTCCTAGAGGAAGTATTCCTCTGTTGAGTCTTAAAACTTTTAATCAAGGTGAAGTATCACAAAAATAGTATGAATGGAGAATTCATTGTGATAATGAGATATTCTATTACAAATTCCATCTCTTATTTTGCTACCCTTTTATTTAGACTATGAGATAAAAATCACACACACACACACACA